>NC_143478.1:32041751-32358626 GCF_027475165.1 Benincasa hispida
TTTGTCCACGCACATCTTTTCGTCAACCAAAATGCCATTGTGCCCACGAATGGTTGATAGACCGAAAATGCTTTGACTAATTTGAAAACCTTTTGAAAGAAAAAATTTCAATCGAGTGCAAGTGCACACTGTTGACAAGTAATAAAAAGATTGGAAGGATTCCAAATCATCTCCCAAGGGAACAATTTTTCAATAAAAATAAGCAACAAAAATTTCCTAAAAAACAACTTTAGTAACCAAGATAAAATTGAATTGGGATTTTTGGTAGAAAAATTAAATTTTCAAACAATTGTGAAAAAAGTAGGGATTCAAACATGTTCATACTCCTTTTGAAAGTAAATTTGGTGTAATATGAAAACTTTCATTGCTTTGGTGAATCGGTTTCAACACATATTCGATCTTCTAAGAAGTGGCTTTAGGAGACAAAGCCATTAAACTTATGTTTTTATGACTAATGGGAACTTAGATAATTAAATTACAATCTTTTGGTTCTAAAGGTTTTGCCTTATATCTAGGGTAAAAAACAAAGTCCTATTTCTAGGCTCTTTTCATAAATCACTTTTATGAGAACCAAATTTCACTTAACCGTTTCTATATTAGATTCAATTTAGTATAATAATCTAGGCAATCGAGATAGACTAATAATGATGAAATTAAAATTAATAAAATAAATGAAATTGAGCCAAGTTCCCTGATTTTACATATTAGACTTTTGCTACTTTCTTTAGGGCCTTCACATATTTGAATCTCAGAGAAAAGTTTAGCTCATGTTTATTTAGATATGTAAAATTTCATTACGTGCTTAATGAAAAGGGAATAAAATTCTAGATAATAAACAAAAATAAATAATTAAAAAAAATTGAAAAGGGAATAATGAAAAGGGAATAAATTGTTTCCATATTAGATTCAATTTAGTATAATAGTCTAGGCGATCAAGATAGACTAATAATGATGAAATTAAAATTAATAAAATAAACCAAGCAATGAAATTGAGCCAAGTTCCCTGATTTTACATATTAGACTTTTGCTACGTTTTTTAGGGCATTCACATATTTGAATTCTAGAGAAAATTTTAGCTTATGCTTAAAGAATTAAAGAATAAAAATTTAGATATGTAAAATTTCATTATGTGGTTAAGGGCTATCTTGCGAAGTAGAGATAGATTCAAGCATCTGATTCATTTGATGGCCTGCGATGGTCGGTCTTGTTTTGTTTGGTGGGATCCTTGGCTGTCGGGGGGCACGATTTTGGATTCATACGGGTCTACGTGGTTTATGATGTAGGGAATAGTTTGAAGGTGCGGTTGTCGAAGTTCATGGATGGTGAGGGAGGTTGGAGGTGGCCCACAGTGTCTTGGAAGCTACTTGAGATCTGGGGTCTTGTTCAGGCAGTGGGGCCTAAGGTGAGGGGAGAGGATTATTGGATTTGGGTGTCAGATGCTAGTGGTCGATTTTCTATCGCTAGTGCGTGGGAGAATTTGTGTCCTCGTCGGCCTAGGGTGTCTTGGATTGGTATTTTGTGGGCAAGGGTGGTATTCTACGTCACTCCTTCTGTGTGTGGTTAGCTGTGATGGATAGGTTGGATACGCGAGATTGGTTGAGAGTTAAGGTTGTATTGTCAGAGGGAGGTTTCTTCTATGTAGGAGAGGTGTGAAGTCATGGGATCATTTATTTTTTGAGTATGGGTTTAGGAGAGAGGTGTGGTCTGAGGTGTTGCGTCAGTTGGGTTCGTTGCATCGGATGGCGGGTTGGGATGTAGAGTTGAGTTAGTTACCCTTTGGAACCTTCAATCTGTTAGGTCGTGATATTGCATCTCTGAGAACTCGAGAATCAACTGTGGATCTTTCCCACCCTGATAAAACGAATACAAAGTCACCATTTATATCGCACACACCGAGTACATTTGTTGCAATTTCACCCTTTCTCGCCCTATACCTTGGGCGATCAGTTGCACTGACATTTACCTTGATGTACGTGTCATCTAACGCACCCAGACAATTCTGTGATGGAACAAAATAAGAAATATTCATGCACATATGTTCACCTAACAAATAAGTCACGTCAAACTAATGTTGGTGTAGTTGAACTATACCTCAAACCATTTCCATCGTTGATCTATACACGAGTTTATGACCAACAAAGGTTTTTTTAACAACACGTCGTGTGTTGAAATGCCTAGAAATAGTCTCACTAGACAGTACAAATTCTCTTTGGACTATCCAGTTTTTAACTTCATGGGCTAAAGTATGTAAGAATATGACAATCATCTCTCCTCTACATCTATAACTTCAGTTCCGATTAATCCACCAATTGTCTTAAGTAAATGACACAAAATGGCAAAACATCTTCTGTCCATTCTTGTACTTTGACGACAACATAAGTCGAACTCATGTGAGTCGAAAGTATACTAATTGTCTAATATGATGTCTATTGTCGTGTGATGTGTTTTCTATCCTCCTATGGTCATTCAGTAATAACTCTAGTATTAAAAGTAACTGACGTTGTGAAGTTGTGAATGTTGTTGGTATCGTAACTAGTTTCGTTGGGTCTATTATGTACTAAAAAAATTGGAACTGGCCCTGAAAGAAAAATTTTAGATCATAAAATAATTAGAATACTGATTTTTATGTTTCTTTTTACGTTATTTTAAAAACAAATACACTATCAATTGGTACTATATTTTTTAAAATAAATCCAGCAAATTAACTTTTTTTTCATGTTATTTTAGAAGCGAATTAAATTGTTCTTTTTGATACACTATCGATTAGAACTCTTTTTTTTAAAAGACTGTTTTTTTTTTTTTAATCTTCTTTCCTTCATATTATTTTAGAACTATTTTAGGTACCAACAATTTTAATTAATCCAAATTTTCAAACAACTTGAGTACAATGGTTGAGTTCTTAGTTAAATTCCGAAAATAAAAACCATTTTTTGAAAGCTACTATTTTTAGTTCTCAAATTTTACCTTGATGTTTTAAATCATTGTAGATTTTAAATTTTACAAAAGTTATGATTTCTTATTGTCCAATTATCCATTGATTTATAGATTTGAGTGGTTTTGATTTGAAATTGAGACTTATTTTAATTAATTTACAATTCTAGGATTTCAAACAACTATTTTGTTAGGTACAACTATTTTAATTAATCAAAAATTTCAAACTTTAGTACAATGGTTGAATTCTTAGTCAAATTCCAAAAATAAAAATCATTTTTTGAAACCTATTTTTTTTAGTTTTCAAATTTTTCAAAAATCATTGATGAAAGGTAGGTAATAAAAAAAGAAATATGGAAGTGAAAGTGGAACTGTTTTCACTTATTTTCTTATATTACTTTTTTTAAAAAAATATATTATTACAAACAATCATCCAAATATAGCAACAAGTATAGAGTAATGTTATTCATTCAAACATAAACAAGATTTATAAAACAATCATCTAACTATAAATTCATCCAAACAACCATATATTACTACTGTCATCATGCAATCAACTATAATTAAGAATATATGAATATTCATCCAAATTACTATAGATTCATGTTAACGAACCTCACGCAATGCTCAAGTATGCTAATAGTCCACCTTGACAAGAGCACAAAAAAAGTAATGATTAGCAACAAATATAAGTAAGATAAAGAAAAATATGTAACCTAAACCCCGAAAAGGATTATATAAACCATAACAAAGACAAATAGTTATCGCTTTAGCAAGAGAAAGTTGGTAAATAGTGTTTGATTCGACTAATTCATAATAAGACCAACCCCAAAACAAGTTACAATAAAGAACATTAGTACTATACTTAAGAAGTACTTAAGAAGGTATAATAGGGAGGCACTTGTCAACACCTATGATAGAAAAAATGTTGGATAAAGAGGGAGAAGACATACCATTTGCATTTATGAAGTAGATGGAATGTGTTTTTCCTTATACTTGAAGGCAATTGAGAGCATAATTATAAAGTGCAAAAAAAAAAAAAATGGAATAGGGTTGAGCCTCAGAGTTATGAAATTCATTCATTGAAACTTGAATTTCAGATAATATCGTGAATAATGATAAATGAGAAATCAACAATGTAGATAGAATGACCAACAATTTATTTTAAATCATAGACAAACAATAGTAAATTATTTCAATCAAGGAAGAAGAATTGAAAATTAGAGACGAACAATAGAAGCAATAGAAACAAAAAAGATGTAAAGTTCATAGAAACACAGAAAAATGAAATATTGGAGACAAGAGAAATGAGATACCAATTGCATTAAGCAAGTAGATGGAATGGGTTTGGCCTCAGTTAAAATGAAATGAGACACATATAAATAATTGTGTGAACTATTGGCCCATGAAATTTTTTATGTGAGATGCACATGTAAATAAAAGTCCATGGTTTTGACAAAAACCTACCCAATAAATAGTAACTAACAACCACTGTCAATAAGTATACAATAAACCATCCGAAAAAAGGGGATAGGTAATGATGAGTAAATAAATAGTACCTAATAACCACTGTCAATCAATATACATTAAATCATCCTAATAACAAGGGATATGCTAATGATGAATAAAGTAAACAGTACCTAACAACCACTGTCAATCAATATACAATAAACAATGGTCAAGTAAAGGCCAAAAGTTACAAAATGGACAATAAATGGACAAGCAGAGATTGAAATGAACAAACAATGGACAAATAGTTACCAAAATTTACGAAAATGGCCAACTAATGGACAAATAGAGGCCAAAAGTGACAAATAATTGATAGACAGTGACCAAAATTGACAAATAATAGACCTTAATTTAGAAAACAGACAAATAATTAAACCAAGAATTAATAACATAAACTATAAACAACACAGTGAAAATGCCCTAATCAAAATCCATTCTTCTTCATTAGTATTATGAAAAACATAACATCAAATACCAAATCTAAGTTACCAAATTCATCAAACACTACATAGACAACACAGTGAAAATAACATCAATATAATGAAGAACATAATATAAAAAATAAAAGTTACCAAATTTCATCAAACAATACCATATCAATATAATGAAGAACAAAAAATAAAACACTATATAGACAACACAGTGAAAATAACTTAATCAAAGTTACTAAATTTCATCAAATTCGTCAAATAACCTAATCAAAATTACCAAAATCTATCGAATACCCTATAGAATCAATAAACAGAGACAGTAATAGCAAAATGATGAACATGAAACGAAATTCATAGCATAATTTCGAAGCAAAATAATTCGGAGCAAAACAATGAATATGAAACAAAATAGTGGACAAACATGGAACATGATTTACAAAATTTTGAGCTAAAATTGAAAAAAAAGGACCTCATCATCAACTGGGAAAGGAAAAAAGAAGATTACCTTCGACTTCCCCCCTACCAAGCTCTAAATCTCGTCCTTCACACCCTACCACTCTCCAAACGATAACCTCCACCCTCACCAAGCATAATCGTCCCTCAACAAAGCAAATTAGGACCTATTTTGACAAAGTGAGAAGATCGAATAAAGTAGAAAAGGGAATCAATGGTTTAGAGCGGCGAGAGAGACAGATCATTTGGAGTGGCAAGTGAGAGATCGTTTGGGGCGACAAGGGGAAGAGATATGAACTATAGATATGTGAAGGGTCTAAAGATAAACATGCAAGGTGAGAACCACCATCTACAAATTTAGTTTCGACGGCAATGAAATTGACGAAGATGAAGAAATGTGAAACCAGGTCTGAAGACGACACCGAAACCAGATCTGAAGTCAGAGAAGTAAAGAGAGAAGAAAGAACGAAACCAGATTTGAGCATAATGTTTGACAGGACAAGAATGGAGACATAAATGACGAGGGAGAAGAGAGAAGATGTTACAAATAGTGAACGATGTTGATCGTGGGGTTGGGAACGGTGTTCCCTGGGGTTATCAATCTAAAGATAAAATTGGATCTCCAACTAAAAATAGTTGGAGCCCCAAAATTGGAGTGGGATATTATAGCCTACTCCACCCCACTCCACTCTTGGGCCCAACCAAGTCCTAAAAGTTCGACTCTTATAACCTTTCGTTTATTTGACATTCTACGTCAACGTGGCTTTAAAAAAGCTTGAAGGTTTCATAACTTTAACTTAACCTGTAGAAACTAATGCGATAATTAACTTGGGTTTGGAGAAATAAGGGACTATCAATCTCCTCATGTTCATATCATAAATTTAAGTTTAATGTAATTCTAGATTGAGTTGGATCTATATATCTCCTTGCAATTCTCCCACAGCTCTCTATAATGCTCTTTTGTGTGATCCATGCACCATAACTAAAACTAATTTTCTTGCTTTAGATGCTTTCACTTAATTAATTTGTGAAATGTATTTACGTTGTACTTTTTATTGAATGTCACTCAATATCATGTTTGGTTGTTCCTTGATATCATTTGTTATTTTCTAGCTTAGCCTCCTAGATCTCTTAAATATGGATTATTAAAATATCTACGAAAAGGTTTTTGGCCGATAAGTCATCTCTCTTTGCATCTTGACAAACATAAAGCCAACCATTTATAACCATCCAGGTTGGCTATAACTCTCCTCTTATCATTTTTCACAAATCGTATTTGTCATCTGCTTTTAAAAGCATGATCATCTACTACTTTCTTGAACTCACTTGAATGACATGCCTAATTCAAAATCAAAAGAAAATTTCAATGAGATTAGCTCACTAGAGTCAATGTCACTTCCATTATCATTCTCAAAATTCCCATTTGTTTTTATATTCTCAAACAATGTTGATGTACTACCCTATACACCTTTATCAACATTTATATTAGAAATCTTATCATCGCCATCTTCAATTTAGATTCACTAGAATTACTGTCACTCATTGATAGTACTGAAAATGTGTTATCTTGTCTTATTTAATTTAGGATTGTTTTAGAATTTTACGTATCTATTTGGTTGTAGGTTTCGAGCACATTAAGGGTAGAACCGAGCGTTAGAGCGGAATTGAGCTAAAATGGGCTAAAATGGCACTGTATAGCATCGTGCTCGATGCCAAAAGGCAAAATGCTCGATTTCGTGAAAAGCACAGCACCGCAACACTGTCTTAAAGCGTTACAGTGCTTCAAAGTCTAAGCGCTCTCAAATTTCTATCAGTGTCGGGGCACTATACCTTAGCACTGTGACACCATCACAATTTTATAAATACTAATTTTAGCAGCTTAGGTCAGAAAAAATCTTGGATTTCTACCGAATGAAACTCGATTTCTCTCTATTTTCTTCTTCTTTCTGTCAGTAGATTATTCAAACTCAAACCCATTGATCAGTATGTCGATTATGGGCTAAGATAATCTTTTCTAGTTTGGGTTCTTAGGAGTTTTCTCGATGTATCTATGAGTTTTTTAACCAATGTACTTACTGGATTCAATTCCAAGTATTAGAGTTTGTTAATTTGTTGTTCTCTAACTATTAGAGTTTGTTAATTCGTTGTACTCTAACTACTTTGGATAGAGTTAGTTTTAACTCTAACTACTCTAACTAGAGTTAGTTTTATTTCTTTTGTATCTTATATATATACCCACCTGTACACTTCAATAAAACGACGAGGGAATTATTTTTATCAAAAGACTCAAGGTTTCAATATAGTATCAGAAGTGAAACGCAAGTTCTTCTCTTGAGTTTTTATCATATCCCCCTTCGATTCTTCCCACGCCTCCTTCAATAGTGAACTTCCTGCTTTCCATTTTCCTTCTTTCTTGGAACTCTCTACCATTGCCGGTGAAGACCCGATCCCCTCTCCACAAAACCCTAATGTTCCCACCACTTCTTCTACCTTTGAATCCTCATCAATGTCGCTTAATCCCACCGTTCTTAAACAATATACCAACCCCTATTTTCTTCACCATTCCGACAGTACTAATCTGATTCTTGTATCCAATTTACTCACTGAAACAAATTATACATCTTGGAGTCAAGCAATGGTCATCGGTCTCAATGTGAAGAACAAATTAGGATTTGTTGATGGATCTGTACCACGCCCAATGGGTGATTTACTCAATTCTTGGATTATCTGCAATGGTGTAGTCACTGATTGGATCCTTAATTTATTATCCAAGGAAATTTTTGCAAGCACCAACTTTGCTGATTCTACTCGCGAAATATAGGTTAGCCTTCAAGAACGATATCAACGCAAGAATCGTCCAAGAGTCTTCCAACTTCGACATGAGTTATCGAATCTTTCTCAATATCAAACTCCTGTAACTGCTCATTACGAAAAATTGAAAGCTCTCTAGAATGAATTAGCTTCTTACCAGCCAGTGTGTTCTTGTGCTCGTTGTACTTGTGGTGGTGTTAAAGATCTTGTTCAATACTTTCAAACTGAATACGTAATGACCTTTCTCATGGGTCTCAATGATTCTTTCAATCAAATTCGAGCCTAGTTTCTACTAATGGAACCTGAACCAACCATCAATCGAGCATTTTCCTTGATTGTTCAAGAGGCAGAACAATGTGCAATCCCATCCCCTACCATGACACCTTCCATTTCTTCCACTACCCTCATGGTCAAAAACTCTTCAACAGCCAATGGCACTACCATTAATTCATCCAATCGATTAAATAAATCCAAGAAGAAAGATAAACTTGTTTGTTCTCACTGTAACATTTATGGCCACACTGTCGATCGTTGTTATAAGCTTTATGGCTATTCACTCGGTCATCGATTCCATAAAAAAAATCCTTTCATCTGAGAAGGCAGCCCCAGCTGATTGATTCTCTTCTCTGACTTCTGAACAGTGCCAGGGGTTATTGTCATTATTACAGTCTTCTTTAGCCAAGACCAAGACTGAAAATGAATAAACTACCACTACCTCACATGTTGCAGGTATTTGTCCCAACTCCCATGATTCTCTTATTACATCCGGTGCTTAGTTTTTAGACTCTGGAGCAACAACTCACATATATTATCAAGAGGATGCTTTTATATCTCTTATACTTGTTGCAAATGTTTCAGTTTCTTTGCCAAATCAATCTAAGATTGATGTTCAATATATGGGAAATGTGTAGTTATCTTCTAACTTTATCCTTCAAGATGTTCTGTTCATACCTGATTTCTCCTTCAACTTGATTTCTATCAGTGCTCTCACTAAACAATTACCTATTGCTGTCAAATTTGTTGAATCTTCTTGTATGATTCAAGACAAGTTATCTTTGAGGATGATTGGCAGGGCTAGTTTGTGGCAAGGTCTTTACCTATTTCATGTTGAACGACAAGATAGACAGGTTCTTACGGATGTTGTTGTCTGTAATGCATCTCATTGTTCAGTTTCTATTTGGCATGCTAAACTTGGATATCCTTCTCATAAACACTTGATTTCTTTAAAGAATTTGATATCTATTGATTCTTTTAGACTTTCTACAAATGAACCTTGTTTGATTTGTCCTTTAGCAAAGCAAAAACGGTTGAGTTTCCTTTGTAATCAGCATTTAGCAAATAAAATGTTTGAATTGATCCATTGTGACACCTAGGGCCCTTATTCTACTTTCACACATGCTGGCTGTCGTTATTTTTTTTACTATTATTGATGACTTTTCAAGATATACATGGGTTTTCTTAATGAAGAACAAGTCTGATGTCTTGGAAATTATTCCATAATTTTTTTCTTTAATTGAAACTCAGTATGAATTCTTTGCTTTAATTGAAACTTGGTATGAAACCAAGGTAAAATGCTTTAGGTTAGACAATGCTCCTGAGTTATCATTTCAAGATTTTTTTTCATCCAAAGGTGTTGTTCATCAATTTTCAAGTGTAGAATGCCTTGAATAAAACTCAGTGGTTGAAAGGAAACATCAATACCTATTAAATGTGGAAAGAGCCTTGATGTTCTAATCTCGAGTTCCCATTCAGTTTTGGGGTGAATACTTACTGACAGCTACATTTTTTATTAACAAAACTCCATCCCCTGTTTTAAACTGGAATACCCCTATTTTCGTCTTCACCAATCACATGCTGATTATTAAATTCTTTGAGTGTTTGGTTGTCTTTGTTTTGTTGCTTCTCTGTCTTCCCACAAATCTAAATTTCATCCACGAGCTATTCCATCGATTTTCATGGGATATCCTCATGGAATGAAAGGATACAAGTTGTATGATATTGAAAACTAGAAGTTTTTTTGTCTCAAGAGATGTGGTTTTCCATGAAACTATATACTCTTTTCACTAAATCACACATTAAAACCATGTTGTTGATTTATTTCCCGACCTTGTCATACCTACATCTTTTAGCTATTCTGGCAGTTATACAACCCATACTCTCGTAGCTAAAAAAATATAACCACACAGTTGATACATGCACTAGCCACTTCCCTAATTCTGACATGGATGCGCCCCATTCATTTCCTGTTCCGACTGACAACTCTCCCTCAAACCACAGCCTTTCTCCTACACAGGCCCCAACTACACTAGCCTCAATCTCACCTCCTGAACAAAACTAAATTTCACCAGATATGCCCTCACAAGTTCTCAACAACCAGCCAGCCATTCTTAGACGTTCTACTCGAGCCATTAACCATTCTTCATACCTAAAAGACTACCACTGCAATCTCCTACAGTCTCAACCACTTACCTCTTCAACAACAAATACCTTGGGTATGATAAGCTGTCTTCTGATTACAAGCACTTTGCTTTATCAGTCTCCTTTGTTTTTTAACCTAATTTCTACCACCAAGCTGTTCCCCGTGAACATTGGCGCAAGGCAATGACTGAAGAACTCACAACCATGGAAACAAACAACACTTGGTCTGTTGTCCCTCTTCCAGTTAACAAACATTCCATTGGTTGTAAATTGGTTTATAAAGTCAAGTTTAAAGCAGATAGAACCATTGAAAGATACAAAGCTCATCTGGTTGCAAAAGGGTATACCCAACAAGAGGGGCTTGATTATATTGAAACTTTTTCCCCAATAGCAAAACTTATGACTGTCAAAGTTTTACTAACTGTAGTTGCCTCTCTCAATTGGCCATTAGTCCAACTCGATGTGAACAATGCATTCTTATGGTGATCTCCTTAAAGTGATATATATGGACCTTCCTTTGGGCTACAAACATAATCTTGTTACATTTAAGGGGGAGAAACTTGTATGCAAGCTTCATAAATCAATCTACTGGTTGAAACAAGCCTCATGTCAATGGTTTGATAAGTTTTCTCATGCTATTTTACAACATGGCTTCAAACAATCCAAGAGTGATTATTTTCTTTTTATTTGTGGCAGTGGAATTTCTTTCATTACAATTTTGGTTTATGTAAATGATATTATTATCACAGATGCGTCTATTGATAAGATCACTTGTTTAAAACAACTGTTGAATGCCAAGTTCAGGTTAAAGGATTTGGGTTCCCTGTGCTATTTCCTTGGGTTAGAGATTGCTTGTTTAGTAAAAGGCATATTCTTGTCCCAAAGGAACTATACACTACATCTATTAGAAGATTCTGATTTTTTGGCAACCAAGCCATCTTCTGTCCCTATGGATCCTAATGTAAAGTTGCGCATTGATGAAAGTACACGGGAAGCTCCTTTACTTAACCATATCTCGACCTGACATCACATTTGTTGTCCACAAACTTAGTCAATTTGTTGCTAAGCCAAGAAAGTCTCATCTATATGTTGTCCATACTCTTTTGAGATATCTCAAGTCATCTCCTGGTCAAGGCATATTTTTACAAGCTTCTTCTTCATTTTAGTTGAAGGTTTTCTCTGATGCTGATTGGACCTCGTGCCTTGATTCACGAAAATATACTACAGGCTTTTTTGTTTTTTCTTGGAGATTCTCTTATCTCTTGGAAAGCCAAGAAACAAAGCATTGTTTCCCGATCTTCTGTTGAGGTGAAATATCATGCATTGGCTGCCACAACTAGTGAGCTACTTTGGCTACATCGGCTGCTATCCGACTTATAAATAGCTTCAAATCTGCCAACTCTGATATTTTGTGACAATGATGTTGCTACTCATATAACAACTAATCCAATGTTTCATCAACGTACGAAACACATTGAACTAGATTGTCATTTTGTTCTTGATCATGATACCAAAGGAACCGTGAAGCTCATGTCAATTCGGTATTCTTCCCAGCTAGCAGACCTCTTTACAAAATCCCTTTCTCCTTCTGTCTTTCTTCCTCTACTATCCAAGATGGGTGTCATTAATTTCCTCATTCCATCTTAAGGGGGAGTATTAGAGTTTGTTAATATGTTGTACTCTAACTATCAGAGTTTGTTAATTTGTTGTACTCTAACTACTTTGACTAGAGCTAGTTTTAACTCTAACTACTCTAACTAGAGTTAGTTTTATTTCTTTTGTATCTTATATATATACCCACATGTACACTTCAATAAAATGACGAGGGACTTATTTTTATCAAAAGACTCAAGGTTTCAATACCATGCTTAATGAAATATTATCATATTCTTGTATGCTTGGGAATTGTATGATATTGATTTTGATTAACATTCATTTCGTGACATTTGATTGTATGTTGATACGTATAAAGCGATAGGTTAGGTTGGCTTGTAAATTGATTAAGAATAGAATTCTTCTAACCAACTTAGAATTGAACCAAATGAACATTTAACTAGGTGGTTGAAAGTTAAATATTTCACCTAACGTTCTCTAGATCTTAATGCAATTAGGATAATTTGAATATGCATGTCTTTCATCTTTTCGAATTGGATTAGTTACTTGTTTAGGACAATTTAATTATCTTTTCTAATTGTATTGGTTAGGTGTAAGCAATTAATTAATTTTGGCAATGAGACTTTAGTGATAAAATATTTTGGAAAGGGAAAATTCCATACAACCCAAGCTACGCTTTCTCATACAATTCATTAAACCTTTAATTTGTGCTTTTATTTTATGCTATTTAAATTTTCTTGCATCAAAACAAATTCAAACCCCACCATCGGTTACCCTCGGGTTGTAAACTGTTTCATTGAAAAATTCAAGGACTCTATGTGTTCAACTCTTGATATCACTACTCATTAGTTTTAATGGAAAAAGTTTAAAATTATTTGGTCTGGATTTAAGTGATCAAGTCCACCCGATCACTCATATAAGATAATGTTTTACTATCACTATCTAGCAATATTACTTTATCCTCACATTCATGTGCGACATATATCTCAAATGTCATTCCATCACTTAGGATACTAACTCCATGTCATCTTTATCTTTTTCTAATGCATGATAGTTAACACTCACTTCTTTTGCTGGATCCCTACACCACAACTTTAAATTAATAGTACCCGACTTTTGGATACCGCCGATTACCTCAAAGAAAGACCAATAATATGGATCAAAATTTGTACAACGATCGACCATGGCTCATGCACTACAAATGTTCCCATCCCCTGCATATAATATAAATTTTGAATGCAAGTGATAAATTATTTAGATATATTAATTGGATGTGACATAAGAAAATATCCTTCATCCAACCTTCGGTAGTTGGATGCTCGGCTTTTTTTTCTAACCTTACAACCCAATCACAATTGCTAAAATAATTACTACAACATCAATAAGGGGCGAAAACTCATGTTAGTTCATTCTAGTGCTCAACTTCAAAGTTTTAAGGGAAATTAAAAGAGCTGTAAAAGAAATATTTAATATTATTGTATTTTTTTCTTGCATAGGTCACGAATGAAATCAGACCAACATCAACGCGAATCAACTCAATAGAACGGTGAATATGAACGTGAAAAATCAATGCGCTGATTTAGATGTCAATTGGGAATACCGACGCAATCACGTAAGGGCCAAAGGGCATGTGTCCCCCTAACTTCTCGTATTTTGCATTTTTAATATAAAATTAAGTAATATTTAACTATATATATATATATTAAAAGCTAGTAGTTTTCACAAAATCCAAAGGTGGTGTATGGTTTCAAAAGATATTTTCTTATTTCTTGTCAAGATATACGTATTATATTATTCACAAGTTTTAATTTTGTTTCAAATCTTTTTAATTTTCATACTTTTAAAATCTATGTAATAAATCATCATACTTTTATGATAATACTTTTTTAGAATTATCTCTATATCAATATAAAAAGATATTTTAAAAGAAAAATAACAATAAAGACCATAGAAGCCATCATTTTCAAAAAGAAAACATAACTCTAATTCTAATAAATCTTGTATGTAAATCAATTTAAGAGAACTGCTTGTAGATCCTGATGTAAGAATTAAAATTTATGAATATAATAATAAAATTTAGGATCAAGTTCGTAGAGCATACTTACGACAAGGTATTTGTCAGTCTTAGAATCATATTTTTTCATTTAAGAAATTTAGATCGATTTCAAAACATGAAAAACTCGTAAAGAACAGTTATAATATGTACTACATTATTTAATCTATCAAGATATGAATATTCTTTTTAATTCTTTTTATAGTTTTTTAATTACATTGTGCTCCTTTACAGAATTCTTGACTCCATCACTGATTGGGAACCAAGCTAAATCTTCTTTAATCTTTGACAGTTTGGTTGCACAATAGGAAACTCGACAAAAAAATGAAGGATGAGAAATCTTTAGAAAAAAGAAACATAATTCCTCATTTTATCATAAAACTAACCCTAAGTCTCTCAATTTTGAAGTGACATTTCACTTCTTTAATTTGAACTATTTCAACTTAAGCTTGAATCGACTCTGTATAAAATTGTCTATTAAAAAATACGCATGGATCTAGTTAGATGACAGCCACCTCAAACTTTTGTTATTTCTTAACCATAACTTTAACGGTAGGGACTATATCATAGTTAATTTTAAAGTACAGAAATCAAATTATTATTTTTTAAAATTTATGGTGACTAATTGTATTTCAAATCTATATTAATAAACAATTTTTTATTTTTTTTTGTGAGGGCATTAATAACAATTATTGCCAGAGCATTACAGAAGTTTTCGTTTTTATTAAATCAAGATATAACATTCTAATACTTCCCTGGCTATAATATGTTTTGATAAAAAAAAAAAAAAAAAAAAAAAAAAAAAAAAAAAAAAAAAAATTATTGGGTTTTTTTGTAATGAAGAAATTTCACTTATATGAATTGATATAATATATGTGTTTTCTCTATAATTATTTATCCATTCAACATTGCCTTATTTTTGTTTAAAAAAATAGTAATAAATAATATAATAAAACATTGCCTTATTTTGAAGCATGCGCTTCAACCCACGCATGGATAATAATGCCATCATGTGCTTCTCATTCCTTCTTTCCGTTTTTTATTTCATTATGTTATTTAATTTAGTGGATAAATAAAACTCTTAGAAAGAAAATCAAAGAAAAAAAATCTATAAAAAGACAAATAAAATCCAATTTTTAAAATTGAGATTTATGAACTACATTATTCCTATTCTTTCCATTTTCCGCCTAGAATATGTTTCATTGGTTATATTCTAAAAAAATATATGGAAACTAAAACTACTTGAAATTTGATAAGATATCTCATTCTTTTTCCATTCACATATTTGAATAATTATAATAATCTCATTTGGTTTCCTTTACAAAACTAGAAATTTATTCAGTTTTTTAAAAATAAAAAAAATTAATCAAATTATATATAAATATAGCAAAATGTCACTATTTATCCATGATAAACCATGATAGACATCTATCAGTATCAGTAATAGATATCTATCGTAGTTTATCATTAATAGGCAATGATATTTTTCTATATTTGAAAGTATTTTCAATCGTTTTACTATTTAAAATAATTACTTGTTTATCAATGTACGTGAAGTACTCTTGTGCACCTACGTCACTCGTTTACCTTAAAAAATCACTAGTGAAATTATGAATATTATAGGAATTAGGATAATTGATACCTATTAAACTTTTAGGTACCACTTACGCAAATACTCCTATATATTTATATAAAAAAAAAATATACAAGATATTAGACATTTGAAATTTCTAATATCTTCCATTTCGAACGTCCAAAATTATCTACATTCCCAAAAAAAAAAAAAAAAACAAATAGTGGTACAGAAAATAGTCTAACTCTCTAAATTATTAGGTGATAAATAATTTAGTAAAACAATAGAGGAAGTGAACACCAACCAATTGGAGGGAAATTAAGTGGAAACAAACTTGGAAACAGTCATAGAGATAAGTTGAATATAAAAAAGTGAATTAGGTAATTTTCTTTTGTTTGATTTTGTTCAATTCAAAGGCTTTGTCTAAAGAATTATTAGTTTCAAATGGTGGCCCCCACTATTCCAATGGGAGAGCATTATTAAATGCATCATTTTTCTTTGGTAGGTTTTATATCTTCATCCTCATGTGTGTGACTCATCTTAATTTACCAATGTCTCTCTATTATTACCTCTTTTTTTTTTTTTTTTTTTGGACAGCTTTGAATACTAAATTACATTAAATACCCCCAAGTCCCAAATTATTAAAATTCAGAAATTATTATGAGAATAAAAAACACTAAAAACCAGCAAAGTCAAAGAAGAAAAAAAAAAAAAGACTTGTAACTACTCCTTTGAGAGTGATATTAGCCTTTCTAATGAACTCTATTTTCAATTCTTTCGGATCTATTACTCCAACATATCTATTTTTATATGTAACTTGATCGTTTCATTACTTCAATTTGAACCTACCAAATCATATGTTCAGATCTTGTTTTTTATATTTAGGATGTATTTTTTTATATTATACAAAAAAAAAAAAAAGTATAGCCATAATAGTTCAACTCAATAAAATTAAAGTAAAATTAATGATAAAAAAGAGTACGTGGCTCGAATTTCGCACCTTATTGTTCTAAATAAAAATAGAAAGAAGTAAAATATAAGGATGGGTGTTTTTGTAATTTAGGAAAATGTTTGATCAACCGCCCATGACTTCGTGTTTCTAAATTCAATATTTTCGGTCATCCAAATTGAGATTGAAATAAAAACAAGAAAATTGCAACAATTTGGACTGGTTATAGGTGTCACGTGCCACTACCCGTCAATGTCACGTGCGCATCTCTCTCCTCATTAAGTGGTCGTATAAGACAAATTAGGGGCTTTTACTTTTTAGATCAAAAGACAATTCATTTATTAAAATAAACCTATAAGATCACTAAATCAACAATTTTCTTTGCAAAATCTTACATGTGCTTTGGGATTCTTTGTCTCCCTCTTTACACTTCTCTTTATCGATACCCAGATCTAAAAGATTTATAGTTCGAATCTCCACTCCCATTGTACACCTCCAAATCAATTTCGTTCTAAAAATTACTTTGGAAAGCCATAACCTAACACTAATCTTCAACTTTTCAAGGCCATCCTCAACTAAATGATTTTCTAGGCTCCATTTGTTATTAGGAGAAGAAACAAAAATCTTGTGTCACATTCCCTTCTTCTGCTATCAAGAAGAGAGAAAGACAGCGTATTTTTATTCAAGTCTGAGGAGATTTGGGTCAACGGAACTAATATTTTGTAATTGCTGCAGCTTTTCATAAACTAAAATTGCATTTGAAATTGCTTGCAAGATCTGAAAGTTCCCATGTGCTCTTTTTTTATGACTACAATATTCTAGTGCAAAATCCATGCTTACATGTTCTTAACCAGTTTTTTCCCTACTTTTTGCTCACATGCTTAATCTATTCCAAATTCTACCAAACAAGAACCAACTGGATTAGTTGTTTCCCTGGTTGATACCACTTTCATTATGTGTCACAAACCAAAAATAGTAGGTTTAAAGTGATTCTAGACCTAGTGATTTTAACTATTTTCAGATCATTATTGGACTATCATTAGGCTCGAGATAAGGTGAATAAATATCATTGAAATAGTGAATCCATGCCTGTAAAGCACCGACAAAAGTCAGTTGCTTGAAAATGGCAACATAATAACAAAATACAAGCCTTGTGACCACAAAGAGGTTGAAACAACAATTTGGCTATGCATTTAATAAGAATAAGATGGACAACCAGACTATGAAAATATAACTTAACCCTTGAGACATATTCAACAAATTAACCACATATGAGAGAGAGAGACATCTTATATATCCATTGCTTTTAGGGGCATGTTCTTTTGGAAACTCAATAAAATGATCTAAAATAGGGATAACTGTAGCATATTCCAATTGGGTTAGATAATAGTTCCTCATAATAAAAAGGTAGAAATGATCCCCAATCATTCAGATAATTGCAATTAATTTCAATCTCACCAAACCAAATTCTAATAAAAGATCCGATCAGATATTAACATGTGACTTCACCCAACTGCAGCACATTCCAGTGAGTTAAAGCTGGAATCATGTGGCTAAGAATCTAGAGAGGGAGAGGGGTTGAAATCAAATATGAAACAAATGCAATATATTGAGCAAGGCAACATACAGCAAACCTTGTAATGATACATTAACCAAATACAGTCGAATTTCCACAAGCAAAAGAGAGAGACCATGCTTGTATTAGCCTAATCCCATCATGAAGCTCCTCAACAACATCATGTGGCTGGAAAAATGTTGGATTGTATGGACTCGGTTCTTCCAATCATCAGTTCTTTCGTGCTTCATGATGACATGAAATAGCAAAACATCCACCCACCAGACTATAGAACACAACTTTCAACTAATAAATTCAATCGCAGACTTACTAATTAGAGAAATAAGTTTTCACCCTTACTTTAATGGATCATGCCTCCTCACTCCGTTTCTAATTTTGAACCAGGCTGTGCAACATCCATATGCATGGTCAAGCCTTAATCATTTCAATGTTTTTTTTTCAGCTCCTCTTTAGATCAATAACTATGACACTGATGTTGTCGGTGCTTTTCCGCCCTAAAGCAAGACGAGTAAGCAGCGCAGCAGCCAGCGCACTTCGAGAGGGATATGAAATTCCAGCCCCTTCTTCTTCAATTTGAGGCACGGCATTGAGGTCTATTGTAGTAGTATTAGCCGCCACTCCTTCTAGGAGACATTCACGAGCTACCTCACAAGCCAACTCACTTGAAAGAACATCCCACAAGCCATCACTTGCAAGTATTAAACATTCATCATCTGATTCTCTTTTGGTGAAAGTAATTTCAGGCTCTGATATTACAACTGACTTGAGATACTTGTCCCCTGTTTAAAAGAATCATCACGTAAAAAGATAAACATTGTCAATCCTCCAGAAGAAAATTAATTAATAAACGAATTGTTTATTATAGTCCAAAGAATACAATATATCAAACTGGCTGCTTGTCAGAAGCTCCATATATAAGTGACTTAGAATTATCATTTGTGTCGCAAAAAAAGGTGATTTATCTCGCAGAAATCCAGACAAAGAGTGAACTTAATACAAAAGAACAAAATCTAAAAACTTAAAGGAAAAAGGAAAAATCTATGTTCATCTTGAAAATACATGAACTGAAGGAAATAAAAGAAAGTACTTTCCTTCAATCTCTAACACAATCAATTGATCAGAATGACTGAACCCATACACGTAAATCCATTACTTAAATGGGAACATAAATACAAAGCCACCCTCAACAGCTGCACCTTCATACCTGCATTAAATGATATGATCCCTTGCCATTTTTGTTAGTCTTCTTCTTAGATCAAGAGGTAAAATGAGTACTCTGATACAGAAGGAGCAATAGCAGAACAGTCACCAGGCAATAGAGAAACGATGATATATTATTTTAGAGTTCCCATAGTACAGTCAACACAGATGTTAAGTACAGCCTTCCTTAATAAGTTGCCAAAATTCCTAAAAGTTTCCTCACTCTATTGGGCTAGCTAGATTCTTGCTGATATTAAGATTACCTTGCCAACTACTCTCAATGTGCTGACTTAGAATTCTCCAGACATGTAAAGCTCCTCTATAAAATAGCTCAAGCTTACAAATTTGTAGTTCTATCATGTTTCAGGTCAATGAAAGTATTTCTCGACATGGTATTAGATCTATAAACTCCTCATTGATGTTTGGAATGATTTAGATAAGTCTTGGCAAAAGATATCAATTTCTCAACCTGGACTTTGCACATATCATTAAAATATATATTGGCCTGATTAAAACACTAACTCAACACCTAAAAATTCAAGCGTTCATATTAAAAACTTAACGTAGTTTACCATTCCACGTGTAAGAAAGATATTTAAAACTCTCATCATAAGATCCCTCTTCAATCCGTCAATTTCAAAAGCTTCGGTATTCAACCAATTTTCACTGGGGAATAAGCTGCTCAAATTCTAACAGAGAACTCACAATTGTTCTTTCTTTCCAAAATATCATTACATACAGACGCCATAAATCTTGAGCGGATGGCCTTTATGGCAACATCATCTTTTCTCAATCGAAGATCAACATGCAGATTAGCCTATATGGCAACATCTTATCTCTAGAATTCCACACGTTGATATCACACTAATCATAAATCTGAAGTAGGCAACGCTCAGGAAGTCTCCCACCTAATGCCTGTAGAATAAAAACTCATTTCGGTTGAAATTACAAGATGCAATTTCTCAAAATTTGTCTCCATATGTATAGATACATTGCTAACCTCTTACACCTAATAGCTAAAACCTTTTGCTTCAACACTAGCACTTATCTTCAGCCTGATCTTTCAACAATAAAGCATATGACCCATCAGACAAGTTCTGAATCATCTGATATCTAGCTTAGTCTCATCAATTTATGCTGTGAAGCTGGCATCTAAAATTGAATCTAATCATAAGCTGTTGCCACATCAGTCTTATCATTTCTAAGAAAAAAAACACTTAAACCCACATAAGTTTCAATATATGTATATATATAGAGAAATGAGATCAAAGACACCAATGCCCCACTGCTTGAATAAGCTGGAAAACTTGCACTTTCCAAATCCAAGCTACCACTTGTTAACATTGTTCATCAGTCAAAACTACTCTGTTCCGATTTCCCAACATATCTTAGAAAAAGCAACCAATTCACGGTAACGAAACCTACTAAGTTCAGTGTTTGGTCCATTGATAAAACAAAAATGGTGGGTGCGTTTTCTCTAACTCTTCTCTTAACCCCTTATTACTCTCCTCTGCCGTTTTTCTCTCTCTCACTCGTCTCTTCACATTCCTCCCATTTCTTCTCTCTTCTGGTTCGTCCTCTTTGCCTCCTCTATTTCTTCTCTTGATCGTATGGGTCTTTTTCTTGTTGAATCACTCTTTGCTCTTCTTCTCTGTACATTTTTCTAGGGTTGTTTTCATGTTTTTTTTTTTTCTAAGATCTACTACGTGTGTGGTTATTAGTTGTAGATCCGACTATTTTTCTTCTTCCTTCTGTCATGGATTTTTGAATCTGTCTTCTCCACTTTTTTTCCAGAGGCCAATGATGATTTTTTTTTCAATGTCACCTGTGTCCAAAATTCGTATTAAAATATCTAAATTCGATTTAAAAATCATGTTTTCTCATTTTATCTTCAATTAGTTCATTCTCTGTTCTTGTTTTTATTTGTATTAAAAAAATATCCAATTCATCTTGTTTTTGTTTTTTGTTTCAGTACATTATTTTTGTTTTGATTTTTTTTATTGGAGTTAGATTTCTCCCTAAGTAGATGAGGGTTAAAAAGCAATTGTCAAATAGAAAGGAAAATGTTCATTTTATTGAAATATAACATGTATTTGGATAGAAAAATATAATTGTTTTACAAGATTGTGACTAAAATTAAATATGTTACATTTTTAAAAAGAAAAAACAAATATATAGTCCAATTTTTAAGATTATTTGATGTTCATGTTTGAGTGTTAAATACTTGTGTTTAGTTATCATTTATTTGGAATATATTTGGTATTTAGAAATGGAGAAAAAAATATGTGTAATAGAGTGTTCAAAAATTGAATTCAAAATTTCATGTTTAGTATATGAGTACTTCGTAGAGAATTTGTTATGTTTTAAGAATGGAAAAAAGAAATTGTAATTTTTTTTTTTTTTTTTTTGTCTTAAAAAAGTTAGGAAATTAAGTGTACACTTGAAAATTAAAGTCAACAATATATTAAAAAAGAAGAGAAAAAAAATAAATAAATAAATAAATCAGTCTCATTTAGAAAAATTGCACCAGATACCCCAACTCAATTCAACTTAACTTTGCACCCAAATACAAACTTTTTGAATCAACTCCCGCACCCCAAGCACAGACAATAATTACCAACTCAACTCAACTTTGCACCCCAAAAATAGACAATTTAATTCATCAGATAATTTGATTCTCTAGACAATAATTACTAACTCGATTCAACTCCACCCCAAATACAGACAAACTCAACTCAACTCAACACCCCAAACACAGACAATTTAATTATTTAGATAATTTAACTTTCTAGATAATAATTACCAACTCAACCCTACACAACAAATGCTCCCTTAATAACTTACATCATAGTTATCGACCACCTCTGGAATAGTGCAGACTGACAACCAGCCAAGATTAAATGTGACTTAACATTGTTGTCACAAGATTCATCCATCTAGCCATATCCTACCATATTCTCATCCATACATTTCTTGTCAAACAAACACATTACTTCCATACCCTCCCTTGGCAAAAAAGAAGAATTCATCATGAAACTCGAGGAAGAGAGAACTATACACGTGCGCACACACACACTCAAGGGAATGAAGCAGAAATGTAGATAACAAAAGGTTTTCCATAGCAGTCAGCAGAAAACAACATATAGAGGAAAGTACAGTTAAATAACATTAATGATTTTTAAAAAATAAAGTGACTGACCAACCAACAGAGATACTTGCCAACATGACATGATTCTGCAGGATCCTGCAACCGTAACAAATTGAATTTCGAAATCTCTTCTCTGCTGTTTGTGTATCTCACCACAAGAGGAAGAGATCCCTCAACTCGTACTTTTATTAAGGTCATTCTAGTTGCATGAAGTTAGAATCCATATTGAAGGATCTGAAGGCTTCAGACTCTTGAAATGGTTCCTCGAACAAAAAAAAAAAAAAAAGTTTTCTAAATTACAGGACATTTTTTTATTGAGATTCTCACAAAGAAAATTCTTGATCCTTACTCTTATTTGTTGAGTCTTTTCTACTTTCAGCACATGAAAGCCGCATATACATTGCAGTGTTAGCATACAACCCCAAAGTGACAGAGTTCTAGGACAAACGAAATCTGTGAGGGTTTAATGTCTCGATTATTATGTTATGATATGCACCTAATAATATCACTATGGCTTTATAAGGGCATGGAAGACTTCTGCACTGTTATTTTAAAAAAAAAAATGATAATAATACTTTTGCCCTAGACCTTCCAAATTTAAGAAGAAGGTGTTCTACAAAGATACTATGAAATTTTTTTGTCTTTATTCACTACCATTCAATGTCCCACAATCAGTAGATGAGAAAATGCAATTGCATTTTCATTCACAAATCATATACTTCGCCTTTCTGCCATGTAATGCAATGTTCTCAGGAAACCAATTTCAGAAGTATCACAAGGCTTCATCGAGATCAATGCTCCAAGACAAGATGTGGAGCAAGAAGAAGCAAAGTCAGATTTATTCAGATCACACACAATAATCAAGCAAAACAAAATTCAATGGGGATGTTTAAGCAACTTCACAAAAGCAGAAAAAGTCGTGACCATCATTCGTAGGAGCAGTAATTATTACCTATTGCACGGGACATTGCAAGGATTCCTTCAACCCGAGCTCCATTTACGAAAATCACCCGTCCTCCAGCAGCTTCAATTCTTGCTAGTTCATCATTTCTATCAGGCTGAGAGTAAGATTATGAAAATTATGAGAAAGTATTATATGTCCATCATGAGACAACTACTGTGGGAAAACATATCGTGAAAGAATACACAGAGAAATTAAATAGACCAAGAATATTAGAACACAAAATCATTAGCCAGAGCAAACATACAGGTCACCCATATTCTATCCATCTAAAATGTACCTCTCTTTTGGAAAAATGTGTATGAAATGAATGATCATAGGAAACCCTCTCAACATAACTTCAGTCTCTGAAGCACACTTAAACAAGAAAAGAAAAAACAAAAACCAAACACCATGGAATTACTGAACATCTATAAGCAGCAAGGTCAAAGTTCCAACATCTTATCACATAAGATTAGATTAGCTAAACCCATCAAACAACACTTCCATAGAAAGGTTTGCATAATAACAAATAGTTTATGGTAACTCATTAAGTGGTATCCGATTACACACATTTTCAGAAAGTAATATATACCTAAAGTTTCTTCATTCCACTTCATCCACCACTTTTTTCTGCTTAAATACAAGTGTGGCAACAAATTTAAAAACCTCAATGAAAAGCTAAGACCTATTTGGCTTTTAGTTTTTGAAAATTCTGTATACATACAACTGTGGCGAAGTTATCAAAACAGAGCCTGAAGAATTAATTGCAACAAAAGAAGATCGTATCTCGATAGCCACAGCCGGAGCAACAAGTGTCATAAAAATAACAATGGCACGTCAGGATAACTATCCATAACATAACTCAGACGAATTAATATAGCTGTTAAAGGATGGGACATAAATTGAAAAGCATTATGCATCTGTCCCAAAATTAGTAAAGATTGGAAAAAAGAAGAAGAATAAAATGGTCAAATGAATGAGAATCCAAGGGGAACCTAATCAATCTCAAACTAAGGCAAGATATAAACCCCAGCCCCACAATCAGATAGCACCAAAATTAGACAAACAAACCCTTGGGAGTTATCACCTCCTCAAAAATTGACAGCAAAGCACGTGTCGAGCAAACAGATCATTACAGATCAGTTATGAGAGAGAGTAAACCTTGTGATCATTAGAGAGGGGAATGGCCCTTCCTCCTCGGCAAAGGACGGCGCGTGAATCGCCGCAGTTGGCGACGATTATGTGATCTGGTGTGAGTACAGCGACGACGGCGGTGGAGCCGCCGAGAGCCACCTCCATCGGATGGCACCCACACTTGCCTCCGACGCTCCCACAGGCACAAGTACTGAGTGCCACTTCGTCCATTCTCTCAAAGCTCCGCCGCATCACTCTTCTCCAAGTCGCCTCCTCCTCCTCCTCCAACTCAACCCCCTCCGCCGCGGTGCTACCACCACCGCCACTCTCACCTTCCTCGCGCGTGCAAATCACGCGCGAAAATTCCTCTTGTACGAACACGTGCATCTTCTCCCTACATAACGCTGCCACCTGTCCCATCCAATAAAGCAAAGCAAATTAGACTACTACAATGACGATAATAACCTCCCTTCCTAATGATTCAACATGACCTCGATGGTAATTTGAATTATCTATTTACTGGGAAAATAAATTATAAACTTTACTATTAGGGCTTTACGTGAGGGCCTCCATGTCCATCGTAGACGGCGAAGAAATGCACCAGTTGCCGTCGGAAATTTTCTGGACCTAGAACGCACGTGCTCACCGATACTGCATCCTCCATCTCACGTGACCTCCCGGATACCGACATCATCCCGAAAACCGGCTGAGGTACCGATGCTGAAGCTCTTACAGTCTTCACGTCCTCCCCCGATGACGAAGACGATGAAATCTCCGGATTACCGTCACCGTCCGTCTTCCGACCACGTTTCTTCTCAAAACCGGAGCTACCAGTTTGATTCTCTTTCCGGTGGTGAGTGGTGGAGGACGAGGGATTCGCCGACGATACTGTTGCTAACCGTCTCATCTCTATTCTACGTCGCCGGCGCTCTCGGCATTTTGCCGGCGAATCTTCATCATCTTCGCTTGGCATTATACTGTAAACCTCCGTCATCGGAATCGTCCGAAGCAGGAACTCGCCGTGGAGTATCTCTGCCTGAGGACAATCATCATCGGCGAAGTGTTAATATGAACCAAGCAAAGTAATGGTGTGCGGAATTTCGCTCAGAAGAAAACGTGTCGCTGTTTTCCTCTATAGGGGAAAAAAATATATATATTTTTCCCTCGTCGAGCAGGGACACAAAAAAAAAAAAAAGAGAGCCTCTCGGGCAATTCTAAATCTACGGGCAGCTACAGAGCCTGCCCCACCTGTCTACATCCGACCTCTATTTCATGCTGTGAGGACACGTGGTACTCATGACGATCCCTTTTCACTAATTCCTTTCTGTTTCCAGTCAATTTCTCGTATCGCGAGAATTTTCCCTCGAGGACACGTGTCAAAAGTGCTCGAAAAGTGGAGGCCCATCTTGCCAGGACGATACAAGTGGATCAATCAGAAATTTCCACGCCAGGCTTGTCATAAACGACAGAACATCGGTCCCACCTCGACTAGCCTTTTTCACCGAAATTTTTTTTTAAACTTTTTTTTTTTTTGATTTTTCTCCTTTTAATTTCATTTTTGCCACGGGCATATACGTGGCGTGATTTCAGCTCACCAGCACACACATAGTGACGTGTCTGGTTCAACGTTGACACGTTGGAAAGTTATCTGACAGGAACAAAGTTAGTGTTGTAGGCTTACCGCCGTCCGCCTGACGTTACAAAAGTTTGATTCTTCTAACTTTGTGGAATGTTACAAAATTCATTGTTTTTTCAAATCTCAAGTTATAAATCCTTAAATTTTTCATTTGTATTTATTTGATTATATTATTTAATGTATAATTGAAATAGGTTGTACTAAAAAATTAATAAAATATCTCATTTTTCAACTTTTTAAAATTAACTTGTCTAATGGGTATAAAGTGGATTTTTATGTCTATTTGAGCCTTTCCACTTTCAATTCTGTAGGCATAAAGTTTATAAATTTTAAAAATGGTTGAATAGCTCAACAAAGTACTAGACATGAATTTCAATTTGAAAAATTTTAGACTTCTTCGATAGTGAATTCAGAATTAAAAACATAGTACTCTTTTTCTTTCTCTAAAATAACAATTAGACTCTCTTTAAAATTTAGAAATTTAGCTGATACAAAATTGAAAATTTATAAATTTCTCATTTTTCTTCTAGATAAATTATTGGACTTTCTTTTTTGAATGGGTTACATGACTCTTGGGAATCCTCTATATGATACATCCAAGTTAATCTTGGATGGCTCGTAAAGGTCCTAAAAGGCGAGACTATCATATCAAGGCTACCTTATTTTTTTCAACTTAGAGGGAAGTTGTCTAAATCACTATGAGTAGAATCTTACTCAACAAAAATTATTCGAACCCTGATTAAATCGCTGATTAACCTTTCAAAAGCAAAGAACATAGTGGATGCATCTTTGAAGATTGATAGTCAAGTGGGTGCAGTTTTCTTTTATTAATTGTAAGCGTTCTTATAACCCTGACACCCACTCCTTAGCATGGGTTATTTTTAATTCTTTTGATGCCCTTCACCTTCTTCATCCTCTAGTTTAAAAGGCTAAAGAATTTTTTTGGATGTCTAATTTTCCAAATTAGATGTCTTTTATTCTTAATGAAGATCTTGGGAATGGTTAGCTCATGTATTAAAATTATTTTTTCAAAAAAAACAAAAAAAACAAAAATTGTACTTTAATTTTTTTTTTCTAATTTCTTTGTATATGCATGATTTATAAGATGCATTCTTAACCATAAACGGTTATGAAATTACGAATTTATCTTTTTATCATAAGATTATAACATTTATCTAGAGAAAAATTATAAGAGATTAATTGTTCGAAATTTCTAGATGACGTATTAATTATATAACAATCAGAGAGATTTCAGTGATATTTAGTTTTCATAATAGTTTCATTTAAATATATGAAGAATATAAGACGTAGGACTAAAATGAAGGAAGACTTTGTCGCTTCAACAAATTTTTATGGATAGAAACACACTAATTACTTATCATCTAAAAAGTGTGTGGTTTTATTTTTCAATCACCAAAATCCTCGAATCAATATGATTTCAATCCTAAGGATTGGGTGAGACATAAATTGTCTTAAGATCAAATATCTTGAAACAAAGAACAAGTTCCTTACCTCAAGATTCGAACACTTCACAAGAAGGATGATCAATCCTATTTGAATATTCTTGGCATACAACTCAAATGAGTTGCAAATTCGAGAAGCTCTCTGGCTAATCCCAATAATAAATACAAAGGCTAAAACTCAATTCATCGTCATTTGATTAAAACAACCTAATAACAAGACTTAAATAGCCTCCCAATAAAAATTCTAATGCAACATAAAAAGACTAAATGATCGTACTTAATTGGAAAATATTAAATTTAAATCAAAATTATTAAATAAAATTTAATTAATAATTTAATGTGTGGACGGTTGATATCACATACAGCAGGCATAAGCATACAAATATTGATCATAAGTAAAGCAGCATAAAGTATAGTATGACAACTTAATCTTATAATATAAATTAAACTCGTGAGCTAAATGTAAATATAATTTTTTTAAAATTAAAGAAAAGGATGACACAGAATATTTGATGCTTGCTAGTAATGTATTCATGGGACTTCGAGACCAAAAAGGACAATGACACGTGGAGAGAAAATAGAGGGCCAATTAAAGAGGTGGTATTTGTATTTGGGTAAGTAACGGTGACAGCGAAAGCGACCGTTCCAATTCCGAAGAGTCTCTTTTTAACTTTCCGCTCAAACAAGCCAGTGCCGAAGTTTTCACTCATCTATATAAACTATTTTAAAACTTAACACAAAAGTTTGTCTTTTTACACATTTATTTAAGGTTTTTTTTTGGGCGAATATAAGGATTTTTCTATTAATATGGTTTTTGTTGAAATTTACTATTTCAGATTATTATAAATATTATAATAAAGATGTTTAATGCTTAGTATCCTAACAGTCATGTATCCATCTCACGCTGTCTATATGTGTTGTAGTTATTGTGTCTATGTAAGATCACATTTAAAAAATCTCACTTTGAATTTTCATATTACCATATTTCTATGAGTTTAGTTATTTCATAATTTTAGGTATTTTATTTTATTATTTTATTATTTTATTATATATTTCTCCAGTATTCTCATTGTGCTCCTCAATTTTACAACACATTACCAACACGAGCTCTTGTGGCTTCCCTCGTTGAAGTTAGGTCGGTTTTTTTCTCTTTATTAAAATTAATAAATTAAATGTTACTTTGGATATTTAATACATATTAAATTCTAATATAAATACAATGTTCTGTGATAGTCTTGTCATGACAAACCTTACAAAATTAGAATTCGCAGCCCTTGACATTAATGACCATAATTATTTTTCCTGGGTGCTCGATTCCGAAATCCACCTGGATGCTATGAACTTGGGAGAAATATATAAAGAAAGAAATACGACATTTAGTCAGGACAAAGAAAAAACTATGATTTTCCTTCGTCATCATCTCCACAAGGGATTGAAAATGAAGATCTTACAATAAAAGATCCCCGTATATTGTGAAAAATTTAAAAGAAATTTATGATCGACAAAAAACAGTTATTCTTCATAAAGCTCGTTATGGGTGGATGCGTTTAAGGTTACAAGATTTTAAATCAATAAGTGATTACAATTCCACATTATTTAAAATCAGTTCAAAATTATTGTTATGTGGAGAGAAAATTACTGATGCTGATATGTTATAGAAAACATTTTATACTTTTCATGTCTCGAATATGCTCCTGCAACAGCAATATCGAGAAAAATATTTTAAACAATATGCTAAACTAATTTCATGTCTTCTCGTGGCTAAACAAAATAAAGAGCTATTAATGAAGAACCACAAATCTCGACCAACTGGAACAACACCATTCCCTGAAATGAATGCTAGGAATGTTAATAATCGTAGTCAAGGTCGTGACATGACAGAGGAAGAAATAATTATTATTTTCATGGTGGTTATTTTAATATTCAAATTTCAAAAGAACCACACAAAATGATGATCATAAAGGAAAAGCTCCACGAGATAAGAGTTCAAGGAGTGTTGAAAATAAATGTTGCCGATGCAGAATGACTGGGTATTGGTCACATACTTGTCGTACGTCAAGACACTTAAGGCCTGTTTGGGGGCCTGATATCCTATATGGAGAAATCATATAGCCCCTATATCACGGTTTGGCCCACTGATATACTATCTCATCTTTTCACTTCCTTCAACATGTGTACAGTAACCCTCATTTAACAACTCTCAGCTTCTCCACCCCCACTTCCTATGTCTCCTCTCTTCTCATACCACTCTCTTCTCCTTTCCTATGACCCACTTACGTTTTTATTTATTTATTCTTTTCTTGAGTTTATTTCATTATATTTCGTGGTTAATTTTTTTCAACTATATCCATTTTATTAAGAAACCATGGTATTTCAATCTAGTTCCATGCACCAATTTTTTACCTTCAATTTACATACATCGTTTTTTTTCTCCAGTGTCCTGTGATAAAGTATATTAATAATTTATTATCTATAAATTATGTCATTCAAGTTTTCATTTTTTATTTGCTTAGTGTATCAATTATTTATCTGTATAATGCCCATTAAAAAAATTACAATATTTTGGACTAAATCTTTGTACACAATTTCTCAAAATAAAAAAAATAAAAAAAAAATTCTCTTTATATACAACATCAATATTCAAAATCTACTATTCAAAAGCTCATTATAAAACCTCAATAGAAAATATTTAAATGACCATTCAAAACCCTTTAGTTTTTTTTATAGTTTTTAAAAGTTAAATTTATAAATACTACTTACACTCGTCTATTTTTATTCTTTGTTTTATTTTTTAAGTCATGATTGAAATTTATATATAAATAGTATTAAAAAGTGGAAAAAAGTTTTAGAAAAAAAGTCGGTACGTCAATCCCTGACTTAGAATTAAATTTTGTATTTTTAAATATTGGTATTTCGTTGACTATTTATGATTAATCTTAAATGAGTTTTTTTTAAACAACAATAATAAAGAATTATTTAAAAGACAATAATTGAATATAAATTTTTTTTTAATTGATACATTAATTGAATTATAAGATTAAAAAAAATAGTGTTCATACAAACAAATTATTTTATAGTACAAAAAACTGAACCAGATAGCACTGACATATGAATTTTACACACCTAAACACAGACATATGAACTCAGACATAACAACTTTGCACAACCAAACACAAACATATAAACCCAGACAACAATTCTGCACCTCAAACTAAGACATCAGAACTCCAGACATCCTATATCATCTTAACGCCCCAAACAACCCCTTAGTTGATCTCTATCAAGCCTTCCTAAAGGAAAAATAAAAAAATGTGAAAGCAAATTTTGCATACCAAGATAATGACATATTTGACCCATCCCATATGACAAATTTGGATATGACGGACTTCTTTGAATCTCCTGAAGAAAAGATTGGCACAGTTGATGAAACATAAAGTGTTTTTGTGACTTTGAGAATATCCCGACTTAATGTTGTTTTCTTTTATCTATCTTCATGTTTTTTTAGTACATGCTAACCTTTGTATATTCCAAGTATTGTTTTTCTTATTGTAGTTATTTTCTTTTAATAAAGAAACATGGATCATTTTCATTTGTTGGGTGATTAAAAAATGAGCAAAGAAGATTTACGTCTGATAGGCAGTGCAACTACACACACGATACTTACAAATAAAGAATACTTTTCCAAATTAACAATGCTAAAAGCAAAAATAAATATAATATCAGGTTCTGCAAACTTGATTAAAGGTTTTGGAAAAGTAAATATCATTTTACCTAAAGGACAAAATTTACAAATAATAATGCATTGTTCTCAAATCAATCAAAAAGGAATATTCTAAGTTTTAAAGATATGTGTTGCAATCGTTATCATATGAGAATAATATAAAGAAAAACATGGAGAATTTTATCATATCTACTATCTCATATGAAAAACGTATATTGGAAGAGTTTCCTGCTTTATCTTTTGGATTATAATATACTCATAAACGAGTTTGAAACACATGCAACAATGAACCTGAAGTTCATAAATCTAGACATATTTACAATTTGGCATGACAGATTAGATTATCCAAGGTCTATAATGATGAGAAGGATTATTGATAATTCAAATGGACACCCATTAAAGAGCCAAAAGATTCTTCAATCTAATGAATTATCATGTGATATTTGCTCTCAAGACAGATTAATTATTGGATCATCATCAGCTAAAGTGGGAACTGAATCACTTGCATTTTTAAAACGAATTCATGGTGATATATGTGGACCTATTAACCCACCAAGTGCACAATTTAGATGTTTTATTGTATTAATAGATGCATCCAGTAGATGATCACACCTAAGCTTGTTATCAAGTCGAAATCTTGCATTTGTAAGATTACTTGCTCAAATAATTAAATTAAGAGCACAATTTCTAGATTATACAATTAAGACTATTTGTCTTGATAATGCTCATGAATTTACATCTCAAGCTTTTGATAATTATTGTATGTCAATTTGGATAAGAGTCAAACATCCTGCAGCTCATGTTCATACACAAAATGGTTTAGCATAATCATTTATAAAATATTTGTAATTAATTGCAAGACCATTACTTATGAGAGTTCAGCTCCCTACATCTGTATAGGCACACTGTTTTGCATGTAGCGTCACTTGTACGCATTAGGCCAGTAGCTTATCATAAGTACTCGCCATTACAATGAGCCTATGGCCATGAGCCAAATATTTCTCATATGAGAATTTTTAGATGTGTAGTATATGTCTAGTTGCTCCACCATAGAACACTAAGATGGGTCCTCAAAGGAGGAATATATGTTGAATATGATTCCCCATCAATTATTAAATATCTTGAACCCCTAAGGGTGATGTATTTATTGTTAGATTTGCTCATTGTTATTTTAATGAGACAAATTTTCCAATATTAGGGAGAGAAATTAAGAAGTTGGTAAAAGAAATTACATGGAATTGTTCATTATTGGCTCATTTAGACCCTCTACAGATCAATGTGAACTTGAAGTTCAGAAAATAATTCATTTGCAAAATATAACAAACCAGATGCATTTATAGATGCAAAGAATAACTACGTCACATATACCTGCTGCAAATTGATACCCCTGAAGGGATGAAAACCTAAGGCACAACAGAAGACAAAACACAAAACCCAAATGTATTTAAAATTTCCATTTAAAACAGAATAATTTTGCATTGGAATGAAATAGAAAAATAGATTAAGCATGCAATTCAAAAAGATGAATTGGGATTGAGCACCACCACTTGGAGTCCTCTCTATTCTTGTAGGGAAATTGAAGACATGAGAATTGTGAGATTCTCCTTTTTTTCCCCCTTTTGAAACTGGGAGGTGTTGGGGTTGATGCCCTAAACTCTCGTTGGGTCCTGTAGTTTGTAAACATAGTTTTTGAACAAATGTTTGTGATGTAATAATATTTGATTTTTTTCACTTTTGTCTATGAACATTGGATGTTTTAATTGTTTTACCACAAACTAATAAACTAAGATTCCTGGTTGTCGTTGTAACTTAAGCATGTATGTGGTGACATACAGGTGGATTATATCTTAAGTGATAACCAAAATGGTCTGTAGTATATGGATATAGGAGGGAACCCTTATCCTGGTAACGTGGATGCGACCCGCTTTGTAAAATATTTATAAGTGTTGTGACTTACTATAGATGGTCTAATCCTGATCATTCATGTGGAGACTTGTGAGCGGGGGCGTCCTATACAAAGGAGTTTGTATAAGACCGAAACGCGAAGTGTTATAGTCTCGTTATATAACGTTGTTCATGATAGAGACTTCACTTCACTAAGATGACCATAGGTAACATGACCTCAATCCTGGGTGAGTTGGGAACTTCTACCTTTGAGGGTGGTCATTTTATTTGCACGGGTCCGAATGGCTAGATCGCTAACTCAAACCTACCACTTTGGGAATTCTTCTTATTTGGGAGCTGGGAACTCAGCTACATAAGATGGAATTCACTTCTTCCCCCGAGGTAGGGGTAAGTAGATAGATTGCTCCCTTAAGAGTTGATTCCGGGGCTTGAACGATGTGGCGTCACACACCTTTTTATGGCCCGAAAGGTGTCCACATATAGTAGGACTATGTTGTATTGTTAATTAGAGGGATCAGTGGTACTTAAGACGTTAGATCTAATTACAGGGGCAAAATGGTAAATTAGTCCAACTGTACTTACGAGCATCTGTGAAGGGTTATCGTACTGTTGATTGTTTATATCCGATGGACACAGAAATATATCTGTGGTGAGAAGCATGCAGTTGTCGGTCTTTAGTGGAATGCCTGGCAGTTAACGGATGGTGGATCTCGGGCTAAAGAGTTTAGTTAGCTATTCACGTACCGTTGGAGCTTCGAGTCATAGGTCTATAAGGTCCCCTTGGTAACTCAATAGATTCAAGTTGAGAATCAATTTTTGGGTCAGTTTGAAGTGTTCAAATTGACAAGAGGGAGCTCAGTTATACATGATATGATTGAACTGATCTCGTCAATGTTCATTTGACGAGAGGTGCAGTCCATTTGACGAGAGCGAGATTTCTGTGAAGAATGGTTCTTCAACTGATATGTATTTTGTTCTCTTTTGTTGATTAAAGGTTCAAAGCATGCCGTAATTTATTGTTAAATACATAACTAATCTGTTTGATTGTAAATGCGGTAATTCTATCACAATGAGTTTGGAAGGATCTTGCTTCCGTTCAGGTGTACTCTTTGATAAGAGTTCCTTTAGGAGGAAGAGGAAAGACAAAAAAGAAATGCTGAGAGTTTTTAAATATCGATTAATTGATCTTCTCTGTTTTTTTTTTTTCTTTTGTTTTGATATAGAGAGAATGAAAGAGAGGGTGAAAGTGAGAAACGTGGGATTCATCCCACGTCTCTAGTAACTCCCCTACGTGGGGAACTACATTTTATTTAATTAAGATTAAATAAAATTATTTATTTAATTTAATTAAATAAATAAAAACAATAACCATTTAAATCATATTTAAATGGTCCCCTTTCACATAACTTATAGTTTTATTGCACATCTAATGTGCATTAATTTTAACTTATAATTTTGATTTAATAAATTTAATTAAATTCAAAATTCAATGAAATTAAATAATTAATTAATTCTCCAATTAATTAAACATCCAGTTAAATATCACATATTTAATGTAAATTTCTCATTTGAATCATATCCAAATATATTTCTCTTATTTAACCTATAGTTTCAATGTCCATCCAATGCACATTATTTTGAACCTATAGTTTTCAATATGAATCTTATTCATATTAAGTTAATATTTGAACTCTTTTCAAATATTTTGTTATCTCATTTATTATTTTTGAATCAGATCCAAAATTAATAATAAAATCTAAAATTAAAATATATATTAAAATGTATCGACATACATTAAAAATTCCCAATTCTGAATTTGAACATTTCAAATTCAATTTAATGACAGATTACCTCAATACCCTTTACAAGCTATGAAGGGGACCTAATGAACCTGCAGATTAGAAGCTCAAACGATGTGAGATTAATTAGTTTAACTCATTAACCGAATTAATCAATATTTGTTAACTATGGGTACACTCCATTAAAGACCCACAACTGCACTCTTCTCACTACAAATATGTTTCTGTGTCCACGAATATAGACCAATAACAGAAGTTAGTCCTTCATGAGTGTTCATCACACCAGCTAGGTCAAATTATCGTTTTACCCTTGGGTTACCTCTACATCCTTAAGTACCAAGTGCTCCTCTAATGAACAACCTGTTCATGGTCCAACCATTAAACAGAAACCCCTCTCAGGCCAGTGAGAGGGCAGGACCCTTTGTTCAAGTCCCGAAGATACTACTTAAGGGAACACTCATCTATTTATCCTGAAGTCAGGAATGAGTGAAATCCATCTTGTATGATTATGTTCCCAGCTACCACTCAGTCTTATCCCCAAAATGGTAGGCATATTGAGTCGGCGAACTAGTCACTCTCACCTATACAAATCAAAGAACAATCTCTCGTGAACAGGAGTTCATAATATACTCAAGAGTAAGAATAAGTTGCCTAGGTCATCCTATTAAAATAGAAACCTAACTAGCCAACGGAGTTACATCTAGTGGTTACTATTTCACGGTCTGGTCTTGTGCAAACTCATTGCCCAGGATACCCCCACTCGCGTGTCTCTTACACAAATGCATTGGATCACTGCGTTTGTATCAAATACAAAGTGGGTCGTATCCATGGTGTTACCAGGATAAGGTACCCAACCTTACCCTTATACTATAGACCCTTTAGGATATATCTTGAATATTGATCCCTATATGTCTCTACATACAGTTCAAGACTTATAAGACAACCTAGAATGTTAGTTTATTGGATTTTAGGATTAATAAGACAAAATTAAAAAAAAATATATCAATAACACTTATCGAAAAAAACATTAATAACTATTTATTAATGATGGTTATTTAATTACATTCACTATCTACGAGTTTTAGGGCATAAAACCCAACAATCCCAACATAGCAAGTTGTCACTTGTAAATATGGAATACGCCAGAAGCGTGTTAGACCAATGGGTTCCAAAGATAAAAATCCTTGAAAAACGAAAAATAAATAATAGTAAAAAAGACTTGGTTGAGGATGTAAATATCCATGAAGAAATCCTTGACGTGACTAGTGAGGAAGGTAAAATACCTAAGATAATTATGAGATTTCAATAAACTATGTTATGACAGAAAAAAGATGGAATCGAACTAATGTAATTATTGTTAACATTTTTGCGTATAATATTAATATTGATATTTTATATGAAAATGAGGATCATGAACCAAAATCTGTTGAAGAATGTCGACATAGAAAAGATTGGCTTCAGTAGAAAGAAGAAAACGAGGCAGAATTAAATTCACTTTCAAAACATCAGGTTTTTGAACAAGTAGATCAAACACCAGAAGGTATCAAACCTGCGGGGATACAAATGAGTATTTGTGAAAAAAAGAAATGAAAATAATGAGGCCACAAGATATAAAGAAAGACTAGTTACACAAGGTTTTTCCCAAAGATCTGGTATTGATTATGAGGAGATATTTTTGAATGGTGGATGCAATTGCACTAAGATATTTAATTGGCCTGACTGTGTATGAAAATCTAGATATACATCTTATGGATGTACTCGTAGCATATTTATATGAATATCTTGAAAATGATATTTATATGAGAATTCTAGAAGGATTTAAAGTACCCGAAACACATAAATAACATTCTCGAGAATTGTATTTAATAAAGTTACATAGATCATTATATGAATTGAAATAATTAAGACGAATGTGGTACATACGCCTGAGTGGAAATTTGTTGAAAGAAGGATATCAAAATAATCCAATATGTCCATGTTGATGACTTAAATATAATTGGAACTTCTGAAGAGCTGTCAAAGACAATAGAATATCTTAAGAAAGAATTTGAGATGAAAGATCTTGGAAAAACAAAATTTTGTCTTGGATTACAAATTGAATATTTAGCAGATGGGATATTTATTCATCAGTAAACTTATACATGAAAAGTTTTGAAAATAATAAGGACAAAACACATCCATTAAATATTTCAATGGAAGTCTGTTAATTAGATATAAAGAAATATATATTTTTACCTCGAGACGATAATGAATTTCTTAGTCCTAAAGTACCATATCTTAGTGTAATTGGTGCACTTAAGTATCTTGCTAATAATACAAGACCAGATATTGCATTTTTAGTAAATTTATTTGCTAGATATAGTTCTTCTCCAACAAAAAGATATTGGAACATAATTAAGCATATAGTCCATTATCTCTGAGGAATAATCGATATAGGTTTGTTTTATTTAAATAAATCAAATTTTGATCCTAATTGGTTATGCAGATTCTAGATATTTATCAAATCCACAAAAAGCTAGATCTCAAACAAATTATCTGTCCAAATGTGGAGGAACTGCTATATCATGGCAATCAATGAAACAAACCATAAGGTCACTTCCCCAAATCATGCTGAAATTCCTGCAATTCACGAAGCTAGTCGAGAATGTATATGGCTAAGATCAATGACTCAACACATGCATGATACATGTGACATGTCTTCTAATAAAAATCTTCCAACAATATTATACGAAGACATAGCTTGCATAGCCCAAATCAAAGGAGGGTATATTAAAGGAGATAGAACAAAACATATTTCACCAAAGCTTTTCTACATTCATGATCTTGAAGAAAATGGAAACATCATTGTACAAAAAATTTGTTCGAAGGATAACTGGTTTAGACTTATTTACAAAGGCATTCCCTAATGGGATGTATACCTTAAAGCCTCATAGTTTTATGTTAGTTGAATCAATGGTTGATTAATTTTATACTACTTGTGTAATAATCCATTAACCTAAGATCCAAGATTATTTGATGTAACTTAAACATGTATGTGGAGACATATAAGTGAATCATGTTTAAGTGATAACCTAAATGGTCTATAGTATATGCATAAGATTGGGTGCCTTATCCTGGTAACACTATTAATACGGTTCGCTTTGTAGTTGTTACAATTGCTGTAAAGTACTATAGATTATCTAATATTTATCATTCTTGTGGAGACATGTGAGCGAGGATATCTTATATAAAAGAGTTTGTATAAAGACCAGACCACAAAATGTTAAGTCTCTCTTTATAACGTCGTTGCTAGAATAGGTTTACATTTCACCAGGATGACCATAGGTGACTTGACCTTAATCCTGAGTGAGTTGTGAATTCTTACTTATGAAGGCGATCCTTTGATTTGTATGGGTGAGAATAGCTAGATTCGTGGGCTCAATAAGCCTACCATTTAGGGGATTTTTCTGATTGGAGATAAATTGTTAGGGTAAGAAGATAAATTGTTCCTTTAAGGGCTAATTCTGAGGTTTGAATAAGGCACCTGAAGAAACTCTTATACAAGAGTATCGATGAGCGGAAGTGGATCTTTCCAATTCATTATGATAGAATTTCCACATATACATTCAAATATATAGATATGCATTCACAAAGCTAAATTACTAGCATGCTTAAAGGATCAATAAATAAGAGACCGAGAGATCATACCAGTTGAAGACTTTTCTTCACAGCAATTCTCGCTTTTGCTGGAACGGTAAACTATCATTCAACAACACCCACCGTCTACCTCAAATAGTCTCCACAAGAACAGAAGGAAACAGGGACGACACCACCACTCGGAGCCTTCATTATTCTTGGAGTGAAAATCTAAAGGGTGGACTTTGTTCGGATTTGGTAGAGGGAAGGAGGAAAAGAGATCGTATACAACAATCAAGCAAGTGGGAGAAAAACTCGTCTATCGTATAGACAAAATGCTTGATCATTTAGGTGAAGTATACGATCGTGTAGGAAAAGGTAAGGATCGTGTAGGAAAAGGTAAGCGATCGTCTATACAATCGTTTAGTAAAGCTCGGGAGCTAAACGATCGTTTAGTAAAGCTAAGCGATCGTTTAGTAAATAGTGCGTGCAGGTGTAAGCGATAAACGATCGTTCAGCACGATCATATATGTTCTAATTTTACTAAGCGATGACACACTCCCTTGAAATCTCGCACTACACCATGAGCTATTTAAACATCTCAAAACGAATCTTCGTCTTACTCGTCCGTTACGAAAACAGAAGAGATGTCGACAAATTATCACATAACTATCCAATTAATAAATAATAAATATCATCACATTATATTCATAACCTATGGTTTAATATCATATATTAACCATAGCATTTTCCTCCACTAGATATAAATCATATTTATATCCAATTTCCTCTAAATTAATGTATCTCATACATACAGTCAATTATATCATATATAACTAATTAGTTCAGTTATATCATATATAATCAAACTTCCTTTAGTCAATTTGAACATTTCAAACTGACCCAAAAACTGATTCTCAACTTGTATCCAAGTTACCAAGGGGACCTTATGAACCTATGACTTGAAGCTCCAACGGTACGTGAATAACTGACTAAATTCTTTAGCTATGATTTCCACCATCCGTTAACTACCAGGCATTCCACTAAAGATCGACAGTTGAACTCTTCTTACCATAGATATATTTTTATGTCCATTGGATATAACCAATCATCAGTACGATGACCCTTCACATATGCTTGTAAGTACAGCTAAGCCAAATTGCCATTTTGACCCTGTTGTTACATCTTACTCCTTAAGTATGATCCCTTTAATGAACAATACAACATAGTACTACTATGTGTGAACACCTCTCAAGCCATGAGAAGGTGTGTGGCGCCACATTGTTCAAGTCCTGGCATCAACCTTTAAGCAAGCAATCTATCTACTTACCCCTGCTTCAGGGAAGAAGTGAACTCCATCTTGTAAAGCTGAGTTCCCAGCTCCCAAATCGAACGAATCCTCAAAGTGGTAGGTTTCAATCGGTGCTCTGGCCACTCGCACCCAAGCAAAGGACCGCCCTTAATGGCAGGAGTTCCCAACTCACTCAGGATTGAGGTCATGTTACCTATGGTCATCTTAGTGAAGTAAAGTCTCTATCATGAATGAAGTTATACGACGAGACATTAACACTTTGTGGTCAGGTCTTATACAAACTCTTTGTATAGGATGCCCTCGCTCGCATGTCCTCTATACGAATGATCAGGATCAGACCATATGTGACAAGTCACAACATTTGTAAGTATTCCATAAAGCGGGTTGCATCCGTAGCATTACCAGGATAAGGTTTCCCTCCTATATCCATATACAACCTATAGGTCTTACCCCATCAACACCCCGTTTGCGCTTGTAGATCCATTTACAACCTATAGGTCTTACCCCATAGGCTGATCTACAAGATCCCATATTGAGTTGAAGTATATCAACTCTATCTCGAGATTCATGGCTTTGATCTATTCATCTCTGTTAACATCCTTCATTGCCTTTTGATAAGACAACGGATCCTCAATGTCGCCATTTGCCACTATAGCTAGGATTTTTGTGAAACTCAGATAGCGATCAGGCGGGTTCGTAACCCTTCTACTGCGTCGAGGTTCCCTCAACTCTTGAGGTGCAACTGACCTACTAGATGAACTATCATCAACAACTCTGGCTGATGAAGTAGGTCCTTCAACAATTCTTGTTGAAGTTTCAGTAGTTTCGTGGAAAGCTCACATAACACGATTTTACTACGTAGACTATGCTCCTAATATGATCCTCCTCTAGGAAAGTAGCGTTCATAGAAACAAACAACCTATTTTTGGACGGATCATAAAAGTAACCCCCTCGTATACCTTGGGGGTAGCCTACAAAGAGGCACAACCTCGACTGTGATTCCAACTTCTTAGGATTTGCCTCAAGCACATGTGCTGGGTAACCCCATATGCGGAAGTGACGTAAACTAGCTTTACGCCTATTCCACAACTTCAGAGATATTCTCACAACATTCTTGGAAGGAACATAATTCAGTATGTATACTGCAGTCCCCACTACTAAACCCCAAAACGAGTCCGGGTTGGAAGCGTAACTCATCATCAAATGAACCATGTCTGAGAAGGTTCTATTTCTCCTCTCTGCTACACCATTCTGCTGAGCTGTACCCGATGCTGGGAGTTAGGAAATGATTCCATGTTCTAATAAATAGTCTTGGAACTCTGAATCCAAAAACTATCCACCTCGATCTGATCGAATTGTTTTAATTCATCTATCCAAAGCATTTTCAACTTCAGCCTTGAATACTTTGAACTTTTCAAAAGATTCAAACTTTTGTTACATCAGATAAACATACCCATATCTAGAGTAATCATCAATAAAACTGATAAAGTACTCATAGCCTCCTCGAGCTCGCACATTCATAAGACCGCAAAGGTAAGAATGTACTAATTCTAGAGGCTCTTTGACTCGATAACCTTTTCCAGTAAAAGGTCTTTTAGTCATCTTACCCTAAAGGTAAGATTCACATATTGGTAAAGAATTTTCTTCTAACTCGCTTAGAAGGCCATTCTTCACCAATCTCTCTATCCTATTGAGATTGATGTGCCCTAATTGAAGGTGTCAAAGTCAGACATTTTCTTTTGGAGAAACTCAATTACGTTTAGATTGAGTTACGACAGATTTAAACATCTCTATGTTATGGATGAAAATTAAGGTTAACAGACTTAGCACATACAAGTTATTTTCCAATTTAGCTGTACAAATTTCAACACCTTCCTTATGAATAAACACTTTATTCAATTTAAAAGAAAGAGTGTATTTGCATTGTAAAAGACACTTTACAAAAATAAGGTTTCTTTTTAGTTCAAGAACTACAAAGACATCTTTTAATATAAGAAATTTATTTTGTAAAGTTAACTGGATGCCTCCCACTACCACAGCTGAGGCGATGTGCCCGTGCCTACATACAACGTCATCTCACCAGCCTTCAGCTGTCGCCAGGATCTAATCCCCTGAAAAGAAGAACAAACATGATTAATGCCACCTGGATCAATTATCCAAGAAGAATCATCATTCTCTACTAAACAAGTTTCAAACATTAGTAAATCACATTTACCTTTGTCTGTCTTGGCCTTAACCTTGGCTGTCTTTCTTTCCTTCAGATAGTAAGGAAAATTCCTCTTCCAGTGTCCGTCTTGGTTTCAGTGGAAACATGTTCCTTTTTCAACCGGCGGTGGACGTTTCTTCTAGGCGACAGGTGGCGGGTTAGTAGGCGCTTTCTCTTTCCCTTTACCATCATTCTTCTTCTTCCCCTTTCTAGAGTTAGAAGTTGAAGGTGTAGACTTCGTCCCTGAGGTCGAACCTCGATGGAACCTTTTAGAAGACGAGACAACATTTGCCTCACCTCCTCTCTTCTCCTTACTTTTCAGCAAAGATTGGTAAGTCTGTAACTCGTTGAGGAAAGTAGTAAGATTATAATTCACTTTGTTAAGAATCGTATTGCTAACAAAGTGGAGGAAGCTCTCCGACAATGAATGTAGAATAATGCTAACCTAACTATCCTCATCAATTTTAGACTCATTCATCTTTGCGACGTTAAAGTGGACCATCATATTCAACACGTGTTCACGAATAGAGGTACCTTCCTTCATTTTGGAGTTGAAGATGTGTTTTAGAGCCTCGTACTTGAGCTGTCTAAACGACTGTCCAAACATTCCCTGCAAGGACTCCATGATCTCACATGCTGAGACCATGGGCTCATGTTTCTTGGCCAATATTTCACTAAGACTAGCCAAGATATAGGCTCGGGCCTTCTTGTTTGTATGTGTCCAACGCTCGTATGCCCCTCGAACATTTCAAATACCGTCCTAAGATGGGAGGATAGTCCTCCATAAGGACAAACTTCAGATCCTCGATGATGAGTATCGTCGTGATCATTTGTTTACAACTCGAATAGTTTTGGCTATTTCGTTTTTCAGTGCTAAACAAACTAATAATGGTTGTAGCCATATTTAAAACTGTTGCTGAAAAATGAAGAAAATTTTATAAGACTTTGCAAAAACCACATTTTAACCAATTAGTTTTAGCTAAACAGTTTCCAAGTACCCTCAGTGATAAAACTTCTATTTTGCAATGATGCCCCAGCTCGGCAGGACAAACGTCACCGGTGGAGTGATCAGATGCCCCTCCACTAGGATGAGACATTTTCAACCATTAGGCAGAATCAATTCTTGGAACTGAACCTAATAGCTACCATTTGTTCAGTCCAGAACTGTTAACCCTTAACAATTCCGCGTAAGTGTAACCCCTCGTTTTCAACCCCAGAGTTAAGTCCTAATGCGCCCACCGTAGGGAAAAAGCAGATTACGACAAGAGACTAAGTAACCTTATCCTCTTACAAGAGATCAAATAAAGAAACGCGCAAAACAACCATCTTATATGGGGACACTCCCGGGGTGCCTCGAGGCGATGCACATAAACTTTATTTAATCCAACGAGAGAGACCGTGGGATATGCTGTCGCACTTTCCACTCCCACTTACTATGAACATTCTCTCCATCCACCTTGATATTGACCTACCCAAACACCATCCTTTAAGGGGACACTCCTAAGGTGCCACGAGACCGAGGATAGATCTCACGGTGTGGACAATAAGGCAGAAACACGAGAGGTTTAAATGAAGCAACAAATGTCCCAAGTACCTCCCATTGAATGTTCTACCTAGGGGTTCATTAACCTAGACAATCCGGCTACTAATTAAAATCTAAGTCAGCTAAAAAACAACATTTTTCTTTGAAATAAAACAAGTTCAAATAGTCACATATAAACTCTTTAATGAACTGTCCTTAACTTGCATGCATGCATCAAATCTATCTAATTCACCTTTCTAGGTAGGGATGTTCCGTTATCGTCACCTTAAATACTCCAGCCTAGAAAGAATCCGCCTTGGACAAAAGGTCCCTTATAGATAGATTTGCTACACTTTAACCTTTTATTACTGATTTTAATTCTAATTTCATTTTATAACCTTTATAAAGAAACAACTAAAACATACATTGCCACATAACGAGGTATTTATAACACTTAATAAATAATGCATGCATAAATATAACTTTTATATTATATGATGCATGAACATACACTTACGTAATTTAAATCATGCTTCTCTAAATCATAACACTTATAATAAAGAGAAGATGCACGACCAATGCATAACCTAAGGTGGGAGTTTTCTATATGTACATACATAATGACATAGAAAAAAACATACATCGCATTTATAAAACCATAGATTAATGGACCGGGATGAACCAACACAAAATAGGAATAAAAATTCTATCTATTACATTATTCCATCTTGAACTGTCGGGCGAAGCTCCATTTTTTAGTAAACATCTCCAGATAAACGATCGTGTAGTGCACACTAGACGATAGCGCGAAAACGAAATGTTTGAATAGATGACAACGAGGCCGCGAAGCTTGATTGTCTAGACGATAGCTTAACACGTGAAAGGTAAACGATTTACCACGCATTTACTTCGCGATTGTATAGTCAGTAACTAAGCGATGAGGCTTGCTAAGCTATACGATCGTCTAGTGCGCGCATGTGTTAAACAACACCGAGCATTTGATACTTAGTGATCGTCTACCCCATCGTCTATACGGCCCAACCAACACTTGATCATCTTGTTCCTCGAAAAACAACAACCCTTGCTCCGAACTTCATCATGAACGACTCAAGACTCAAGCTAACTTTTAAATTACATACTGGATAACAATTAATTGTGCCAAAAAATGTAGAGGCCTTTACAATTAATTGGAAATATACAAGAATTTAACAAACCGAGATTTCATCCTAGAAAACTCCATTAATCCATATATCCACAAACGATTTAACAATTAAAACAGAGAGTAGATATGTTTCACCCACCGAGAATGTAAATGCAATTCTTTTGCAGCAACGAATTGGAATATCAGAAACCTGACTCTGATACCAATTGAAGAAACTCTTATACAAGAGTGGGCGGAAGCGAATCTTTCCAATTCATTGTGACAAAATTTCCATATATACATTCAAACATACAAATATGCATTCACAATGCTAAATTATTGGCATGCTTAAACGATTAATAAATAAGAGACCAAGAGATCATACAAGTTGAAGAATTTTCTTCACAGCAAATCTCGCTTTTGCTGGAACAACAAGCTATCGTTCAGCAAAACCCACCATCTACCACGAAAAGTCTCCACACGAACATAAGGAAACGAGGACGACACCACCACTCGGAGCCCTCAATATTCTCGGAGTGAGAATCTAAAGGGGTGGCTTTGTTCGGATTTGGTAGAGGGGAGGAGGAAAAGAGATCGTATACAACAATCAAGCAAGTGGGAGAAGGACTCGTTTATTATATAGACAAAATGCTTGATCGTTTAGGTGAAGTATATGATCATATAGGAAAAGGTAAGTGGTCGTCTATACGATCATGTAGGAAAAGCTAAGTGATCGTCTATTCAATCGTTTAGCGATCGTTTAGTAAAACTCGGGCGCTAAACGATCGTTTAGTAAAGCTAAGCGATTATTTAATAAATACTGCGCGTGATTGTAAGCGATAAGCGATCGTTCAGCACTATCGTATAGGCTTTGATTTTTCTAAGCGATGGCACACTCCCTTGAAATCTCGCACTACACCATGAGCTATTTAAGCATCTCAAAATGATTCTTCATCTTACTCATCCGTTACGAAAACAGAAGAGACGCCGATCAATTATCCCATAACAGCCCAATTAATAAATAATAAATATAATCACATTATATTCATAGCCTATGGTTTAATATCATATATTAACCATAGCATTTTTTCTCTACTAGATATAAATCATATTTATATCCAATTTCCTCCAAATTAATGTATCTCATACATAAAGTCAATTATATCATATATATAACTAATTAGTTCAATTATATCATATATAATTGAACTCCCTCTTGTCAATTTGAACATTTCAAACTGATCCAAAAACTGATTCTTAACTTGTATCCAAGCTACCAAGGGGACCTTATGGACCTATGGCTCGAAGCTCCAATGGTACGTGAATAACTGACTAAATTCTTTAGCCACGATTTCTACCATCCGTTAACTGCCAGGCATTCCACTAAAGACCGACAGCTGAACACTTCTTACCATAGATATATTTCTATGTATATTGAATATAACCAATCATCAATTCGATGACCCTTCACAGATGCTCGTAAGTACAGCTGGGCCAATTTACTATTTTGCCTCTGTAGTTACATCTTACTCCTTAAGTACCAATGATCCATCTAATGAACAATACAACATAGTCCTACTATGTGTGAATACCTCTCGAGCCATGAGAAGGTGTGTGGCACCACATTGTTCAAGCCCCAAGATCAACCCTTAAGGAAACAATCTATCACCTTACCTGTGCTTCGGGGAAGGAGTGAACTCCATCTTGTGAAGCTGAGCTCCCAGCTCCCAAATCAGATGAATCCCCAAAGTGGTAGGTTTGAGTTGGCACTCTGGCCATTCACACCCAAGCAAATCAAAGGACCGCCCTCACTGGCAGGAGTTCCCAACTCACTCAGGATTGAGGTTATGTTACCTATGGTCATCCTAGTGAAGTGAACTCTCTATCATGAACGGAGTTATATGATGAGACATTAACACTTTGTGGTTAGGTCTTATACAAACTCTTTGTATAGGACGCCCCCGCTCGCATGTCCTCTACAAGAATGATCAAGATCAGACCATCTGTGACAAGTTACAATACTTGTAACTATTTCACAAAGCAGGCTGCATTCATAGCATTACTAGGATTAGGTTTCCCTCCTATATCCATTTACTACAGACCATTTTGGTTATCACTTAAGACATGATCCACTTGTATGTCACCACATACATGCTTAAGTTACATTAAGACAACCAAGGCTTTTAAGTTTATTGGTTTGTGGTAAAGCAAATTAAATATCCAAATGTGCAAAGTCAAGAAGTGAAGTAAATATCATATATTATACATCACAAGCATTCGTACAAAAAATGTTTACAAACTATAGGACACGAGACTTTAGGGCATCAATCCCAACAACACCTTATTCTCTCTTGGCCTGAGAGGGGTTCGGTTATAGTTGAACTATGACTAATTATTCATTAGAGGGATCAGTGGTACTTAAGAAGTTAGATGTAACTATAGGGGTAAAACGGTAATTTGACCCAATTGTACTTAATAGCAATTTGTGAAGGGTCAATGTACAATTGATTGGTTATATCCAATGGACATAGAAACATATCTATAATGCAAATAGTTCAGCTGTCGTTCTTTAGTGGAGTGACCGATAGTTAATGAATGTTGATTAATTTGATTAAAAGAGTTTAATCAATTAATCTCGTATCATTGGAGCTTCAATCTATAAGTCCACAAGGTCCCCTCGTCAACTCAATGAGGACAGATGGGAATCAAATTAATTTTGGTATGATTTGAATTGTTTAAATTAATTAAAGAGAATTAATTGTATAAGATACAGATAAATAATGTATATTGATACACTATATAATATTAATGTATGTTGATACATTTTTATGAGAAAAATAAATATTTGAATATGATTCAAATATTAATTATATGAATATGATTCATATAAGAACTATATGTTAAAATTTAGTGTGAATATGATTCATATTAAATTTATATAATTTTATGAGAGAAATAAATATTTGAATATGATTCAAATATTAATTATACGAATATAGTTCATATAAAATCTATATGTTAAAATTTAATGTGAATATGATTCATATTAAATTTATATAGTTTTATGAGACAAATAAATATTTGGATATGATTCAAATATTAATTATGTGAATATGATTCATATAGAAACTATATGTTAAAATTAATATTAATATGATTCATATTAAATTTATATAGTTTGATGAGAAGGGTTGTCATTTTAATGTGATTCAAATATTAAATTATATGAATGTGATTTATATAAAATCTATAGATTATATTATATGTGATATAATATAAACTATAGGTTATATGTTATCACACACACATACCTCTGATCATCATCTCCTTCCTCTCTCTCTATTTTTTCTGTAGAAATTTCTCTCCGAAAAATATCTCATACTCCTCCCTAAGCCAATATTGAGTGCAAACCCACATCTCTGTACGATTCTTGTCCCTAAAAATAATGGAGAAAACCCCATGGTGGTGTCCCGTTGCAGTGTTCGTTGGATCGGGAGAAGATGACGCGAATAAGAGAGGAACACGAAGATTTGTCTTCAAAGGTATGTGATAACTGATATCCTAACTCTTATTCTTCTTCTTGTATAGTAGAAAACATGTTTAATTAGTTTTGTTTATTCTGTGTTTCCAGCATCTGATTATTATTCTATAAAATTAAAATTAGGACACGATTTCTTTCGCTACAGGTAATTTTAATCCCTTCAATTGGTATCGAAACATGGTCGTTTGAGTCCCATTTTTTTATTTTCAAAATTTTGGTGGGTGCATATTGAATTTTGAATGTATGGGTTTTGCATATTGCATGGTTACAAAATTAGTCTAGAATTTACTGCTTTAAAGATGTTTAAAGTTATAATTGCCCAGTGTTTTGGGCATTTAATTTCATGTAATTGAGTATTTAATTGTTCGTGTCGTTCATGATGGAGTTCTAGCTTCGAATCGGTAAAATTTTGGAGCAAGAATGGAGCAAATAGGATGAACGGGCAAAGTAGAGCAAGCTTTTTGCCTTAGAGTGTCGTAGCTCTCTAGCCACAACATTGCATGCAGCATGGCCCAACGTTATAGCAACATAAAAGCCAACGTTGCAATGCTAGCATCAAAACATTGCAATGCTCCAAATGGTTGATGCACACATCAAGAAACCTCTAGGTTGTGGGTTTGAGGTTCCCTAGGTTGTGGGTTTGAGGTTCCCTATTGGTTTTTTTTTTTTTTTTTTTTTTTTTGCAGTTTTCCATTTTTTAATTATTAATTTGTAGTAATTAATTATTAATTTTATTTTCATTCATTAAACTAATATAAGTGTTATATTAAAATAATTAATGTTTAGGATGCTAGTTCGGTCCAATATTGTTGTTTTGTTTAATTATATATATGATGTATGATTTTAATTATTTATATGTCATATTGTATGCCATATAGTTTAAATCCCACCATAAGATAAATAGAAAAATCGTGCATCATTTTAATATAAAAGTTATATTATATAGTTGTATGATTAAGTTAAGCACGCTCATGTATCATATTTAATATAAGAGTTGTATTATATGATTGCATACATAGTAACATGTCCATGCATCATACTTTATTATAAATGTTATATTAGTATGATGTATAATATAAGTGTCATGTTATGTGATGGGTATGTTATTTATTTTCATTATGTGATAGTATAATTGTTATGTTATATAATAAACATGAAAATGCATGAAGCATGACATTACCTTAAAAATATAATTGTTATAATTTTATGTATGTCATTAGATGCATGACTTAGGTTTTACTTGTTTTATTAAACTTTATAATAATTATAAGTTAAATGAATCTAGAATTAAAATCTATAATCAAGAGTTGCATGCAAACAAAGGTTAAAATTAATTTTAAATGTTTTAAAATTAATTTCACCTAGACTTATGTTAATATTTTTTTCTAATATGATTAGAAATATGATTAATCTTTTAATTCCCTTTTAATAGGATTAAATTGGAGTAAATAAAAAATTAAATTTATAACATAATTGTCTATAAGGGACCTTTGTCTAAGGCTAGGGTATTTAAGCTGATGGAAACCGTACACTCCTACCTGAGAACCAATCTGAAAGGTGAATTAGACAATAATACTATAAGCATGCAATGAATGATTTAGGTTTATTAAAGTGTTTAATAAACAAAAATCAACATCGTTAAACTATCAAATATAATTGTTATATTAGGCCAACTAAAAAATTCACTCAGATAAATTTATTAGCCTGTCTAAGTTATGAAACCTCATTTGTAAAACACTCAGTGGGAGGAAAATGATGTATATGATACTTCAATTTTCTTTTCATGTTTCTCCCTAAATAGTTCACATCGTGAGATCTATGCTCAACCATGAGACGGCTTCATTTGTTTTCCCCTACGGATGATGTTTACATAGGTTAATACCAAGGTAAATGGAGAGATTGTTTATAATAAGTGGGAAAGGGAAGTGTGTCAACACATCCCATAGTCTCCTTCATTGGTTTGTGATAACTTATAGAAATACAAGCTATTATAGTCTTTTACTTAGAATAATGAGAATAAATAAGAAGAATATGCGTTAATTTTGTTAATAATTCATGCTAAATATTAAACTTGCTCTGAAGTATCTAATAAACACCTGCTGACTGCATATCATGAGTTATGTGGAACCAAAGTGTCTATTTTGCAGTTGACCGCATGAATTACTACATGTGTTGATCTTCCAAGGAGCAAATGGTTAATTGCATACCTTGGTATCTTTGAGCCTGTACCAGCAGATCTTCTGGCAAGTATTCAGAATATTGACCATGATAGTAGTGTTGGCATTCTCACCTACCGTGTCAGATAATAACGACTTATTAGAGCGAGAATCCCAACAATTGTCAATGCATGACTCTATAAATAGAGTCTTGATGCCATAAAGAAGGGATGGAATTTTAAACCCAAAGACTCTGAGATTTTCACGAGAGAAAATTTCACCTCCATATTTCACTCCGATTCTTCCTCGAAGCTTCGTCGGAGAAAGAGTCTGAGAGGGCCTTCTATGTTCACCTAACCACTATATCACCAATAGCCTTAATATTCATCTGTTGGAAGCAGGAGATTGCTAACAACTACCTTTTACCTTATCTCTTTATCACTTTAGCTGTCGTATAGCATTTTGTTTAAGTAATTGTTCATCTGTGTATTCAACAACTCTATTTTTATTTTAATATCATAATGTCCACTTTCATCATCTTCTCTATCTTCACTTTCACTTTATTTGTTGTCATGAGTAACTAAATGGAGTAAGGGGGAAGATTAATATCATGATCTAAGTAGAATCTATGGAAGTTATCTTGTTTGCTTAATGTATGAGCATTAAAATGCTAGTCTATGAGTACTCATTAAGTCAAGTAGTTATGACTAACTACTAGAGAAGGAAAGCAGTAATGGATCTCATTAAGCAAAGCAGGGGTAAGTAGATAGATTGCTCCCTTAAGGGCTGATTCTAGGGATTGAACGATGTGATGCTATACACCTTCTCAAGGCCCGAGAGGTGTCCACTCATAGTAGGACTATGATGTATTATTCATTAAAGGGATCAGTGGTACTTAAAGAGTTAGATGTAATTACAGGGGCAAAACGGTAAATATGCTCAGTTGTACTTACGAGCATCTGTGAAGTGCTATCATACAGTTGATCGGTTATATCCGATGGACATAGATATATCTATAGTGAAAAAAGTGCAGTTGTCGGTCTTTAGTAGAGTGCGCAATAGTTAACGGATGGTGGATCTCGTGACTAAAGAGTTTAGTCAACTATTGACCTATCGTTAGAGCTTCAAGCTACAAGTCCATAAGGTTCTCTTAGTAGCTCAATGGATTCAAGTTGAGAATCAGTTTTTAGGTCAGTTTGAAGTATTCAAATTGATAAGAAGGAGTTTAATTGTATATGATATGATTAAATTGGTTCAATTATATGTGATATAGTTGACATGATGTATGAGATACATTAATTGGAGGAATTTGATATAAATATGATTTATATCAAGTAAAGGAGAAAAGGACTATGGTTTAAATGTTACATATGATGTGATATTAAAACTATAAGTTATAAATATAATATGATAAGTTAGTTATTATATTTATTTATAATTAAAATAATTATGTGATAATTGTTGGTGGTTCCTCCTTAATTGTGCGCGAAAGTGGGAGGTTATATTTAGTTTTCATAATTGAAGGATAAAAATGAAAAATGTTTTCATTTTGTAAAGGATCGCTTCATTAAGTACACTGCTTATCGTTTATCTCACTAGAGACTACACGACAACCTTCAAGTGTTTGTTTAAACGATTGTGTACACGTGCCATTCTCTAAATGATCATGTAGCTTTTTACTAAACGATCGCGTCGCAAGGGAGCTTCACTAAACGAGCGTGTAAGCGATAAAATCTGTATTCCTACATGATCATGGACAGTATCCATCTCCCACTTTCTTGGTCATATAATGCGATCGTAGTTTCCTCCAAGTCTCTACCAAATTCATAACAGAGCCTACACCTCCTGCATTCTCATTCTGAGAATACCAAGGTTACTGAGTGGTGGTGTCCGAGAGGTTACCTGTTCGTGAAGAAGATTGTTCGTGGTTGACTAGACAATTGGGTAGACGATCGTAGAGACAGTGAAAGGTTGTTGTTCCAGACTCCATGAGAGCGAGAAGTTAGAAGAAAAGTTCTTCAAAAGTAAGTCTCTTGTTCCCTTTGTATTTTTTTTCTAAAGCATGCCGGAACTTGTTAGAAAATGCATAACTAGTTTGTATGTTTGTGAATGCTTGTAATTCTGTCACAATGAATTTGGATCGATCGTGCTTCCACTCATGGGTTCTTTTCGATGAGAATTCCTTCAATTGGTATCAGAGCCAGGTTCTGATATTCCAAATCCATTGTTGTATAAAATAGTATTTACATTTTTGGTGGGTGTAAGCATGTCTGAATTATGTTTAAGTGTTAAATATCTTTGTGGATGTGGATTAATAATGTTTCTAGGATAGTTGCCTCTGGTTTTTAAATTCTTTTACATTCAAAGTTAATTGTAAGGGCCCCTGTGATTTTGGGCATATTAACTTGCTATCAAGTCTGTAATTCAAAGTGTTTGAGTCAGTGTGAGTCACTCGTGATGAAGCTTCAAAGGATGAAGTTATGCATTACTTCGAGAAGAAGAAGACCAAGCATTGGTCAGATCGTGTAAACAATGGGAGTAAGTAATTGTTGAGTATGGGACACTCGGCAGCAAGGTGAACGTGCACGCACTAAACGATCGTGTAGCTCAGCAAGCTTCATCGCTTAGTCACTGACTACACGATTGCGTCGTAAAAGTTACTTAGCGCTTGTTCTATGATTGTCTAGGCGATTGTGCTTTATAGCAACATAGTCATCTAAACGATCGTTTAGACTTCTATGTTTAAAATTAGTATGCTAAACGATTGAGTGGCCTCATGCTTCATTGCATTGTAAATGGTACTCGATCGTAGCTAAGTGATCGTGGTTACTCATCCAATTTATTAAACAATCAAGGAAGACTTCGCCTGGGCGGTTTAAGTCCCGTTTTGCTTGTGAACCGGTTCGCTCGATGGTTTTATGTAATAGATAGAATTTAATTCCCACTTTTTAGGCTAATCATCTCGGTCCATTAATTTTTGTGAATGTACATAAGATGTATGTTTTATTATATGTCATATAATATGCCATATAGTTGAAATACCACCTTAGGTTATGCATTGGTCATGCATGATCTCTATATTATAAGAGTTATGATATAGTAGTTTGCATGATTAAATTACACAAGAGCATGCTCATGCATCATATTATATAAGAGTTATATTTATGCATGCATTAAGCATATTCATGCATCATCTTTATATTATAAGTGTTATAGTATAAGGGTATATAGAAGCATGTATGCTTAGTTCATTACTAAGTATATAAGAGTTATATGTAGTAATGAATGGACATTGCATGAAGCATGACACATAGGTTAAATTTATAAGAGTTATAAATACCTAGTTATGCATAGTAATGGGAATGGTTTTGGTTGTTTCTTTTATAAGTATTATAAGCAAAATTAGAACTAAAATCAATAAGAAAGACATACATGCGAGCTTAGGCTTGAATCATGGTTTAAATAAGTTTGAAAACTTGGTGGAGATAGACCCAAGATCACGGTTTTAATGAGATTAACAACCTAAGGTTTCATCTTTTAATCAGTTTAATAGGATTAAATTGACTAATAAAAGATTAAATATGTACCAAATCCATCTATAAGGGACCTTTTGTCTAAGACGGGTTCTGTCTGGGCTGGGGTACATAAGCTGGAGGAAATGGAACACCTCTACCTGGGAACCTACCTGAAAAGGTGAATTAGATAGATTTGATGCATGCATGCAAATTTGAGGATAATCTGTTAAAGAGTTTAATGGGACTTGACTTGAACTTATTTAATTTCAAAGATAATAGTTATTTTTGAGTAAATTAAACACACTTAGATAAAATCAGTAGTCGAATTGTCTTAGTTAATGAACCCTTAGGTAGAACATTCAGTGGGAGGTACTTGGGATATATGATACTTCACTTAAACCTCTTCACGTTTCTCACTTTATGTTCACACCATGAGATCTATCCTCACCCTCGAGGCACCTTGGGAGTGTACCCCTAAAGAATGGTGTTTGGATAGGTCAATACCAAGGTGAATGGAGAGAGTGTTCATAGTTAATGGGAACGAGACGTGTGACAACATATCCCACGGTCTCTCTCATTAGATTGGATAACGTTTCTGTACATCGCCTCGAGGCACCCTGGGAGTGTCCCTCTATAGGATGGCAGTTTTACATGACTCTTTATCTGATCTCCTGTATAGGATAAGGTCACTTTAGTCTTTTGTCCTAATCTACTTTTTCCCTATGGTGGTCGCATTAAGGCAGGACTCTAAAGCAAAAAATGAGGGGTTATACTTACGTGGAATTGTTAAAGGTTAACAGTTATGGATCGAAAAATGGTGACTGTTAGGGTCAGTTACAAGAGTTGTTTCTACCTAATGGTTGAGAGTGTCTCATCCCAGTGAAGGGGCATTTGATCACCCCACCGGTGACTTTTGTCTTGCCTCGTTGGGGCATCATTCTGAAATAGATGTCTTTTCACTTAGGGTACATGGAAACTATTCTGCTAAAACTAAAATTGGTGTTAAAAGCGGTATTGCATAGACTCATTAAGTTTGTTTTGTTTTCAGTAACGTTAGAATGGCTACAACCACATTATCTCTATTATTCGTCGATAAGTTGACTAGCAAGAATTACGCTAGTTGGAAACACATGATCACTACTATTTTAATCATCGATGATCTGAGGTTTATTCTTACGAAGGAGTGTCCTCCTATTCCACCTTATAACACCACTCGAAATGTTGAGGAGCCTTATGAGAGATGGACACGGGTGAACGAGAAGGCCCAAGCTTACATCTCAGCCATTCTTAACGATGTTTTGGCCCAGTGCGTGAGATCATGGAGTCCCTGCAGGGAATGTTTGGACAACCGTCAGGACAGCTTAAGCATGAAGCTCTCAAATGCATCTTCAACTCCAAAATGGAGGAAGGAACATTTGTTCGTGAACATGTTCTGAACATGATGGTCCACTTCAACGTGGCAGAGATGAATGGGTCACGCATCGATGAAGGCAGCCAGGTTAGCATAATTCTGTAGTCGTTGCCAGATAACTTCCTGCATTTTGTCAGTAACGTTATTTTGAACAAAGTAGATTATACCCTTACAACTCTCCTCAACAAGTTGCAGACATTCCAACCTTTGTTGAAAAGTAAAGAAAAGAAGGTTGGTGAGGCAAATGTTGCTTCATCTTCAATGAAGTTCCATCGGGGTTCAACCTCAGGGACTAAATCTGTACCTTCTACTTCTAACATTACCAAGTGGAAGAAGAAGAAGGGTGGTAAGGGGAAGGGGAAGGCACCTGCTAACCCACAGCCTGTCACCCAACGGAGTAAGTGACCAGCACCAGTTGACAAAGGAAAGTGTTTCCATTGCAACCAGGATGGGCACTGGAAGTGGAACTGTCCTCGCTGGATAAAGGAGAAAAAGAAGGCTAAGGCAAGACAAAACAAGGTAAATATGATGTACTAGTTTTGGAAACTTGTTTAGTGGAGAATGATGATTCTGCCTGGATTATTGACTTTGGAGCCACTAATCATGTTTGTTCTTCTTTTCAGGGGATTAAATCCTGACGGCAGCTTGAGGCTGGAGAGATGACGATGCGAGAAGGCATCGGGCACGTCGTCTCAGTTATGGCAGTGGGAGGACTCCAGTTTACTTTACAAAAGAAATTTATCATTTTGAATGATGTGTATGTAGTTCCCGAGTTAAAGCATAACTTAATTTATGTAAAGTGTCTGATACAATGTAAATATACTTTTCACTTTGAATTGAATAAAGTGTTTATTCTAAAAGATGGTGTTGAGATTTATTCAACAAAACTAGAAAAATGTATGTGTTAAGGCCATTAGAAAAATTTCCCTCCATAATTTAGAGATGTTTCAAACTGTTGTAACTCAAAATAAATGACTTAAGGTTTCTCTCAAGGAAAATGCCCAACTTTGGCACCTTCGATTAAGGCACATCAATCTCAATAGGATTGAGAGGTTAGTGAAGAATGGAGTTCTAAGTGAGTCAGAGGAAAATTCTATACCTGTGTGCGAGTCATGCCTTGAAGGCGATATTCTAAAAGATCTTTTATTGGAAAAGGTTATCAAGCCAAAAAGCCTTTATAGTTAGTGCATTCAGACCTTTTCAGTTCGATGAATGTGCGAGTCAAGGGAGGCTATGAGTATTTCATCACTTTTACTGATGATTACTCTTAGTATAGGTATGTTTATTTGATGCAACAGAAGTCTGAATCCTTTGAAAAATTTAGAGGATTCAGAGAGTTCAAGTCTGAAGTTGAAAATACATTGGGTAGACAGATTAAAACACTTCTATCGGATCGAAGGTGGAGAGTTTTTGGATTTTGAGTTCCAAAACTATATGATAGAACATAGAATCGCTTCCCAACTCTTAGCGCTAGGTACACCTCAGCAGAATGGTGTAGCGGAGAGGAGAAACAGAACCTTGTTGGACATGGTTCGGTCGATGATAAGTTACACTTTCTTACCAGACTCGTTTTGGGGTTTTGCAGTGGAGACTGTAGCTTATATCCTCAACTGTGTTCCTTCCAAGAGTGTTTCCATAACACCTTTAGAGCTGTGGAATGGTCGTAAAGCTATTTGCGTCACTTTCCCATATGGGGTTGCCCAACACATGTGCTTGAGGCTATTCCAAAGAAATTGGAACTACGTTCGAGGTTGTGCCTGTTTATAGGCTACCCCAAAGCTATACAAGGGGGTTACTTTTATGATCCGAATGAAAATAGAATGTTTATGTCGATGAACGCTACCTTCCTGGAGGAAGATCATATGAGGGAGCACAGTCCACGTAGTAAGATCGTGTTCCGTGAACTTTCCAACGAAACTAGTGTTGTATGTAGACGATATCCTACTCATTGAGAATGATGTAGGTCTACTAACATTAGTTAGAACTGGCTAGTGACCCAATTCCAAATGAAAGATTTGGGAGAGACTCGGTTTCTTCTGGGTATTCAGGTCTTTTAGAATCGAAAGAACAAAGTGCTAGTGCTGTCTCAGGAATCATACATTGACAAGATGTTGCTCAAGTACTTGATGCATAACTTCAAAAGCGGTTACTACCTTTCAGGCATAGAGTTACATTGTCTAAGGAAATGTGTCCTAAGACACCTCAAGAGGTTGAGAAGATGAAATAGGTCCCCTATGCATCTGCCATTGGCAGTTTGATGTATGCGATGTTGTGAACTAAACCGAACATCTGCTACGTTGTGGGGATAGTCAGTAGATATCAATCTAATCTAGGATAGGGTCACTGAACTACCATCAAGAACATCCTCAAGTATCATCGGAGCACGAGGGACTACATGCTCGTCTATGGATCTAAGGATTTCATCCTTACTGGATACACAGACTCTGATTTTTCAGATTGATAAGGATTCTCGAAAATCCACTTTAGGCTCCGTGTTCACTCTTAATGGAGGAGTTGTAGTGTGGTGAAACACTAAGCAGGGGTGCATCACCGACTCCACGATGGATGTCGAATATGTAGCAACTTGTAAAGCGTCTAAGAAGGCCATTTGGCTTAGGAAATTTCTAACTGATCTAGAAGTTGTTCCAAACGTGTCTACATCCATCACCCTTTATTGTGATAATAGTGGTGCTATGGAAAACTCTAGGGAGCCTAAGAGTCACAAGCACGACAAACATATAGAGTGGAAGTATCATCTCATCTGCGAGATAGTGCATTGAGGGGACGTGATAGTCGTGAAGATCGCGTTGGAGCACAACGTTGCTGATCCGTTTATGAAGGCTTTCACGGTTACAGTTTTTTAAGGTCACCTTCAGAGCATGGGTCTATGAGACCGCTCGCGGCTGGACTAGGGCAAATGGGAGATTTTTTTATTGGGTCTTAGTGCCCCAGTTTATTGTTTTGTACATGTTTTTATCTTGTACACCCACTCACTTTAGGACAAGTGGGAGATTGTTGGGGTTGATGCCTTAAACTCTCGTAGGGTCTTGTAGTTTGTAAACACTGAAGGAAATCAGATTCGAGATTTCCATGAGCAGCAGAACAGAACTATTCCATATTACAATCATGAATTAACATCAAATTTACAGTCGACTTCAAACATAAACGGTTATGCAAATCATATAGAAATTACAGCATGAAAGTCTTAAAAGCACAAAGGGAAAACTATACAAAAAATGGCAAAAGCGTCTCCACGCTCCGTTGCGCAAGGCCGCTCGAAAAACAACAACCTCGAACGCCCGATCTCTACGATCATAACACTACACGAACACAGCACGAACACTTCGCGCTTGTCCTCAACGATCTCCTCATCAATAAGAACGACCTCCACAGCACCACGAACGGCCTTCAGAAAACCTCGATGGTGTCGAGTTGAGTGTGACACCACCAACAAGGCGACCTTGGTATTCTCGGTGTGAGAATCTAGAGGGTGGGCTTTGTTCGGACTTGGTATGAGGCAGACGAAGGAGGAAACAACGATCACGTACATGACTAGGCAAGTGGGAGATGCCGAAGACCTATCACATAGGTCGATGCCCAATCGTTTAGATAAAGCTATGTGATCGTCTAGCAAAAGCTATGCAATCGTTTAGTCTATCGTTTAGCACGGTCTGTAGCCTACAGACACTATACGAGCATTTACCTTGGGCCAGCGATCGTCTAGCAAAACACTGCGATCGCTTAGTAAATATTGCACGATCGTTTATATCACACCTGCACAATCGTTTAGCTTGCCCAACTGTCGTTTAGTAAATCTGAATTTAGTTGACGACTTCGTGAGTTTCTTTTGTGCGGAGAAAACTTAAAAACTTTTTCAATCGTTTTTTAAAAACTCATCTTTGAAAATAGAAAACCACTTTCCTTTTAAACTCACAGTTACCATGATCCAATAACCACCCATTCATATGGTTATTAAAAGAAAAGGAATTAATTATCTAATAATTAATATTATTATAAACATAAATGATAACCAACTTATCATACTATATTTATAACCTATAGTTTTAATATTTCATCTCATGAAACATATAAACCATAGTTCTTTTTCTATTCCATAGTACTTAATGTAAATCTCATTTACATCAATCCTCCACTAGATGTATCTCATACATCAAATCGATTATATCATATATAATCAAAATACCTTTTGTCAATTTGAACATTTCAAATCAACACCAAGAACTAATCCTCAACTGAATCCATTGAACTACCAAGGGGACCTCATGGACCTATAGCTCGAAGCTCCAACAGTACATGAATAATTGACTAAACTCTTTAGACCGACAGTTGAACTCTCCTTACCATAGATATATTATGTGTCCATCTTAATTAATCAGCAGTGCGACAACCCTTCACAGATCGCTCTAAGTATAGCTGGGTCAATAACCGTTATGCCCCTGTAGTTACATCTATGTTCTTAAGTACCACTAATTCCTCTAATGAACATAAATCCTACTATGACTAAGTCTTCTCTTCCAAAGAGAAGTTGTGGCCACTATGTTCAAGCCCCGGAATCAACCCTTAAGGGAGCAATCTCTCTACTTATCCCTGCTTCGGGAAAAGAGTGAATTCCATGTTGTGGATTGAGTTCCTAGCTCCTAGATCAAACAAGTCCCCAAAAAGGTAGGCATGTTGAGTTGGCAATCTGGCTACTCTCACCCATACTAATCAAAGGATCGCCCTCAAAGACAGAAGTTCCCAAAACACTCAAGATTAAGGTCGTGTCACCTATGGTCATTTAGGTGAGATGTAAGTCTCTAGTATCAACGACGTTATATACAGAGTCTAGTCATCTCATGGTCCAGGTCTTATACAAAATCTTTGTATAGGACACCCCCGCTCCATGTCTCCATATGAATGGTCAGGATCTACCATCTGTAGTAATTTACAACACTTGCAAACCTTTACAAAGCGGACCGTATCCGTAATGTCACCAGTATCAGGTATCCCACCTTAATCTTTATACTACAGAGCTATTTAGATTATCACTTAAGGCATGATCCACTTATATATCACATATACATGCTTAAGTTCACATAAGATAACCGAAGAGCTTTGTTTATTGGATATGAGTAAATGCCATAATTAAATAACACTTATTTTTATTCATTGAACAATGTGCATCTTTACAAAACAACGAGACTCGGGGAGAATTAGGACACCAATCCCAATAATCTCCCACTTGTCCTAATGGCTCGGGAGACAAATGTACAATATACAAATACCCCAGTATCATCTCTCACTTGCCCTAAACAAGATGCCACATGTCCCGTTGACCCAGATTCTCTAGGGGACCTTTAAACACTTTAGCCGTGAGAGCCTTTGTAAAGGGATCAGCAACATTGTATCCTGTAAGGATCAGATCCTTATCTCCATACACAAGTATGTAGACCCTCGTTCTCCGAAGATACTTGAGGATCATCTTGACCCATTCATCTTTGTCAACATCCTTTATTGCTTTCTAAAAAGACAACAGATCCTCGACCCCATTATTCGTAATGATGTTATGGGCTTCAGTCAAACCCATGTAGCGATCTAATAGGTTCATAACCCTCCCACTACGTCGAGGCAGTCTCAACTCTTCAGCTGGTTGACTAGACGTTTTGACCTCATTGTTGATCTATCGATCTGTTAAACAACTCTTGTTGAACCCTCAGCAGTCTCAGTCTCACTTGAGATCTCATGTTAAATAAGCTTACTTCGTGGCTTATGATCCCTCATGTGATATTCTTCCAAGAAGATAGCATTAGTGGAAACAAACACTTTTTTCTTACTCAGATCATAGAAGTATCGTCCTCTATGATCCGAACAGCCTCCAATCCTGAAGTGACGTAAACTACCTTTACGGCCTCTCCATAACTCAAAAGGTATTTCATAAACACTTTTCGAGGGAATGTTGTTCAGGATAACATGCAGTCTGCACTGCATAACCCCAAAACAAGTTTGGAAGATGAGCATTATTCATCATAGACCGAATCATATCCAACAAGATCATGTTTCTCCTTTCAGATACACCATTCTGCCGAGGTGTACCTAGGGCCGAAAGTTGAGACACAATCCCATGTTCTATCATATAGTTCTAGAATTGAAGGTTCACATACTCTCCACCACGATTAGATCATAGTGTTTTTATCTTCCTACCTAACAAGTTTTCAACTTCAGCCTTATACTCCTTGAACTTGTCAAGGGCTTCAAACTTATGTTGGATTAGAAAGAGATACCCAAACCTTGAATAATCATTGTGACAAAAATTTAGAGAACGCAATTGTGCGATGCATGTCTTAAGCTATGCGTTGATTCTCATGTGTCGGTGGTCATGCGTTGGAGTGAAAATATGCGATTACGAATGTATGCAATGACCATGCGTTCCTGTCACAAGTTTCTTGCACTCACACCAACTATAACACGAACACAGGTTTCTCAAGTGATCCGAGGTCGAACTCAGGGACTTGTAACTAAATGCTATATGGTAATATGTATGCGGCGGATGAATAAAAGAATGATGGGGAGGCTATAAGTTAATAACTACTCCTACTCCTAACTAATAGACAAAGCGATGAGAATATGAATGAGTGGTAGAGACACGGGAACTGTTGACGCGTAGTAAATGCATGGAAAAATAGATAAAATGGTGAGGATGTTTTCATCACAACCCTTAAGATTGACCGCAAGGACAACCTCAGCCAACGCAAGCTATGCGATCATGCTACACACACTCGAGCCTAATTCTAGGATCCATGCGATGTATATGTGAAGTATCGAGAGGCCTTATTCCTAAGTCTCTATTCCTGCTCATGTGCTCCCACACATAAACAAGATGACTGCATACCACCGTATCCTACTTCTTGGACGCATGCAATATCCTCTCCGTAGGGTGCATACACTGTGTAATAGCAAACTAAGCTTATCTCTAAGTTCCCCATTCTTGCTTATGTAATCCAATCCGCTCTCCTGAGACTTAGATTTGGTTTTTAGACTACTCTCTCAAGTATGCCTAAATGATGAGTGATGTGCTCATATAGTAAGGTAATCGTAATAACCTAGTTAACGTAAGATTATTCCTATCTGTAGTGAATACATGCTTACATTGCTTAATGTGACCAACCACTTACCCTCCAGGGCAGTTAGTTGTGGATGACTTTACTCATAGACAAGCGTTGCGTCCGCCTATAGACAAGCGTTGCTACCGCCTCACACTAAGCAAATAAGGTTTTCTCACAACACTCACGCAACACACACCTCCCGGTGGTCTGCTACATGCTTCATATTCCTATGTCGCATGATTAAGTATGCGGTACTCTCACAATCTCACTAAGTGATGCAATGAAGATTAAGGATGGAATCGAAGGAAATAAAGAAATGCATTGATCACAAAATGTATTAATTCCTTAACCAAAATGTAATACAATACAATATAAGGAAAGAAGAGAAAATGAAAGGACCAGTTGGAAGCAATGTCTTGCTTCTAGCGGATGTGTGTCAAGGCTGCCGGTGGTGCCATGGAAGGGCGGTGGAGGAGACTCTCTTGAGATCTAACTCCGACGAAGGAGATAAAGAACTTTCAAGCTTTCTTCTAACACTTTGGTCTGGATCACAAAGATCCACCCGAAGGTAGGACACCTTGGATGAAAACCTTGGATCCAATGAAATTCTGCTCATCGGCTTCTATTTATAGAGCTTGATCGCCAATAGCACTAATGGACCTGCTCTGATTCTGACATTCACGGTGCATTAGTACTTTTCTGAATCTTTGCTGCTAACCGTGTGGTAGGTGAAATGTCAACATTGTCTTTTGATTTTCCCGAGATATGTGTTGATGCCTCCATTCCACCAACCTTGCATTCATCCCTCGATCATGGTTATCATCGTGTAGTCGCAATCTTGTGATGACTGCATTCGCACGATTACCGCAACTTCTACGCGATGACCGCAATCGCTTGACGATCACAATTCCTATGCAATGGACGCATGCGGTTGATTACTGCAACACCCATGTATTAAGCGTATGTGTTCGCCTTTGCGATGGAGAAATTCTCGACATGCGATCATCTATGCGATAGCCCGGCTTTCTCGTATGCATCCGCTTCCTGCATTAGCTACAAAGATAGAAAAATGAATGCATAATAACGCATAATAGTGGGTTAGCCGAGATTCTTGATGTTGAATGACGCAAACTCATTTTCTCATGAATTCCTAACATATTCACCGCATATTCTACTTAACAACCCTTATAATTCTAAATAAAAGGCCTAAGATGACGTGCATTTCTGCCCGTCATCAATCATCTATGAAAGAGATGAAATATTCATACCCACCTCGAGCTGTAACATTCATCGGACCACAGAGGTCTGAATGTACAAGCTTCAAGGCTTCCTTGGCTCTATAACCTTTTTCAGTAAAAGATCGTTTGGTTATCTTACCTTCGAGGCATGATTTACATACCGGCAAGAAGTTTTCTTCTAAACTCTTTAGAAGTCCACTTTTCCCCAACTTCTCAATCCTATTGAGGTTGATGTGACCTAACCTAAGATGCCAAAGATGGGTGTTTTCCTTTGGAGAAACCTTTGGTCTTTTAGCTGTTGTTGCCATACTGAACATTTCAGTTTTAAACAAGGCTTTTATGACTAACAGCCTTAGTACATATAAGTTATTTTCCATTGGACCACAACCAATCTCCATTCCATTCTTGAAAATAAACACTTTATTCTAAAAAAAGAAGATGGTATAGCCTTGTCAATGAGACAAGAAACCGAGATTAAGTTCCTCTTAATATGAGAAACTACAAAAACATTATCCAATAACAGATAATGTTTCTTGTCAACAAATAACTTCAGCCTTCCAGCAACAACTGAAACAACCTCACCAGTACCGACTCGAAGAGTCATCTCTCCCTGTGGCAACGTTTGCTAGGAACTGAATTCTTGATAAGAGGAACTGACATGATTGGTAGCATCTGAATCGAAGATCCAGGCAGAAATATCATTCTCTATTAGACATGTCTCCAAGACCAATAAATCATATTTACTGTCTTGTCTCCTCTTTTGGAGAGTAGTGGGATTGAGGTCGTTTGCCACAAATTTCATTTCACACGATTTTTTCCACTGTAAGTAATTGGTCATTTTTAAAAGCTTTAAACAGAAATACTAACGAGTTGCTGAAAAGAAAAATACATTGACTTACGTCAGGTTTTAAGCAAATACCCATTGTAAAACAAAACAACATCCAATAAGGTTTTAGCAAAACTAACATGAACCCCGTGTGAGATCAAGTTTCACAATGATGCTTCAAAAGTTTAGGACAAAAACCGCCGAAGGGAGGTCAGTCATCCCTCCTCTGAACTGAGAAGTTCTCAACCAGTCATTAACACCAGAACAACTTTTGTTCCTATAACGACAAGCCATCATTGATTTGGTCAAGAGATCATTAACTTACTTAACAATCTCCCATAAGTGTGACTCGCCATTTTAAGCCCTAGAGGTCCGTCCCAAAAGGCCATTCCGAAGGAAAAAAATCCGATTGGGACAAAACCTAAAGCGACCCTATCCATTTCTGGAGTTCACCTTGATATTAACCAACTACACAAAACCCATCCGAAGGGGGACTCTCCGAAGGCGACACGAGGGCGTACAAAATGATCTCACGGTGTGAACCAATGATAGAGACCATAGGACATGTTGACACACACCCTTCATCCATTTACTATAAATACTCTCTCCATCCACCTTGATACTGACTCATGCACACACCATCTAAAGGGGAGTGCATCCTGAGCATCTCGAGACCAAGCATGAATCTCATAGTGTGAACATATAGGGAGAAACGTGAGTGGAATCATAGACATATCTGATACGCCTCTCTCTCGGTGAATATTTTATAACCTAGGGTTTACCTTAGAAAAAACACGGCTAAGGATTTTAACTAAGTGACTTTTAGGTTTTTCCAAGAGTAACATTTACCTTGGATAGTCGAACAACTTTTGATCATCATCCATTAAACTCTTTAACGGAGTCTTTGACCAAAACATCGCATGCTTACTGAAAATCTATCTAATTCACCTTTCCAAGTAAGTTATCAGGTATGGGTGTTACGTTTCCGTCAACTTAAGAACCCCAGCCTAGCCAGAACGCACCTTAGACAAAAGGTCTCTTATAGATAGGTTTACAAAAAATTTAATCTTTTATTCCAATCAATTTAATCCTATTAAATCGATTTTAAAAGATTAATCTAGGTTACTAAACTCTTTAGAACTACTTGAACTTAGGTCTATCTTAATCCAATTTTAAAATCCTTTTAAAAAACTTGAGTTCATCCTAAGTCCGCATGCAACTCTGAATTATTGATTTTAGGTTTAATTTCCTTTATAACACTTACTTATAAACAGAAACAACCACAATGCTAAGTTAACACATGCAAGGCATTCATAACGATTATAAACAGCCTAAGTGTCATGCTCAATGCATTGTCCATTCATTGCTACTTCTTTTATATAACACTTATACAAAACAGCAATGAAACAAGCAAAACATGATTCCATTCACCCTTAGACTATAACATTTATAATAAAAGGATGATGCATGGTAATGCTCAATGCATGCAAAATATAAGTCTTATAATTCATGATGCATGCATATGCTTTCAAGTAATTTCTTCATGCTCAATTATAACATTTATAATACTTGATGCATGAATAATTGCACAACCTAAGGTGGGTTTTTAACTATATGACAAACACTTTGACATATTGGCACCATACATCACATGTATAAGCAATAAAATTTGATGAACCGAGTAAAATTGCCTTAAAATATAGGTCAAACCGGTGAATCAAGTTTTGAACCGCTCGGCAAAGTATTGCTTCTCCAACCATCCATCGTGTACTAAGCACCCCGCGATCGTCTACACAATAAAACAAACTCTTTGCTCTATCGCTTAATAGCGCTTTCAGAGCTAAACGATCGTTTAACATTTATGATACGATCATGCTGAAAAATCTAAATGATCGTTTAGTTATTACTACATGATTGTGTACCTTTACTAAGCGATGAAGCCAGAAATACACGATTGCTTAGCGCACTCCGCACAGTGCCCGCCTTTTGCGATTGTCTAAGCGATCACTTAGGTAGCGTCTCCGTATCGCATAGGTAATAACTAAGCGATGAAGCTTGCTAACTACACGATTGTCTAGCGCGCGCCTTTTACTAAACGAAGAGCATCACATGCTCCCACTACAATCGCCTACCTCCAGCGCCTACGCGATCGGGAACCAAAGCTATGCAATATGGTAAACGACTTACCCCATCGCTTAGCATTAGCTAAACGATCGATTAGAAAATATTACATGATCGTCTAGAAAAAATATCTAAATGATTGCTTAGTAAAATCCCTACGATCGTTTACCTGAGGCTACATGATCCGACCAATTTTGGTCTTCTTCTTCGTTGAGAACTGCATCGCTATGCGCCGAAGCTTCATCACGAACGACTCGACGAACTCAAACTTTTCAAATTACAGACTCGATTGCGATGTTAATTTTGCCCAAAAACACAGGGGCCCTTATAATTAACACTTTGTAATACCGAAAGTTTTAACAAAAAGACAATTTAAACCCGAAACATTCATCAAAATTCATCCACAATTGTAGAAAATGGTTAACTACAAATGCAGAAACCCACCGCGACCTTAAAAAGCATTGATTTCAGATCTGTAATTTGGAATATCAGAGAACCTGGTTCTGATACCAATTGAAGGAAATCGGATTCGAGATTTCCATGAGCAGCGGAACAAGACTATTTCAAATTACAATCATGAATTAACATAACATTTACAGTCGACATCAAACATAAACGGTTATGCAAATCATACAAAAATTATAGCATGAAAGTCTCAAAAACACAAAGGAAAAACTGTACAAACAATGGCAGGAGCGTTTCCACGCTCCGTTTCACACGGTCGCTTGAACAACAGCAACCTCGAACGCCCGATCTACACGACCGCAACACTGCATGAACACAGCACGAACACTTTGCACTCGTCCTCAACAATCTCCTCGATCATGAACTCATCAGCAACACGAATGACCTCTACAGCACCACGAACGGCCTTCAGAAAACCTCGATGATCTCTATCCTCCCGAGTATCTCTAATGGACGAATGAAGCATACATAATACAAGATAATCGCATAGCATGAAGATTCCCTAGTTGTGCTAGCTAAATGCTTCTCAACCCATTCAATTGGTTTAGCTACTCATGCGTAAATAAAAGAGAGTGAATAGATATAGAGAAGAAAATTCTATTTTTATGAGAATACGAAATAACAATGGAAGTTAAAGGTAGAGAGCCTGGTAGCAATTCCTTGCTGACCGAGGCTTTTACACTGAAATCTTTATTCGGTTCTAAAGATGTTCCTGCTCTCGCAGGCGCCGACCCTCTCTCTATCCTTAAAGCTTCTGTTGCTCTCCCAAGCTTACCGAAATGATCTGTCGGCATAACCTTTTCCCTCGCGTCCGCCTTAAAAGGAAAGAAAACTAAGAACAAAAACGTGTGTATGAACTTCGAACTTAAAGAATGGTGAACTGCTCAACCCCTTTTCTGAAGGCTGCCCTTGGTATTTATAGAGCATCCATGGTGAAAGACAGCTTCTCTCTCATGGTTGTACAGATGGGACGACTTTAATTCCTGATTGATGCATCGAATATTTGTCACCGAAAAGTTGAATGTACTTGTGATCATTATCAGCTGTCAACTTAATTCGGATTCGACTGTCATTAGCTTTCTGTCCCATCGCGATTAATTAGCCTTTCACCCAGATGCGCTCACCATGTTGCACTGACCAAGTTGTGGCGATTCTTCTCGAGCGAATATTTGCGAACACAATCATCGCGAAGCCTTGCAGTGAAGTTGCGCTCGACCAAATATTTCCTATGATCGCAATTTTTGCATTGCGTCAACGCATATTCTGCATAAAAATACAAAAATCAACTGTTTTAATGCGATGAACGCATGCGTCCTCAATATTATGAAATTGATGCTTAATGGACGCAAATTAACATATTTCATCAACACAACCCAACATTGTTTAAGAACTTAGCACTATGATAACGTGCATTTTTGCCCGTTATCACATGGCAAGCGAGCTTCACTAAACGATCATGTAAGCGATCAAACCTGTATTCCTAAACGATTGTGCACCTTTACTAAACGATCAAGCACCACAATCTATACAATAGATAGTATCCTTCTCCCACTTGATTGGTCATATATGTGATCGTAGTTTCCTCCAACCCTTTACCAAATTCATAACAGAGCCCACACCTCCTAGATTCTCACTCCGAGTATACCAAGGTTACTGAATGGTGGTGTTCGAGAGGTTACCTGTTCGTGGAGAAGATTGTTCGTGATTGAACAGACGATTGGGTAGACGATCGTTGAGATAGCGAGTGGTTGCTGTTCCAGACTCTACGAGAGCGAGAGAAAATCAGAAGAAAAGTTCTTCAAAGGTAAGCCTTTCGTTCCCTTTGTATTTGTTTTTCTAAAGCATGCTGTAATTTGTTAGAAAATGCATAACTAGTTTGTATGTTTGTGAATGCTTGTAATTCTGTCATAATGAATTTGGATCGATTGTGCTTTCGCTCATGGGTTCTCTTTGATAAGAGTTCCTTCAATCATGACAAAATTTGCTTCACCATATACGCACATTCACCTATCACTCTTATTGAGAATATGCTTCCTAGCCATTATTGAAAATTAGATAAATTTCTCATAAGAAACCTATCTGTATACTAACATGTTTACAATGATTCTCTCGGCTAAAGTGTTTAAGAATCATCTAGTAAGACTAGAAATACCAGAGGTTAATAATCTAGGGCAAGTGGGAGAAATATCAGGTATGAGATACGAAATGATAAAACCATGGGTATGGGATGCCCTGGTTTATTGTATTTCTCTATAAAACTCAAAAACTCAGTCTTATATATCGGATATATAAGTTACCACTGGAGTTTTAGTCCAAGTGGGAGTTTGTTGGGTTTTATGTCCTAAACTCGTGGTTTGTAAACTTTAGAACTTATTCTGAGAATTCGATAAAGTTGTTGAATATATTGTTTTTTAGAAATCCAATAAACCTAAGTCCCTTGACTATTATATGAGTACTTGAACTTTATGTGGAGACATACAAGTGGATCAGGTTCGAGTAAATAGTCAAAGTGATTTATAGTATATGAATAAGGTTGGGTACTTTATTCTGGTAACACTATTGGATGCGGCTTACTCTGTAGTTGTTACAAAGTGTTGTAAAGTACTACATACGAAGTGATCCTAATTCGTGCATGAATTGTTCACATTAGAATTAAATGAATTTACAGAAATAATATTTCAATATGATTTAAATATTTAAAGATGGAATTGTGTTAAAAATTAATTTAATATTTGATATTAAATGAATTAGAATTATTTAAATTGTTTAAATAATTATTTATTAATTGTATTAAAGAAAATTAATTTTGTAAAATTAATAATATTTTCAGTTTTATTAAATAAAAAATATTTTTGAAATCAATTTTGATAAAATTGAAAAAGAAAAGAAAAACACAAAATTGAAAAAATTGATTTTCCATTTACTTCTTGAACTAGCTCACCAACAACCCACTTTAACTCTTCATTAACTCCAAGCATGAGGTACATCTCGTGCAGCAAGCTTCTTTGCATGCATTTCTGCAATATATAGAACATTTTGGAGTGTTTTGGAGAAGGGCAACCGAATAAAATTCTTAGAAAAAGTTGAGAGAAGAAGGGTGTTCTTCTACATGGTTGCTGCTGTGAGCTTCTCAAAATTTCCTTAATTTCAGCTTATTGTGAGTCTCACTACTCAATCTTGAGCTCCAAGAGGATAGTAGGGAAGATCTTGGAGTGATCTACAACAAGATCCTGTGGAGATTTGCAGCTGAATCAAAGCTTAGAGGAAGTTCTTCAAAGGTATGTCATGAAGCCTTTTTTTCCGGTTGAAGCATGTTTTCTTTTCTGTCAAAATTAATGAATTAGAGTGCTTGTGGATCCTGGTTTCTTCCGCTGCACATTAGTACTTTATAATAGCTGGTATCAGAGAATCAATAAGCATTCAATTCGGTTTAACTTTGGTCTGGTGGGTGTTTTATATAAGAATTATGAAACTGCTGTACTGATATGGTTCTTTCAGTTTTGGCTTTTAATTTCGATTTGATTTTCCATTTAAATTTCTAATTGGCTCTTGCTTGATGAGTTTTAATGTGTTCCCAAGAGTCTATAATCAGGCTGGGGTGATTGGGTTTTTTGGACAAAGGCAGCAAGACCTCATTTTCCTTGCTACTGATCGCAACATTTTGATCAGGAACTTGCGGCGCTGAATCTCTACGACTTCTTACCTAGTATCATAAGGCCAACCATCGATGAGAATGCAAGGTTCGAGGTTAAGTCTATGATACTGCAAATGATTCAGAATGTTGGGCAACTTGGATGATTGTAATGTGAAGATCCACACGCCCATCTCATGAGCTTTATGGAAATATGCAACACATTTTCCATTCCAGGCGTAACACTAGAAGGAATCCAGTTATCTCTCTTTCCTTATACTCTCCATGATGAGGCTAAGAAATGGGCCTATTCCCTTGAATCGAAGGAAATTGTATCCCAGGACCTGTTACTTGAGTGCTTTATGAAAAAGTTCTTCCCTCTAGACGTTAACGTAAGGAGACAGTGGGATATTCTCAATTTTGAGCAAGAAGATGCAGAAAATCTAAACATCGCATAGGTTCGATTCCAGCGTCTTGTGCATAATTGTCCACGCATTGGCATTCCTATATTTTGATGGAGACCTTCTACAACAGACTGAACAGAGCCACACAGGCAATAGTAGATGCATCTGTAGCATAAGGATTTATGGATAAGACCTATATGGAGGCTAAAGTGATCTTGGATTGGATTTCCAAGAACACAGATGATTGAGTTAATGACGGTTATGGGAACAGAAATGCGACAGAAGAAAAACAGAAGGAGCAATAGTACCTACAGATGTGGAAAGCTCATCAGCCACCTAAATGAGTACTTTTACTTCTCTTCTGCAAACCATGGCAATAAACCAAGGTGCATTGAATACAAATGTTGCTCAGCTGAATACCATGACACAAGTTGCGCTAGTAAGCAGTATACAAAGTGAGGAACCCAACTCAGCCAAGGCTTGCCCGCATGATCTACAGACGGTTTTTTCCATTCACAATAACCCGTTTAGTAACATCTACAATTCGGGTTGGAGAAACCATCCTAATTTCGCTTGGGGTGGAAACCAAAACCAGTCTACGCAAAATAACATGCATCAACAATAATAAGCACATAGAGGGAATCCTCCGGGATTCAGTCAGCATCCTTAAGGCCATCAACAGCACTAGAATCGAAAACAATATAATCAAAATCAGGCATCCAAGTCCAACACATCGTCATCATTGGAATCACTCCTCAAGGAGTACATTCAGAAAAACGATGTGTTAATCTTGTCACAAGCCTTCTTCATACGAAATTTAGAGGTCTAAGTGGGGCAGATTGCCAACGATTTAAAAAGCAGGCAACCAAGCACCCTGCCAAATAACTTTGAAGCTCCTCGCAGAAATGGAAAAAAGCAGTGTCAAGCTATGACACTATGAAGTGGAAAGACGACATCTAATGCAACTGTTGAACCCAGAGAAGCTAAATCATTGAGATCACAGACTCCCACAACAAAAGAAATTGAATCTCTATTCACCTCAGACAGAACCGATAATTATGATTCAACTATCTCGACTTCAACCAGAAACCTTCCGACAACTTCGTTTGAATCCTTAGATCAAACTCCTAATAATTTAAATTCTCAAAATAGAAACTCTTCCCAACCAACCAGTCTAGAACATATGTCGCAAGCATCTGATGCGATAGAAGAACAAAAACAAGCAAGTGAAGCCTTGCAAGTTCCACCTTCTTACCTCAACAGACTGAAAAAGAAAGATGATAGTCGACAGTTCAAAAGATTCATGGGAGTTTTGAGACAAATTCACATCAACATTCATATCGTAGAAGCTCTAGAACAAATGTCGAGCTATTTTAAGTTCTTAAAAGACATCCTTTCAAACAAATGCAAGCTGGGTGAATTCAAAACCATTGCATTGACGCATGGATGCAATGCACTATTTAAAAATAACATCCCTATGAAACTAAAGAATTCAGGAAGCTTCACTTTGCCATGTTCAATTGGGGGAAAAGAAGTTAGCCATGCGTATGACTTGGGCGCAAGCATCAACTTGATGTCATTATCCATTTTCAAGAAGTTAGGGATAAGTGAGGCTAGACCCACCACAGTAACCTTACAGCTCGCTGATCAATCCATAACGCATCCTTAAGGAAAAATTGAAGACGTGCTTGTTCAAGTAGACAAATTTATTTCCCCTGTTAATTTCATTATTTTGGATTACGAGGCAGATACTAAAATTCCCATCATCTTGAAGCATGCATTCTTGGTCACAGTATACACATTGAAGTTGTATAGAAGGGAGAGCCGACATCCGCATGGATGATCAGCAAGTTAAATTCAATGTGTTTAATGCATTGAAATACCCAAGTGAACTGGAGACATGTCAATGCATTGATGATGTGGGGATTGGACATTGGGAATTGTTGAAGAAGGAGTTGGAAGAAGAAGGAAACCTGGCTGTGGAAGAAGTCCATGTGTTGATAAAATCTAATCCTGGTTTCGAACCTTTGAATCTGATCGAAAGAAAAACAACGAAAATTAAACCATCCTTAGAAAAGCCCTTAGGGCTAAAGGCTCTGCCAGCACACCTCAAATATGCGTATTTAGGCGATAATGACACCCTGCTATTCATTATCTCTGCCACATTAAAAGCGGAAGATGAGGAGGCCTTGTTCAAAGTTTTGAAGAAGTATACAAAGGCCATTGGCTGGACCTTAACGACATTTTAGGGATTAGTCCTTCATACTGTATGCATAAACTAAGGCTAGAGGAAGGAAAGGAAGGCTCCATTGAGAGGCAATGCAGGCTGAACCCAGCAATGCATGAAGTTGTAAAAAAAGAGGTCATGAAGTAGCTCGATGCTGGAGTCATTTACCCAATCTCTAGTAGCAGTTGGGCAAGCCTAGTTCAATGCATGCCCAAAAAAGAAGGTATGATAGTCGTGGCCAGTAGCAAAAACGAATCGACCCCCACTAGAACCGTTACTGGATGGCAAATTTGTATAGATTACCACAAAATGAATCAAATAACAAAAAAGGATCACTTCCCCCTCTAATTCATTAATCAGATGTTGGACAGACTTGTGGGGAATTATTTATTTATTTTTTATTTATTTATTTTTTATTTTTGGATGGCTTTTCCAGCTACAACCAAATAGCAATCGTGCCTGAAAATTAGGAAAACACCATATTCACATGCCCTTTTGGAACCTTTTCCTTTCGGCGCATGCAATTTGGGCTTTGTAATGCGCTCGAAACCTTCCAGAGATGTACAATGACATTATTTTCTAAATTCCTAGAAGAATCAATGGAGATGTTCATGAATGACTTTTCCGTGTTTGAAAATTCAAATGATGTCTGCTTTTCCAACTTGGAGAATGTATTGAAGAAATGTGAAGAAACCAATCTTGTCCTCAACTGGGAAAAATGCCATTTTATGGTTACTAAGGGCATTGTATTGGGTCACAAAATCTCCAAGGTCTGGCTAGAGGTAAACTAGGCAAAGATCGATGCAATCACCAAACTGGCAACACCCGTAAATGTCAAGATGCTAAGAAGCTTTCTAGGGCATGCGAGATTTGATCAGAGATTCATCAAAAGTTTCTCCCATATTGCTAGACCCCTTAGCGCACTCCTGGAAGCCAACATACCGTATAACTTTGACGATGCTTGCACTCGAGCATTCAAAACATTGAGGAATTTGCTCATCTCTATGCCTATCTTAGTGGCATCAGATTGGTTGCATACTTTCGAGTTGATGTGTGATGCAAGCAACTATGCGATAGGTGCTGTGCTGGGTCAATGCAAGGATAAAACCCTCCATTCCATCTATTATGCTAGCAAAACCTTAAAGACTCCTAAGAGAACTACACAACTAAAGAAAAAGAAATGCTTACTATAGTATTTGCAGTTGACAAATTCAGACAATATTTGGTGGGGCCTAGGGTTGTGGTTTACACTTGTTACAAAATCGACAATTAAAGAACACAAAAAGCAACATAGAGATAGAGAAGATCGACACACAGATATACGTGGTTCACTAACAGTATGTTAGCTACATCCACGAGCAAAGGGAGAATAGTATTATTAGCGAGAATGTTTTCAAAAAATTACATTCATAACGAGGCCTCTAGGGTTAGAGAGTTTATATAGCGCACTACTCTAAATAACTACAAATAAATAAATATGTTGAATACGAATTCTGAAGCGCCAACAGATGTACCAAATGCAACATAAATCAATATCACCAGATGTACCCAAACTTCTCCCTCATGCCACAAAGAGGACCACTAACAATTCAAAACATTCAGTAAGTCCAAACAATCTTGGAACTTGCCTTGTGGAACCAGTTTGGTGAACATATCAGCAGGGTTATCAGTAGTACCAATTTTCATCACTTTATCTCTCCTCACCTCTTGAGAAGTGATATCTTACATCTATGTGCTTAGTTCTCTCATGATGAACTTGATCCTTGGCTAGGCATATTGCACTCAAACCAAGATCACCAACTAATCCCCTCAGCCATATTCCCTTTTTAGCAGCTTCTGTCAAGGCCATGTACTCTGCTTCAGTAGTAGATAAAGTAACTGTACGCTATAAGGTTGCCTTCCAACTAACAACAGAACCACCCAGAGTGAACACATAGCCAGTCATAGACCTCCTACTATCAACATCTTCAGCATAGTCAGAATCAGAATAACCGGTCACCAAACACTCTGTGCAATTCCCATAAACAAGACCAACATCAGATGTACCTCTAAGGTAACGAAAAATCCTTTTAATGGCTTGCCAATGCTCCTTCCCAGGTTGACCCATGAACCTGCTAACAACACTAACAGCATGGTAAGTTCAGGCCTAGTTCAAACCATAGCATACATCAAACTTCCCACTACACTAGCATAAGGAACTCGAGACATGTACTCCTTCTTAGCTTCAAACTGTGGTGAAAGCACAGATGACAAACGAGCATTTACAACACTAGGAGTATCTATAGGCTTAGCTGATGACATACCAAACCTAGACAATATTTTCTGAATATATTCTTTCTGCAACAAGAAGAGCTTATTCTTATCTCTATCTCTATAAATCTCCATACCCAGAATTTTCTGAGTAGCACCCAAATCCTTCATATCAAACTCAGCACTGAGAAGATTCTTCAATTTCAGAATATCAGACTTAGACTTTGCAGCTATGAGCATATCATCTACATATAAAACTAGATAAATCATCAAACCATCATCAACTTTGTTGTGATATACACAACAATCATACAGACTCTTGTTATAGCGAGACCCCCCTACTTGGTTGTTCGAAGTGCCAACAAACAGATTCAAGGCATTTCAACAACATTGATCATTCTATGATCAGGTACCTTATGACAAAGAAGGTCGCAAAGCCCAGATTGATTTGGTGGGTGTTGTTGCTTTAAGAGTTTGATTTACAAATTCGAGATCGAAAGGGGATGGAAAACCAGGTGGCAAACCACTTATCAAGGCTTGAAAATATTGAGATTCAGATAAGAGAAAAGAAGATCGAGGACTGCTTTCTAGATGAAAAATTGATGGTTTTGAGCACCATGGTATACAGGCACTGTTAACTACTTGGTCTGCACCTAGACACCAAAAGATTACACACACAAGCAGAAGAAGAAGCTTCAACATGAGGCTAAGTTTTACTATTAAGATGACCCATTATTATACTGACTTGGACCAGATCACATTTTAAGAAGATACATTCCTAAAACCAAAGTTCAGCATATCTTGTCATGAGTCCTCGTATGGTGGACATTTTGGGGGGCAAAGGATAGCTGCCAAGGTTCTCCAGTGTGGCTATTTTTGGCCCACTTTGTTCAAGGATGCCTATGCTCATGCCCATGCGGTAAATTGCGATCGATGTCAATGTACGAGAAACATATCGGATAAAAATGAGATGCCATTAACTTCCATTCTGGAAGTAGAGTTATTCGACATGTGGGGCATTGATTTCATGGGCCCTTTCCTTACTTCTGATGGACATCAATATATTCTGGTAGCATTCGATTACGTCTCCAAGTGGATGGAAGCTATTTCATGTTAGAAAAATGATGCAACCACAGTGGCAAAACCTCTTAAAATGAATATCTTTTGCATTTTGGAACATTCCGTGCACTGATCAATGACAAAGGCATGCATTTTAGAATCATTTCAAACTTGCTAACAAAATTTAATGTCAATCACAGAGTTGAAACTACGAATGATCAAGTGGAGGTATCCAACTAAGAAATTAAGTCCATACTAGAGAAGGTGGTAAAAACCTCTAGAAAGGATTGGGCACCGTACTACATATAAGATGCTCGTTGGCATGTCTTATTATGCGTTGGTGTTTGGGAATGCAAGCCACCTCCTGTTGGAATTGGAATAGAAAGCGCAATGGGCCTTGAAGAAATTAAACCTGGATTTAGTAAGTGCTGGTGAGACTTGAAAACTTCAGCTGAATGAACTGGTGGATTGACGAATCACCGCGTATGAGAACGCCAAGCTTTACAAGGAGTAGACGAAGAGATGGTATGACAACAATATTTGTAAGAAAGATCATATCGTTGGTTAGAGGGTTTTACTTTTTAACTTCAGTCTTCGTCTTTTTCCAGGAAAGTTTAAATCACGGTGGTCTGGACCATTCACTGTAAGCGAAGTTTTCCCGCATGAAGCTTTGGAGGCTCAGTGGATCGAGACAAAGAGACCATTGACTTAGGTGGGCAAGCCCGATCGTTCGCATGGATGAATCCTTACAACAACTTCACACCGATTATTTCCAGGGACGTTTACTCTATCCTTTTTATGCTTTGATAGTTAACTTCTTATTTTGCGTTATTTAATTCTTGCTGTTTTGAGATCTGCCGCATGACTTCTTGCTTTGACCTTATTTGAATTGAGCCCTTGATGATGTGCATCAATGTGTATATACGATGATTGATGAAATGATGCGACTGCTTGACCTATGCGATAATTCTTTACTGCCGGATAATTATAAGATCTATAAAGCTTTAACACATGAATACGAAAGGTTTTTACGTTACATTTTTTAGGGTCATTAAATGTGCTGTTAAATGCAATGTCCTTTCGTCTGACTTGCATTTAATGAGAGACAAGCTTTTGCACTTCCCTAAGCCTACCGTTAATCATTATGTTGTCGATTGAAATTCCATTACCCACACCTATAAGTAACCTTGAAATTCTCTCCTTTTATCCTTTATCGAACTCAAGTATCCTTCAGACCCCATAGAGTATTCATCTCCTTCGCTTTTTTCGATCAGCATTTTCCTAATTTCTGTTATCAAGCTCTCACCGAAATCCATGGTAGGCATATTGGGACAACGAACTAGCCATCCTCACACATACAAATCAAAGGACAATCCCTCGTGAACATGAGTTCAGAATATACTCAAGATTAATACTAAGTTTCTTAGGTCATCCTATTAAAATAGGAACCTAAATAGTTAACAGTGTTACATCTAATGGTTACTATTTCGCGGTCCAATCTTATGCAAATTCATTGCATAGGATACCTTTACTCGCATGTCAACTACACGAACACGTTGGATCATTGCATTTATATCAAATACAAAGTGAGTTGTATCCATAGTGTTACCAGGATAAGGTACCCAGCCTTATCCCTATACTATAGACCCTTCAAGCTGTATCTTGAACATTGATCCATGTTTATCTCCTCATACATTTCAAGACTCATAAGGCAATCTTAGATTTTAGTTTATTAAATTTAGGGTTATTAAGACAAAATAGAGAAACAATACAAACAAAAACATTTCTTGAATTAACATCTATAACTCTTTATTGATGACAGTCAATTACTAACATTTACTATTTATGAGTTTTAGGGCATAAAACACAACAAACTCCCACTTGAACTAAAACTATAATAAGTGGGTTGTACATAATATCAGAATCCCAAAGGTAGGATAATGCTAAAAAAAAATGCAATAAACCAGGGTATTCATATACCCATTACACAGCTCCCACTTGCCCTAAATTATATAATGTACATGTCTCGTAAACCTAGATTCTCTAGATGATCATGAACACTTTAACCGAGAGGAAGCCTTCTTAAATAGATCAATAGTGGCTACTGCTCCACTGTTGTCATGGTATAAGGTGACAAACAAGTCCATATTTGTAACCACTTCTAAATCTCTTAGGATCTTCTTGAGTCAAACTACTTTCTTTGCTGCTTCATGATGTGTTGTAAATGTGATGCGATTGTGGTGTATGTTTGCGGTGATGAGATATGCATTGCATATGCAAGTTTTCCTAGTAAAACCCAAGTATAAATCTCATAGGTTTCGTGGTAAGTCCAGGGTCGAACACAAGGACTACTAAGTTACTATGTGACATTAAAATTGATCCTTGCGGTGGCAAAAACAAATAAGTTGGTTGGTGATTTGCTTAAGTATAAATCTTATATGATGGGTTCGAGTGAGGAGTGGATGAAATCGAGAATTTCAATGAGTATGCGATGAACGGGTTGAGACAGGATTTAGCTAACACTTCCTAAGAGTGTGTTCAAGTTTTGCAATCATGCTACACACACACAACAACAAGTCATCTCCCAATGCAAATGTCATCGTTCCTAATTCTAGGACGCATGTGATGTATACGATAATGTCGATAAGACTTATGGCTAACCCTCTATTCTTGTCTATGCGATGATGAATGATGCATACAAACACAAGGTGACCGCATACTATCATATCCTATCTCTAGGGTGCATACGATGTGTTAATAGCAAATATAACTTATTCTTAAGTTTCTATCTCTTGCTTATGCGGTTCTAATCTGACGTCCCGAGCCTAGATTCTAATCTAACTATCTCAAGCCTAGATTCTATCTTTAGACCACTCTCCCGAGCATCTCTAAAGGGTGTATGACACATACATAAGATAAGATGATCGCATAAATTGAAGATTTTAGGTCATGCTAGCTAAGTATTTCTCAACCCATTCGGAAATTTAACTACTCATGTGAAGTATGGAGAGATTGAACACAAGTTGAAGTGAGATTTCCATTGTCTATAGATTAAATGCAGAATACAGAATAACAATAGTAGAGATAAGAAGCCCGATAGCAACGTCTTACTTCTCGTGGCCTTTTACACTGTCTTTTCTCTCCAACTCTGCTCAGATGATTGTCCTTGCTTCCGCAAGTGCTAGCCCTTCTCTCCTTTTGTAGCGCTTCCCGGTAGTCTTTCAAGCTGTCCAGGAATGTCCTCTCAGCTTCTTCTTCTCTTCGCTCGCCTCTGCCTTCTAAGTATAAGAGTAACTATTACAGACTAACGGTTATCTAATATGTATATGATCTATCTTCTATATGGCGAACTTCTCTATCAATGGTGGCCTTCAGTATTTATAGAACTCAAGGTGAAGAAGCTTTTTCCTCTAATGATTACAATGATGGGCGGTCATTAAATCTTCTGCTCTGATGTGCCGATTAGTGGTCACCGAAAAGTTGAGTGTACTTGCTACAGTGTATCGTTAACGGCTTGTCAACTAAATTCAGATTCGAGCGTCATCAGCTTTCCGTCCCATCATGATTTATTAAGCTTTCACCTTGATGCGCCGTCTTTATGCGGTCACCTTCTTTAGCCACTTCTCGTGAGCACATACGATCGCATGACTTTGCGATCGCAATCTTTCAATGTGCGTGGATGCCAAATTCCTTGGATTGCAATTTCCTTTGCGCCAACGCATTTTTCCTGCACAAAATAAGTAAATTAGCTGCTTTTATGCGATGGGCGCATGCGATCGCAATATCCTTAGTTTAACGCTTTTGGACATGATTTTGTATATTTTTATCATTGCATTCACTCATTGTTTTACTTATTTCCGCTGTAATAACATGCATTTCTACCTGTTATCACTTCACAAGAAATTACATACTCAGCTTTCATAGTGGAATCTGTAATACATTCTTGCTTGATGCTACGCCACACTACAGCTCCCCTGTTTAGGGTAAACATTGATCGTGACGTGGAATACCTAGAATCCTTGTTAGTTTTGAAATCAGAGTTGTAAGGATCAAATCCTTTGCTCCATAGACCAGCTTATAGTCCCTCATTCTCCTAAGATACTTAAGGATATTCTTAACCTCAATCCAATGTCTAAGCCTGGATTGGACTGATACCTACTCACTATTCTCATTGAATAACAAATGTCTAGCCTAGTGTAGAGCATAGTATACATTAAGCTAGCCACAAGAGTTGTTAAAGTGGGTTCATCTTGTAGGTAAAATCCACCTCAACTGTTGAGGGAACCTCGACGTAGTGGGAGGGTTGTGAACCCACCTATTCGTTATATGGGTTTAACTGAAATCCTGGCTATTTTAGCTGATGGCGAGGTTGAAGATCCATTATCTTACAAGAAGGCAATGGAGGATGTTGATATAGATGAATGGATCAAAGGCATGGATCTCGAAATGGAGTCCATGTACTTATTCAGTTGGGGATCTTGTAGATCAACCTGATGGGGTTAAACTTATAGGTTGTAAATGGAACTACAAGAGGAAATGGGGTGCTGATAGAAAGGTGCAAACCTTTAAGGCTAGACTGGTGACAAAAGGTTATACGCAGGTAGAGCGAGTCGACTATGAGGAGAATTTCTCGTCTATTGTCATGCTTAAGTCTATCTACATCCTCCTGTCCATCGCCTCCTATCATGACTATGAGATATGGCAAATGGATGTCAAGACTGCTTTTCTGAATGACAATCTTTAGGAGACCATTTATATGGTGCAGCCCGAGGGATTCATAGTCTAAGGTCAAAAGAAAAACGTTTGCAAGCTTAATCAGCCCATTTATGGACTAAAATAGGCATCTCGATCTTGGAATATAAGGTTTGATACTGCGATCAAATCTTATGACTTTGATCAGAACGTTGATTAGCCTTATGTCTATAAGAAGAACATCAACAGTTCAGTAGTTTTTTTAGTGTTGTATGTAGATGATATCCTACTCATTAGGAATGATGTAGGCTTACTGACTACAGTTAACAACTGACTAGCGACCCAATTCTAAATGAAAGATTTGGGAGAGGCTCGGTTTGTTCTTGGTATTCAGATCTTTCGAGATCGGAAAAACAAAATTCTAGCACTGTCAGGCATCATATATTGACAAGATGTTAATCAAATATTTGATGCAAAACTCCAAAAGGGGTCTTTTGCCTTTCAGACATAGAGTTCTAAGACACCTTAAGAGGTTGAAGAAATGAGATGAGTCCCCTATTCATCTACCATAAGCAGTTTGATGTATGTAATACTATGTACTAGACATGACATTTGCTATGCAGTGGGGATAGTCAGTAGATATCAATCTAATCCAGGATATAATCACTAGACAGCCGTAAAAAATATCCTCAAGTATCTTCAGAGAACTAAAGACTACATGCTTATGTTTTGATCTTTACTGGATACACAGACTCTGATTTTCAAACTGATAGGGATTCTCGAAAATCCATAACAGAATCAGTGTTCACTTTTAATGGAGGGGTTGTAGTATGGTGAAGCACCAAGCAGGGGTGCATCACGGACTCCGCCATGGAGGCTGAGTATGTAGCGGCTTGTGAAGCTACTAAGGAGGCCGTTTGGCTTAGGAAATTCCTGGCTGATTTGGAAGTTGTTCCAGACATGTCAAAACCCATCATATTTTATTGTGATAATAGTGGTGTTGTGGCTAATTCTCGTGAGCCTAGGAGTCATAAGTGTGGCAAGCACATTGAGCAGAAATACCATTTCATCCGAGAGATTGTGCATCAAGGGGATGTGATTGTCATGAAGATAGTTTCAGAGCACATCGTTGCTGATCTGTTTATAAAGGCCCTCACAACTACAGTGTCTAAGGGTCACCTGCAAAGTATGGGTCTATGGGATAGACCACGGTTGGACTAGAGCAAGTAGGAGATCTTGTACTGGGCGTGCTATGCCCTAGTTTATTGTTTTGTGTACTTGTAATTTGATTATCTTGTACACTTCATTAGCTTTAGGACAAGTGGGAGATTGTTGGGGTTGATGCCCTAAATCGCATAAGGTTCTCTAGTTTGTAAACCTTGTATGAACAAACATTTATGTGATTAATAATATTTGATATTTTATTCACTTCATCTATGAAGTATATGATATTTTAGTTGCATTAACCACAAACCAATAAACTAACACCCACAGTTATCATTGTAACTTAAACATGTATATGGAGACATACAGGTGGATAATGTTTAAGTGATAATCTAAATGGTCTGTAGTATATAATACCGTTCATAATAGAGACTTTCATTTCACCAGGATGACCGCAGGTAACGTGGCCAGAATCCTAAGTAATGGCGGTCTTTTGATTTGTATGGGTGAGAGTGGCCAAATCCCCGACTCAAAAAGGCTACCATTTTAGGGATTCGTCTGATTGGGGAGCTGGAAACTCAGCTACACAAGATGGAATTCACTCCTTCCCCGAAGTAGGGGTAAGTAGATAAATTGTCCCCTTAAGGGTTGATTCCAGGTTTTGAATAATGTGGAGCCATACCCTTTCTTGGCCAGCGAGGGATTTAGTCATATTGGGACTATGATCTATTATTCATTAGAGAGATCAGTGGTACTTAAGAAGTTAGATGTAACTATAGGGGAAAAACAGTAATTTGACCCAACTGTACATACGAGCAATTTGTGAAGGGTCATTGTACTAGTGATTGGTTATATCCAATGAACACAAAAATTGTAGTGCGAAGAGTGCAACTATCGGTCTTTAGTGGAGTGTCTGACAATTAACATATGGTGGATAAAGTAATTAAAGAGTTTAATTATCTATTCATGTACTGTCGGAGCTTCAAGCTATAGGTCCATAAGGTCCCCTTCGTAGCTCAAAGGATTTAGTTGAGAATCAGCTTTTGGGTTAATTTGAAATGTTCAAATTAAAAAGAGGAAATTTAATTATATATGATATAATTCAATTAATTCAATTATATATGATATAATTGACATAATGTATATGATACATTATAGTTTAATTGGAGGAACAAATATTTGAATATGATTCAAATATATTTTCTATGAATAAGATTCATAGTTGTTAAATTTAATATAAATGTGATTTATATTAAAGGCCATAAAATAGAGAAAAAGGACTATAGTTTTTATTGTATATGATGCAATATTAAAACTATGGGTTATAAATATAATATGATATGTTGGTTATCATATTTATTTATATTATTAATGTAACGACCGGATCCTTACACATTATGATCCGATCGCTACGACATACATACTTAGACTTTTCTATTATGAGATGAGTTTGGTGAAAATTTCAAAGAACATATCTAAATTTTATTAATTAGATAGGAAACTATATAAAAAAAAAAGTTTATTTATCAAAACACCAGGATCCATAAAACAATAGCATGGTGGTACAAAAATGCATATGCCTATAATAATGAGTTTGAGCGACGTCCAATTCTGCCATCTACGTTGTGTCCTTACCTACAAAGTCTGTAAAAATATAGGATGAGTATATAATATACCCAGTAAGTAAATCTCACGTAGGGTAGTGACCAAATGCACAATCACAAGCAACATGTCATGAAAACATATGAACAGGACCGAAAACGTATAATAACATGTGGTGGTCGGTTATGCTTCCAACATAAATCTCTCCGCCCTGATAGAAGATGAAAACCTAAGCGAAAACTAACCCATCTGATGATTAGCGGGTCATGCAGTCAGTAGAGCCAGAGTCGCATCCAACATCAACCATTAGCATAAACGTAATATTGGATTAGAGGGGTGCAACCATACATACCCTGTTAGTCCCTAGCATAAACATAACGTAAGATTAGGCCTGGAGAGGTGCAATCATACATGCCCTGCCAGCCCTGGAAGCATAAATTTCTCCGCCCTGATAGGAAGATGAGGACTTAAGCGGAAACTAACCCATCTGATGATTAGCGAGTTATGCAGTCAGTAGGGCCAGAGTCGCATCCAACATCAACCATTAACATAAACGTAAGATTAGATTGGAAGCATAACTTACACCTAATTAAAACTTGATTTTAACGTAATCGTGAACAAACATAATGCATGGGGTCCCTTGTAGAGAAACGTGTTCTAAACATGTAATGCAACATAACAATAACATAATCATGCAACATAAAAAAGAACACTTAAAGAGAGGGTGAGATAAACTACTTACCGTGATCTAGTTATTCCTTATTATGATTTGAACAGTAGAGCTTTCCCTTTTTAAACTAGAAGGAAATTTGGGCAGAAATTTGGGCAACACCTTACCCGAGCTTTTCTCTTTTAACCTCACAAAACTTCCTCACTCATACTTACTCTTTCACACGATTCTTTGTTACTGATATTTGTTTGAGAATGGGTTAAATCTTTAGGCAAAGGGTTCTATTTATAGTAGTTTTCAGCTCTTCTCGGTGTGACAAATCATCGTACAAGTGGCTTCTTTAAAATTACTTGGGGTTTAAGGATTCCTCTCAATAAGACATCTAATCTTGGCTAATGTTTGCCCTTACGTCATCATTCTTTGTTTGTATTCAATTTTAGGGTTTTTCTATGTATAATCTATAATATCGTGGCCAAATTCAATGCATAATTCGCGCTTTTGTCCAAATCTCGTTCACTCTACTCTCAGAATCTCGCTCTCTCCAGTTTTTTCGCTAGGAATTCGCTCTGTCCACTCTCGCTTTGTCCAAATATCGCTCCGTCCAAATCTCGCTCTCCCTGCTCTCAGAATCTCGCTCTCTCCAGCTTTCTCGCTAGGAATCTCGCTCTCTCCAGCTTTCTCGCTGGGAATCCCGCTCTCTCCACTCTCGCTCTCAAATTTTCTCTTCCGTCTCGCTCTCTCCAGCTTTCTCGCTACAATTCTCGCTCTCTCCAATTTTTCCTTCAATCTCGCTCTCTCCAGGGATCTCGCTCTCTCTACTCTTGCCAGCCTCAATCTCGCTAGCCTCGCTCGCTGGGGTTTCTCGCTCTCTAATTCTCTCTTCGATCGTGCAACTCTCTTCTCAGTATCTCGCTCTCTCCAGTTTTTTCGCTGCAATTCTCGCTCTCTTCAATTTTCCTTCAATCTCGCTCTCTGCTTTCTCCAATTCTCTCTTTAAATCTCGTTCTCTCCAGGAATCTCGTTCTCTCCACTCTCACTTTCTCCAATTTTCTCTTCAATCTCGTTCTCTCCATCTTTCTCTCTCTCTCTCCAATTTTCTTTTATTTACTTATTTATTTATTTATTTATCATTCAATTAGAGTCTTGCTCTCTCCACCTTCGTTCTTTCCAATTTTCTTTTATTTTTATTTTTATTTTTATTTATTTATTTATTAATATTAATATTAATATTATTTATTTATTTTAATTGTTTCTCTGCTTCCTAAATTAAGGTTAGGGTATTTATATTTATCATCCAATAAATTTCATTATTTAATTTCCTGTAGTATATGCGTATAAATTTGGGTTGTTACAATTAATTATTTGATAATTATCCCATTTTTCTCTCTAACCACCTTAGTGGGAGGTTAAGCGGTTTATTATGGCAAAGGGAATAAATGAAATATGATTTTATTATTCAAAATAGAAGTGTTATACGATTGAAAGACTACACGATCAACTTAGAGAGTTTATGTGATAGACTTGATTCACTACACGATTGAATCACTTTGCTATGCGATAGTTTGTCCTTCCTCAATCTTATTCCTCCTCCAATCTCCAAAACTCCCTCTTAACCAAAATAGCCAGAGCCCACCACTCATGGATTCTCACACCGAGAATACCAAGGTCATCAAGTAGTAGTGTCCCCTTCCTTTGGTTCGAGTTTAGTTGTTGTACAAGGAATTATGTTGTTGTTCGAAGTGTTCGTGTAAGTTCGAGGGATTAACACGAAGAAGAGTTCTTCAAAGGAATAATCTCTAAATCCTTGTTTCTTATTCAAAAACATGTTGTAATTTTAGTTAAAGTGCATAATCTGTGTTTTATTGTAAATGTTTATGTTTAATCGAAATGGGATTTGGACGATTCGCTTCCACTCGTAGGTTCTCTGTAAAATGAGTTCCTTCACAAGGTTCATCAATTTTTTGATCAAAACCAAAAGATTTGATCGGTGTATCAAATCTAATGTTCCAAGATCTAGATGTTTGTTTGAACCCATAAATGGATCGATTTAGCTTGCAAAGTTTTTGCTCCTGATCTCAGGCTATGAATCCCTCGAGTTGAGACATAAGGATATTCACTTCAAGATTGCCATTCAGAAAAGCAGTATTGACATCCATTTTCCATATCTCATAGTCATAATATATGGCTATGGACAAGAGAATTCTTATAGACTTAAGCATAACAACAGGGAAAAAGTTTCCTCATAGTCAACCTCTTCCCTCTGGGTATAACTTTTTGCTACAAGTCTAGCTTTGAAGATCTGTACCTTTCCAAAAACATCACTCTTTCCTTTATAGATCCATCTGCACCCTATGGATTTTACCCTTTCAGGTGGATCTACAAGATCTCATACTAAATTGAAGTACATAGACTCCATTTCAAGGTCCATGGCTTTGACCCATTGGTCCTTGTCTACGTCATTCATTGCCTGTATATAGGACAATGAATCTTCAACACCATCATCTGGCATGACAACCTGAGTTTCATTTAAACCCAAGTAGCGGTCAGGTTGCATCATAACCCTCCCATTGCGTCGAGGCACTCTCAATAATTGAAAAGAATAAGACTAACCTGAAGTGCTAGCTTCTTCATTAACTCTTGATGAAAAATCAGCTGCATCAACAACCCTTGTTGATTATGCAGTAGCTTCACTTAATACTATTTTGCTTTGTGATTTATGATCTCTTATGTGGTCTTTATAAAAAATGTAGTGTTTGTCAATACAAATACTTTATTTTCTTATGGGTTATAGAACAGACCACCTCTTGTCTCCTTAGGGTAACTAACAAATTAGCATAATCTTGAACAAGGTTCCAACTTTTTAGGATTCGTCACTAACAAATGCGCAGGACAACCCCAGATTCTTAAGTAACGTAAACTCGATTTACGCCCCCTCCATAACCCGAAAGGGGTTTCAAAAACACTCTTTGAGGGAATATTGTTGTAGATGTGAACTGTAGTCTCTACTGCATTCTCCCAAAACAAGTTAGGTAATTAAGCATAACTCATCATAGAACGAACCATATCTAATAAGGTTCTATTTCTCCTCTCTGATACACCGTTTTGCTGAGGTTTACTAGGTGTTGAGAGTTGGAATTGAATTCCATGTTTTATCATCTAATCCTAAAATTCTAAATCCATGTACTCTCCACCCCGATTAAATCGAAGTGTTTTAATTGTTTTACCTAATAGATTTTCAATTTCAGCCTTATACTCTTTGAACTTTTCAAAGACTTTAGACTTATGTTCCATTAGGTATACGTAACCATACCTTGAATAATCATCTATGAAAGAGATAAAGTATTTCTACCTTTCTCTAGCCTTTACATTCATTGGACTACAAATATTTGAATGTATGAGCTTTAAGGGTTCTTTGTGTTGGGGTTGATACCCTAAATCTCGTAGGGTTCTATAGTTTGTAATTGTATTATACAAACATTTTATTTTTTTAATAAAATATGAGATATTTTAAATGAAATTTAGTAGCATTAAACCCATAAACCAATAAACTAACCTCCAAGGTTATTATCTATAGCTTAAACATGTATGTAGAGACATATAGGTAGATCATGTTTTAGTGATGAACTAAATGGTCTGTAGTAGATGGGTAAGGTTGGATACCTTATCTTGGTGACACTACGAATACGGCCTACTTTGTAGATGTTAAAATTGTTGTAAAGTGCTACAAATGATCTTATCCTGGTTATTAGTGCGGAGACATGTGAGCGGGGGTATTCTATACAAAGGACTTTGTATAAGACCGGACCATGAAATGACTAGCCTCATTATATAACGTCGTTCATAATAGAGACTTACATTTCACCAGGATGACCGTGTGGGACATGACCTGAATCCTTTGTGAGCTCCTGCCTATGAAGGCAGTTCTTTGATTTATATAGGTGAGAGTGGCCAGATCGCCGACTCAATAAGCCTACCATTTTGGGGATTTGTCTGATTGGGGGGTTGGGAACACAGCTACACAAGACAAAATTCACTACTTCCCTAATGTCGAGGTAAGTAGATCAATTGCTTCTCTAAAGACTAATTTCAAGGTTTGAACAATGTGGCACCACACCCTCTCTTTGCCCGAGAGGGGTATGATCATAGTTGGACTATGACTTATTGTTCATTAGAGAGATCAATGGTACTTAAGGAGTTAGATGTAATTACAGGGACAAAACGGTAATTTTGGCCTAGCTGTATTTACGAGCAATTTATGAAGGGTCCTCATACTATTGATTGGTTATATCCAATGGACACAGAAATATATTTGTAGTACGAAGAGTGCAACTGTCAATCTTTAGTGAAGTGCCAAACATTGATGGTTGTTAGTAATTTAATTAAAAGAGTTTAATTAATTACTTAAGTACCATTGGAGCTTCAAGCTACAAGTCCATGAGGTCTCCTTTATAGCATAATGTGGATTTAATGAGAATCAATTTTTGATTAGTTTGAATTTTTCAAATTAATTGTGGGAATTAATTATATGTGATATAATTAATTTTACTTAATTATATATGATATAATTATTATAATATATTTGATACATTATAATATAAAGTTTATTTGAGAGGAAATAAATATTTGAATATGATTGAAATATTAATTATGTGAATTGGATTCATATAGTTAAATTTAGTATAAATGTGATTTATATTAAATACCATGCATTAATGAGAGAATTAAAACTATAGTGTATATTGTTGATAAAATATAAAAATTATAGGTTATGTGTTATATAGAAGATAACATATAGTTATATATATATATAATTAGTTATTATATATATAATATATTTATTTAAAGTTAAATTTATTTTTAATTTAATTTTATTTTAAAGTAAAGAGAGTGAAATAACTTCCCTCCCCTTAATTCTCTCTGAGAGAATGTGAAGTATGAGTGGTTATTGAGGTCTTTTCCTTCTTCACAAAATAGGTTTTAACCGAAGATAAAATTTGTGTGATCTTTCTGTGAAATTCCGAAAGAAAACTCTCACTACTCCTTTCATTCTCTCTTCCCTTATTCCAAAAATTAGAGAAGCCCACGACTCTATCTGTGATTCTCAACCCAGTAGAGAATACAAGAGGTTCCAATTGGTGGTGGCCATCGGCAATTGTTCGTAATTTGTTCGTGACCATTTTGGAGAAGAAGGTTTTTGTGAAGCCTGTGAGTTCTTTAAGGGTAAGTCTCCCTTCTAACCCTATTTTACTTTATTTTGGCATGTTGTTAATTTATGTTTTATTGCATAATTTTGTTATGAAATTTACTTTCTGTGAAAATAAAATTGGAATGATCTCCATGTTTCCGCTCAGGGCCTTTACAGGTTCCTTAAATTGGTATCAGAACGTGGTTTTTCGTCCCTAATTCTTATTGTTCCCAAAATTAAATTTTACAGAATTAGTGGGCAGCATTCTATGTTCATGTGATGAATATTTGATGAATGGTTTTCAATTGTTGGATGTTTTTGGGATTGGATTATAGATTTATTGCTTTAATTTACATATTTGGTTTGTAAGGGCCCTTTGTTTTCGAGCATAATTGCAATTGAGTCTGTATATTTAAAGTTTTTTAGTCGTTCGTGATCGTTCCGATGGAATTTTAGAGAAATTGAGGCCATTTTTAGAGGAAGATCGAAGAATTTTGCAACTGTACGGTGTTGCAATGTTGTGCCCTAGCATTGCAACGCTACGAAGGGTGGGCGGACGAAAATTTTCGTGGCGTTGCAACACTAGGTCACAGCGTTGCAACGTTGCGAGACGGAAATTTTTGCGGTTTGCGCAAAGTTCGTTGCTTTTCCAGCTGTTGTTCATGTGGTTCGACTAGTTTGAACGATTCGGGTCTGGTCCAAGTGTTAGACGGTCCGGTTCGACCGGTTCAAGGCCAAATTCACCTGTTTCGAACCACTTGGCTATTATTTTGTAATTGTTAGATGTTTTTCAATTAATTAATTAATATAAATGTTATATTGATTTAATTAATTATTTAGGTGTTCGATCTTGGTCCAATAACTATTATTTTTAATTCTGCATTTGATGTATGATTATTATTTATTATTATATGTCATAATGTATGTCATATGGTAAAAATCCCACCTTAGGTTATGCATAATTCATGCATCATTTATATTATAAATGTTATAATATATAGTTACATGATTTTATTTTTATAGCATGCTCATGCATCATATAATATAAAAGTTATAGTATATGCATGCATGCATTAATAACATATTCATGCATCATTTATATTATAAGAGTTATAATATATAGTATGTATGTGTGGATGGTTGTATGTTATTAATTATTTCATTGCTTTATTATATAAGTGTTATATAAGTTTAGTAATGAAATGGAATTGTATAATGCATTACACTAATTTAGGTAATTTTATGGTCGTTATAATTTTTCTATGTATGCCATAACATGCAGTGAATGATTTTAATTTATTTCATTTCTTTTATAAAAGTTATAATTAAATGAAATTAGAAATTAAAATCAATAATTCTAAATGCATACAAACCTTAAGTTAAAATAATTTTTTAAAATAGTTTTAAAATATGAATTAAATAGATTTGTTACATGCATGCGATGGTTGATTGAGGTTTATTAAAGTGTTTAATAAACATTAATCAAAGTTGTTTAATCATCCAAAGTAAATGTTACTTTTGGGAAAATTTAAACAATCACTTAGTTAAAATAAGTGGTCGGATTTTCTTAAGTTACCTAGGTAAAACATTCAGTGGGAGGAAAATGAGGTATATGATATTTCATTTTACCTTTTCATGTTTCTCCCTAAAAGTTCACACTGTGAGATCTATACTCGGCCTTAAGGCACCTTCGCTTGTGTCCTCTACGAATGGTGTTTGTATAGGTCAATATCAAGGTGAATGGAGCGAGTGTTTATAGTAACTAGAAGCAAAACATGTGTTAACACATCTCACAGTCTCTCTTATTAGTTTATAGTAAAGTTTCATGCTCGGCCTTGAGGCACCTTTGCTTGTGTCCCCTTACAGATGGCTTTTGAATGATTCTTTACTTCAAATTCCAGGGATAGGGTTGCTTTAGTTTTTGCACCAATCAGGTTTTCCCTACGGTTAGCTCATTGGGGCAGAACTCTATAATCTAAAATAAGAGGTTACACTTACAAGAAAATGTTAAGCAAGTTTAACAATTTCTCGACCAAATAATGGTGACTGATAGTTACAGTACCAAGGAGTTGTGTCTATTGGTTAAGAAAGTCTCATTTCAGTGAAAGGGCACTTGATCACTCTACGATGGCTTTTGTTCTCTCTCAATGAAATATCATTGCAAAATAGATGTCACTTAGGGTGCATTAGATTATTTTACTAAATTTGATTACTTTTTTGCAAATGGGTTAATGCACTGAGTACTAATATAAATAAATTGTATGGTTTCAGCAAATTTCATTATGACTTACGCTACATTGAATTTACTCGTTGCCCAAAAAATAACCAGTGAAAACTATACAATATGGAAAAAAACAATCAACAGAATAATAATCATCGATGATTTTCGTATTGTCCCTATGGAGGATTGCCTTCCTATTCTTGTTCAAAATGCCATTTGAAAACTTTTAGAGGCATATAAGCGCTGGATAAGGGCAAATGAAAAGGCCCGAGCGTATATCTTGGCAAGCCTTTCTGAAGTCTTGGCCAAGAAGCATGAGCCCATGATCACTGCGCATGAGATCATAGAGTCCCTACAGGAGATGTTCAGACAACCGTCTGCACAACTCAGGCATGATGCTCTAAAACACATTTTCAATGCCCATATGTAAGAGGAGGCATCTGTTAGGGAACACGTTCTCATCATGATGGTTTACTTCAACGTGGTGGAGATGAATGGTCTGTCATCGATGAGGCCAGTCAGCTTAGCTTCATCTTATAATCTTTGTCTGAAAGTTTCCTACAGTTTCGTAGTAATGTTGTTATGAACAGGATTGACTACAACTTGACCACTTTGCTAATAAGCTTTAGAATTTCCAGTCCTTGATGAAAAGCAAGGAACAAAAGAGAGAGACAAATGTTGCCTCGTCCTCTAAAAAGTTCTACAGAGGATTGTCCTCTGGAACTAAGTCTATGCCTTTTTCTTCTGGCACCAAAAAGTGGAAGAAGAAGAAAAGTGGAAAAGGGAAAGCTAACCAACTAGTTGTTGCCCAGAAGGGCAAGAAGGCCCTGGCTGCCAAGGGAATTTGTTTCCATTGCAACCATGAGGGATACTAGAAAAGGAATTGTCCTAAATACGGCATAAAAGAAGAAGGCCAAGCAAGGTAAATGTGATGTACTTGTATTGGAGACTTGTTTAGTGGATAATGATGATTCATCCTGGATAATTGATTTAGGTGCCATTAACTATGTTTGTTCTTCATTTCAAGGAATTAGTTCCTAGTGGCAATTAGAAGCTAGGGAGATGACGATGCGTGTTGGAACTTGGTTCATCATCTCAACTGTGGCAGTGGGAGGACTTCGACTTTGTTTACAGAAATCATATATTATATTAAATAATGTATATGTAGTTCCAACCTTGAAAAAGAACCTTATTTCTGTAAACTACTCATTAGAACAAAAATACTCTATTTCATTTAAAGTAAATAAAGTGTTTGTTTACAAAATTTGTATATATTTATTCTGCAAATTTTGAAGATAATTTTTTATAACTACTAGCAACTAAAATCCTCCTGAACCCTGAAATATTTAAAACTGTGGTAACTCAGAATAATAAACTTAAAATTTCTCCTATCCTGTCTTTTGCACCTAAGGTTAGGACACATCAATCTCAATAGGATTGAGAGATTGGTTAAGAATGGACTTTCAAACGAGTTAGAAGAAAATTTTTTACCTGTGTGTGAGTCATGTCTTAAAGGCAAAATGACTAAAAGATCTTTTACTAGAAAAGGTCATAGAGCCAAAGAACCGTTGGAACTTGTACATTCAAACCTCTGTGGTCCAATGAATGTTAAGGCAAGAGGAGGGTTTGAATATTACATCACTTTTACTGATGATTTATTCAAGATATGAGTATGTTTATTTAATGCAACATAAGTCTGAATCCTTTGAAAAGTTCAAAAAAAAGGTTGTGGTTCAAAATGCATTAAATAAAACAATTAAGACATTTCGATTTGATTGAGGTGGAGAGTTTTTGGATCTAACATTCCAAAACTATTTGATAGAACATGAAATTGTATCCCAACTCTCAATACCTAGTACACCTCAGCAGAATGGTGTATCAAAAAGGAGAAATCAAACCCTGTTAGACATGGTTCGGTCTACGGTGAGTTGTGCTTCCTTACTTGACTCGTTTTGGAGTTATACAGTACAGACTGTAACTTATATTTTGAACCGTGTTCCATCCAAGAGTGTTACCAGAACACCTTTGGAAATATGGAATAGTCATAAATTTAGTTTACACCATTTCAAGATCTAAGGTTGCTCAGCACATGTGCTTGAGGAAAATCCTAAGAAACTGGAACCTCGTTTAAAATTGTGTCTATTTTTAGAAGAGGACCACATAAGGGAGCATAAACTTCATAGTAGGATTGTGCTGAGTGAACTTTCCAAAGAAACTACTGAACCTTCAACAAGAGTTCTTGAAGAACCCAACACCTCAACAAGAGTTGTTGAAGTTGGTTTATTTTATAAGTCAAATCCACCCCAAGTGTTGAGGGAACCTCGATGTAATGGGAGGGTTGAACCCACTTGTTCATTATATGAGTTTAAAAAAAATCCTAGCTATGGTAACTGATAGAGAAGCTGAGGATCTATTGTCTTACAAGAAGGCAATGGAGAATGTTGATAAAGATGAGTGAATCAAAGCTATGGATCTCGAAATAGAGTCTATGTACTTTAATTTTGTTTGGGATCTTGGAGATCAAAAAATAGGGTAAAACTTATAGGTTGCAAATGGATCTACCAGAGAAAATGGGTTGTTGATGGAAAGGTGCAAATCTTCAAGGCTAGACTTATGGCAAAGAGTTATACCCAAGTTAAAGGAGTGGACTGTGAGGAGACTTTTTCACATGTTGCCATATTGAAGTCTATCTGGATCCTTCTGTCCATTGCTCATATTATGATTATGAGATTTGACAAATGGACGTCAAAACTGCTTTTCTGAATGGCAGTCTTGAGGATACCATTTATATGAAGCAACCTGAGGGCTTCAAAACCCAATGTCAAGAGCAAAAGGTTTACAAACTTAATCGGTCTATTTATATATTCAAACAAGCTTTTCGATGTTGGAATACAATATTTGATATTGTGATAAAATCTTATGGCTTTGATCAAAATGTTGATGAGCCTTGTGCTTACAAGAGAATCATCAACAGTTCAGTAGCTTTTCTCATTCTGTATATAGAAGATATCCTACTTATTGGGCATGATGTAGATCTACTGACTGAAATTAAGAATTAACTAGCAACCCAATTCCAAATGAAAGATTTGAGAGAGGCATAGTTTGTTCTGAGCATTCGGATCTTTAGAGATCGAAAGAACAAATCACTAGCCTTATCTCAGGCGTTGACAAGATGCTTGTCAAGTTTTCGATGTAAAACTCCAAAAGGGGTTTACTCCCTTTCAGAAATAGAGTTATATTGGCTAAGGAAAAGTGTCCTAAGACACCTCAAGAGGTTGAGGAAATGAGACGGATCCCTTATGCATCGGCTGTTGGCAGCCTGATGTATGTGATATTATATACTAGACCTAACATCTGCTATGCCATGGGGATAGTAAGTAGATATCAGACTAATCCAAGATTTGATCATTGGACCGCTGTTAAGAACATCTTCAAGTATCTATAGAGAATGAGAGACTACATGCTCATGTATGGTTCTAAGGATTTGATCCTTACAAAATACACAGACTCTAATTTTCAAGCTGATAAGGATTCTAGGAATTCCACATCAAAATCAGTGTTCACTCTTAACGGAGGAACACCAAGCAAGGGTATATGCTAACTCCACCATGGAGGCTGAGTGTGTGGCTCAGAAATTTTTTTTATTGATCTGGAAGTGGTTCCAGACATGTCAAAACTCATCACCCTTTATTGTGATAATAGTGGTGTTGTGGCTAATTCCCAAGAGCCTCGGAGTCACAAGCTTGGGAAGCATATAGAGCAGAAGTATCAACTCATCCGAGAGATTGTGCATCGAGGGAACATGATCATCACGCATATAGCTTCAAAGCATAACGTTGTTGATCCATTTACAAAGGCCTTCACGACTAAGGTGTTTAAAGGTCATCTGCAAAGTATGGTTCAACGAGATAGGCCACATTTAGACTGAGACAAGTGGGAGAATTTGTACTGGGTACGTGTTATGCCCTTGTTTATTACTTTGTGTACTTGTATAGTAGTATGACTTTTATATTGTACACCCTATTATCTTGTAGATGTCACAATTGTTGTAAAGTACTACAAATGATTTGATCCTGATCATTCATGTGGAAACATGTGAGCGGGGGTATTCTGGAGTTTGTATAAGACCGAACCATGAAATGATTAGTCTCATTATATAATTTCGTTCATAATAAAGACATATATTTCACCAGGATGACCATAGGTGACATGACCTGAATCCTGAGTGAGTTATGGACTCCTGTCTATGAAGGCGGTCCTTTGATTTGTATGGGTGAGAGTGGCCAGATCGTTGACTCAATAAGTCTACCATTTTGGTAATTCGTCTGATTAGGAAGCTGGGAATACATCTACAAAAGACAGAATTTACTCCTTCCCCAATGTTGGGGTAAATAGATAAATTGTTCCTTTAAGAGCTGATTCTAAGGCTTGTACAATGTGGTGCCACACTCTTTCCTGGCTCGAGAGGGGTTTGGTCATAGTTGAACTATGACTTATTGTTCATTAGAGAGATCAATGGTACTTAAAGAGTTAAATGTAACTACAGGGGCAAAATGATAATTTTTCTTCTCCACTAAAAGGTCTTTTAGTCATTTTTTCTTTGAGATAGGTTTCACATAAAGGTAGTGAATCATCTTCTAACGTGCTTATAAGTCAATTCTTTACCAATCTTCTGATCCTATCAAGATTTATGTGGCCTAAGCTCAAATACCAAAGATACATATCATTATTACTTGGAGAAATTCTTTGCCTTTTTGTTTGAGTATTAACAGTGTTAAATATCTCATGATTCAAAAGTACTTCTGATCTAGTTGGTCTTAACACATATAAGTTGTATTATAGTTTAGCTGAACAAATAGTCACACCATTTTTCATAATGAATGCTTCATTTGAATTAAAAGAAACAGAGTATGATTGTTTAATTAAACAAGAAATAGAAACGTATACATTGAGACATACAGGTGGATCATTTTAGTTGATTAACCATAAACCAATAAACAAAAATCCAAGGTTATCATTGTACCTTAAACATGCATGTGGAGATATATGGGTGGATCATGTTTAAGTGATAACCTAAATGGTCTGTAGTAGATGAATAAGGTTGGGTATCTTATCTTGGTGACACTACGAGTATGGCCCGCTTTATAGGTGTTACAATTGTTGTAAAGTACTACAAATGATATGATCCTGATCATTCATGTATTAGACATGCGAGGGAGGATATTCTATAAAAATAAGTTTGTATAAGATCGGACCACGAAATGTTTAGTCTCATTATATAAAGTCGTTCATAATAGAGACTTACATTACACTAGGATGACTATTGGTAACATGATCTCAATCTTGAGTGAGTTGTGAACTCCTACCTATGAGGGCAGTCCTTTGTTTTATATGGGTGAGAGTGGTCAAATCGCCGACTCAACAAGTCTACCATTTTAGGGATTTGTCTTAATGGAGAGCTGGAAATATAGCTACACAAGCCTGAGAGGGGTGATTCTGGGTCTTGAACAATATGGCGCCACACCCTCTCCTAGCTCGAGAGGGGTTTAGTCATAGTGGGACTATGATCTATTGTTCATTAGAGGGATCAACGGTCCTTAAGAAGTTAGATGTAACTACATGGGCAAAATGGTAAATTAGTTATCACATTTATTTATATTATATTATTATATTAAATGCCATAAAATAGAGAAAAGAAACTATAGTTTATATGTATGTGATACAATATTAAAACTCTAGGTTATATGTTATATTTGATATAACATATAATTTAATATAAATATAATATGATAAATTAGTTATCATATATATTTATATTATATTATTATTATTTGAATAATAAGGAAGGGACTTACAACTCCCTTCCCCATCTTTTCTCTCCACCCACTTTAGTGGATGGTTATATTTTTTATGGCAAAAAGGAGAATAAAAGAAAATTAGTTTTTCTTCTTTTTCTACGTTGAAGTTGTTGAACGATTGAGAGTTTTATAGAAGTTTCTGTGTTCTTGTGTTCTTGAGAGAATTCTCAATCCTCTTCCTCCCCCTAAACTTTTCCTCTAAACCAAATAGTTAGAGCCTACCACTCTTAGGTTTTCACTCTGAGAATACCGAGGATTCTTTTGTGGTTGTGTCCGGGTTTTGGTTCGAGAAAATTTTTGAAGAAGGTCTTCAAGAAATTGTTGATTTCGTTCGAGGGAGGATTCATGAAGAAAAATGTCTTCAAAGGTGAAATTCTTGAAACCCTTTTTCTTATAAAGCATGTTGTAATATATTTTAAATGCATATCTATCGTATGTTTACTGTAAATTTAGTATTCGATAATTATTGGAATTTGGACGATCTGCTTCCGCTTAAGGTTCTCCTCACAAGAGTTCCTTCACCAATGGCCATCCACATTATAGTGGTAGCATTTGCCCTTACCTTTCCTAGTAGGGGGAGGCTTTCTCTCCCCTCCTTTCTTTTTCTAGATCTTTTTATAACTAGAGGTCGAAGGAACAAACTTAGTTCCAAAGGATGAACCCTTATGAAACTTTTTGGAATGGGCAACATTTGCCTCTCCTTCTACTAGTCCCTTACCTTTCATAAGGGACTCAAAAGTTTGTAACTCGTTTAGAAAGATAATGAGATTGTCCTGTATTTTGTTCATAACCACATTGTTGCGACATTGAAGAAAACTCTTCGGAAGAGATTCAAAAATTAAAGACACCTGACTCTGCTCTTCGATAACCGTACCATTCATTTCAGCGACATTGAACTGGACCATCATATCAAGAACACGTTCTCTCACTGATTGGCTTTCTTTCATTCACATATTGTAAATGTACTCTAGGGCCTCGTGCCGAATTTGAATAGATGGTTGTCCAAACATCTCTTGAAGGGACTCCATGATCTGGCGTGCAAACATCATGGCCTCATGCTTCTTGGTAAGAACGTTAGACAGACTTGCCAAGATGTAGACTCGAGTCATATCATTGGCCTTCATTCAATGGTCATAAGCATCATTCAATGCTTTGGATGCATTTCGAGCTGGGACTGGAGGACATTCCTCCATCAAGAAAAATCGAAGATCATCAATAACCAGAATCGTATTCAGGTTAGATTTTCCTGTCGCATAGTTTTAAATTTTTCGTTTTTAAGCAAAGATATGATTGTGAAAGACATGCTGAAACATACAACAATCAATTGACCTTATTAGTTATATTTGTCATAAACCATTACTTATAATCCAATCAATTTAGTAAAAACATATGTAATTATAGAACCCTAATTAAACTATTGAATTTTGTTTTTGCAACGATACTTCAGAGGTTTAAAGCAACAACCACCGAAGGGTGATCAGTTACTCATCCCCTGAATTGAGACAATCTCAGCCAATCACTAACACCAGAATAACTCTTATTCCTATAGTTTTTAGCTACCGTTGTTTTGGTCAAAGATTCATTAACTAACTTAATTCATCTCGTAAGTGTGACCCTTCAATTTTTTAATCTCAAAGGTATGCTTCAACAGATTACCGAAAGGAAAGACAACTGTTGAAGATTAACCTAAGAACCCTATCCATTATTGAAATTTGCATTATTCCGACCCCTATGATCAAGCCCTCCGAAGGGATGGTCTCTCTAGAACGACATGCAGACGAACCATAGAAATCTCACAGTACAACCTAATGTAGGAGATCGTAGGATTGACACGCATCCATCTCCCACTTACTATGAACACTTTTAAAGATGTTCAATTAGGTTTCCTTTCAATCTTCAATTTTCGAAGAAAGAGAAAGAGGAACCGGATTTCGTCCCACAACTATAAGAAGATCGCTTCGGGGGTCAGGACCGGACACCGCAAACTGGTCGTTATTGGAGTCACCCTATTCACCTTGTTATTGGCCCATGCAAACACTTTTTAGAAGGAGGCCGCGCCCAGGTCGACACAAAGTCGAGCATAAATATCACGGTGTGAACTCTTAGGGACATGAGAGTTGAAATTTGATATATCACATATACCAATATCCTCCTACTAAAGTATTCTAATACTTTTAGGATTTTATTATACTTAGTTAAAACCCAACTAATGAATTTATTTAAGTCCCTTTAAATTTTCTCAATGTAACATTTATATTGAATAATTTAACATTACTTGATTTCATTTATTAAACTCTTTTAATAAAATCAATCATTTATTGCATGCTTATAAAATATTTGTCCAATTCACCTTCCATGTCAGTTCCTAGGTGTTCTGTTTTCGTCAGCTTAAATACCCCCTCATAGATAGAACCTTCCTTAGGCAAAGGTCCCTTATGGACAATTATTTTGAAAATTTAATCTTTAATTAAATTCATTTTAATCCGATTAAAAAGATTAACCTATTCCTAATCCCATTAGAAACAACTAAGTCTAGCTTGATTAATTTTAAACTATTTAAAATTAATTTGGACCTATGTTTGAATGCAACTCTTAATTATAGATTTTAAACTATCTCACTAAAACCATAACACTTATATTTTAATGCTTTATTAAAACCTATAAATTTACATCTAAAGACATCAATTAAATACAACATCTGTATTTATCTAAGTAATGTTATGCTCAATACAAATTCCATTTTCATTTGATAAATATAACACTTATATAAATCATACATGAAAAACAAGCATTCACATATATCATTCCACTATTTATTATAACAATTTTAATATATAGTATGATGCATGGACATGCTTAGATTAACCATACATCACTAACATAACACTTATCATGATGCACTATAATGCTAATTTAATCATGCATCTATAAAATATTACCTTTTTTATTTATTTATGATGAACGTATGTGTTTATCCTAAGGTGAGTATTTTTTAATCTATATGGCATACAATATGTAATATGAATTTAAAGATTAATTTAAACATCCATCCAATGCATAATCAAATTAAGTTAAACATCAGAATTGGACTAATTTTGGCAACCTAGTGTAAAATTAATTGATTAAATTAATATAACTATTATATTAATTTATTAATTAATATTAATTAAATAATACGAAGGGAATTAGGTCAAAACAATTGTAGCTAAACTATCCTCGCGTGTGCCGCCAATACTCTATCGAAACTTGGAGCGTTACAATGCTGCAACCATTGCGTCTGCCTTTCAACGTTGCATACAATGCTGCATACTCTATCGAAAATTAATTGATTAAATTAAACTCGGAGCGTTACAATGCATTGCGTCTGCCTTTCAACGTTGCAATGTTGCGATAGCAACGTCATGACGCTGAGCGACTGAATGTTGCTGTTCACATCGTTTTCTGCTCCGAACTTGCCTGAACACTTCTGTTTCTTCCTGATCTCTTTAGCAATCATTGCTCTTTTGATTGACACAGACTTATAGACTCAAAGCAAGATATTAATTGTCCAAAAAATACAACGGGCACTTACAAGTTAATCAAATTAAAAATAATCTACGTGCCAAAATCGAAAACATCCAATCTTGTAAATCAACATTCAAACATTCCAAATGCAAAATATTAAACCCACCTCTAAACTGATTTTGTTTTGAAAAATTCGAAGAACGTGGAAGCAAGAAATTGGCTCTACTATCAATTGAAAGGATCATATCCTGCAGCGGAAGTGTTTGTGTGAGAACACCTTGCATCCCACAATTCGATTACATAAAAAAATTCAATATAATAAAGTAGAATATAAACATACAATATAGCATGCTTTAGGGAAAAATATTAGAACCATTCTTGCCTTTGTAGATTCCAAGTTTCACGAACAATTCTCTCAAAATTCCGACGAATGGCTCCTCTGATGATCTTGATCATAAACGATTTCTTGAACAATCTTGAACACTACTTCGAGAGTAACCTCATTATTCTCTAGGATTCCAATAATAGGATAGGTGGTATCCAACTATTGAGAGAGGGAGAGGAGAAAAGGGTTTTGGAGAGTAGAAAGGATTCTCTGTGGCTTTGGGAAAATTTTGCACAATCACACTTGTGTGTTGTGTATTGTCAGTATCATTGTCAGTGTCTCCCAAAAGGGATATAGGGAGGTCTTTATATAGAGAAGGGTCAATCCCTTTTCTTAATTCTTTTTCTATTTCCCTTTTTCCACAATTAATTAATTAATTAATACTTATTTAATTAATCAGCACAACTAAATAACACTTATTTAACTTAATTTGCACATTAATTAAATAACTATTAAATCTAATTTAATGAATATATATTTAATTATCATAAACATCGTATGTATATGTACAATACTTTTCTATGAATTAATTCTTTGTGAATCTAATTCACTTGAATTAATTAATTAAATCTTATTCAAATATTACTTGCAGATCTAATTTGAATTATAGATCATATCCATAATCAATTATGTATTAATCACATTAATATATGGTTTCCTCAAATTAATTTGAATAATTCAAATCATCCCTTTTAAATATCCTCTAGTGAGCGAACAAGAGGACCTAGTGGACCTGTAGATCAAAAGCTTCAATGATATGAGATTAATTGGCTAAACTCGTTAACCAAGTTAACCAATATTCGTTAACTGTAGGTACATTCTACTGAAAACCTACAGCTACACTCTTCTCACTACAGCTATATTTTTGTGTCCATGGATATAGACCAATAACAACAAGTTAATCCTTCACGAGTGTTTGTAACTCTAATTGGGTCAAATTACCATTTTACCCTTAGGCTACTTCTGATTCCTTAAGTACTAGTGCTTCTCTAATGAACAACTTGTTTATGATCCAACCAATAAACAGAAACCCCTCTCGAGCCAATGAGAGGGCAAGACCCTTTGTTCAAGTCCCGGAGACACCATTTAAGAGAACACTTATATGCATACCCTTAAGGCTTGTACTATTATGTTCCCAACTCCTCACTCGGTCTTGTCCCCAAAATGGTAGGCATATTAGGACGGCAAACTGGTCACCCTCACCCATACAAATCAAAGGACAATCCCTCATGAACATGAGTTCATAATATACTCAGGATTAAGACTAAGTTTCCTAGGTGATGCTATTGAAATATGAACCTAACTAGTTAACGGGTTTACATCTAGTGGTTACTATTTCACGGTCCAGTCTTATGCAAACTCATTACATAGGATACCCCACTCGAATGTCAACTACACAAATACGTTGGATCATTCCGTTTATATCAAATACAAAGTGGGTCGTATCCATAGTGTTACCAAGATAAGGTACCCAGTCTAATCCCTATACTGTAGACCCTTCAGGTTGTATCTGAGTATTGATCCCTGTATATTTCCACATGCAGTTCATGACTCATAAGGCGGCCTTGGATGTTAGTTTATTGTATTTAGGGTTATTAAGACAAAATAGACAAACAACACAAACAATACCATTTATTGAATTAAAATCTTAACTCTTTATCGATGATGATCAATTAATAACATTTACTATCAACGAGTTTTAGGGCACAAAACCCAAAAGTGTGTCGCTTATTAAAAAATCAATTTCATTTAAACACTTTTTATAAAAACTGTTTATAATAAAAACACTATGTCTCTGGCAACTCTTTCTCAAAAGTGTTTTTATATACAAGTTTATTTGGTTTTTTTATATGCTAAAAATATTTTTATAAATGTCAAATTACTATTAAAAAAAACAACTATAAAATACTTTGAACTAATCATAATATCGAGAATTTACTGTTTTGAAGCAAGTTACGTACTTTTGTGTTAACAAATTTTTTTATTGATATTTTTGTGCGTCAACTAAAATATAAACATTTATTTACTTTTTATAACCATTAATATATATATATATATAATAGTAATTTTTAAGCTCTAAATTAAACTTGTATTGCTAGTTTTATGTCATAAGCGTCAACAAAACAAAAAACTCTTGCATCAATAAAGCCAAATTTGTAGTAGTGATAATTTAAAATAATGGTCATCGTAGTTGGTGGAGGTGGCCACCATTAGTGGTCACCAAACTTGGCCGTTGACGGTGGTAGTCAGAGTTGGCCACTAGAGTTGGTGCCTAAAGTTGCACAACGAGGATATCGGTGGTGATAAGGCTGAGTGCAACTATTGATGGACATGAGTATAGCATATCGGTGACATAAAATTGACCCCCAAAATATTGAATTTAGTTCATATCTCAAATCATAGTAACTCATATTCTCATTTTAATACTTTGATATTAGAAATTTTTATGGTGGAATTTGTATAAAATAAAGGGGGTGTTTGGCTCACCAACATGAGTTGAGTTTAGTTGGTATAATATACCAATTTGGCCCACCAACTTTAAATGTTGGTGGAGTTGAGTTGGTATATTTTACCAATTCACCCTTCTTCCCATGTTTTCAATGGCTCTACCCATCTGCCACTGTCACACTCTGAGAACTAACTCCAAGCTCCGAAAACCACCTTTGATGACAATTCCAGTGACCAACTCTGAACTCTGACAACTACCTCCAATGGCAACTCTAGCGACCAACTCCAAGCTCCGACAACCACCTCCGATGACAATTCTAGCGACAAAATCCGAACTCCAGCAACCACCTCTGATGACAGCTCTAGTGACCAACTCCGAGCTCCGACAAACTTCGTACGACCAACTCCGATGACCTAACTCTGACGACCATCTTCGCACTACCAATTCCGACGACCAATTGGCTTCGACAATAAACTCCGATGACCAACTCCGACAACCACCTTTGGAGGCTTTGAAACCACCTTTGACTACAAACTCCAATGAAATTGATGATCACCTTTGAGACTCCGACGACCAACTCGAGGTTTATAAAACCACCTTCGACGACAAATTTCGACAACCAACTCTAATACCACCTTCATGCGATTAACTTTGGGCTTTGACAATCACTTCCGACTATAATCTCCAGCGAAAATCATATTCGATGATTAACTTCGATGACCACTTTCGCCCAACCAACTTCGGGATTCGAAAACCACTTCTGATGACAAACTTCGACAACCAGCTCTAATACACTTTCATGTGACCAACTTCAGGTTCTAACAACTACCTCCGACTACAAACTCTAGCAAAAATCATCTTCGTTAATCAACTTCAACAATCACGTCCGACCACTATAAGACTGATGATTGTTAAAGTATGTTGTAGGGTTGTTGATTATATAAAAATATTATTGTCTACATTAAGTGCAATATTTATACATAATGAATTCACATATCAAATGAGTGTTAAAAATATTCAAATGAAAAGTATGTATGTAGTCGAAAACTATGTAACATGTAACAAAAAAAAATCATAAAATGAAATTTTTTTCCTGGAACATTTTCCAGCAAGAATTAGTGAAAAATAGAGATTTGTTCTAATTTTGTTCAAATAGAGATGGGTAGAATTATTGAATAAAAAAGTTTCAAAACAAAAATAGTAATCATAAAAGCATATTATTTAGAGTTCTAAAAAGTACATCACAACCCAAACATATGAACTCAACTCTACACCCCAAACATAGACATATGAACTCAGACTAAATAACTCTGCATCCCAAACACAGATATTTAAACTCCACAGATATATGAACTCCATAGACATATAAACTTCAGACATCCTACTTCAACTCAGCGTTCTAAACCGTCCCAAAAATTTATATGAGCGCGCATGTACTAAAAAGATGACAACATCATTCATTTACACTGAACTACTTGTTGGTAAATTTTCTATCAATAATAGCTGTCAATAATTTACTTATTGGTAGACAGAGAAATTTTGGATCTCGTGTATATTTTCAACTATTCATCTGGTACCCCTTTTGAAAGGGACCATAAATTGTGAACCAAACAGAGAGGGTGGGCCATTAAAATTATTGTTTGGGACAATCGCCCATTGATATTTAAGACACCGGAAAAATATCGAGGGCATTACCGTTTTTAATATTTATCCACATAATCAATAAGATTTTGTTATTTTATTGTATAGAATCCACTCATTTTATTATTTTAACTTATTATAATACCCTAATTTGAAGGGGAAAAAATAGTTTGAGAAAAGTACCTTCTTTAATAATAAAAATTTAAAATATATATATATATATATATATATCATTGTCTTTAAATCATGTACCTGAACTTGAAAGGGCTAACTACCTAAGTAGCCCTAACATTCAACTCTTATTTTAGAAATGTCTAAACTCCCTATTATTTTATACAAATAGACAAAACGGGGATTAAGTATAAAACTAAGGCATTTTGGAAAATTATTTGCAAAAAAAAAAACAAGTGGACTAAAAATTATTTGCAAAAATAGTGTGGGTTTTTTTTTTTATTCATTTTAGTCTTTTGTATAGAATATAACTATACAACTTCAGTGTTAAGAAAGACTGAATTACCACATGATCAATAGGTCAACAAATCCTAGCAGACAGCTTAGCATCACGTGTTGTCCACGAGCACTACAAAAAAAAACTTCCTCTTGAACCAAGAATCCATGGGAGCGCGCTAGAGAGAGAAGAAATTGAAGAGAGGGTTTCCTTTTCATCTGTGTTGATAGAGAGAGGGCACTGAAGTAGGTAGACAGATTAAGGGGTTCATAGAAGCGACAAGAGAAGGGTTTGAGAATTAAACTGAGAGCTTTTCCTCCTTTTCCACTTCCCTCTTTGGTCTTAACAAGGTTTTAAGAATGTAGACAATCTGACCATACTAATATCTCCATATTATTCACCTTCAATAGACCAAATCCTCCCACGTTAAGATTTCTTTTTAATGGTTGTCAATGCATTATCTTTTATTTTCTTTATAGTTATGCCCAAAATTTTCATGTGTTAGTATATCTTTACTTCAATGTAAGGGTGTATTTAATAATTCGAGGAATATATCGAAAGTAAATTTAATCCAGTGATATTGATATGACATCCATTCTTTGAGATCAAATGTTCAATTCTCCACCTCAGCACTAAAAAAATTCTAAGAATATATTTTGTATATAACAATTTTTTATTTGCAAAAGATTTGTATATTTCGAGTATATACTAGCAATTGACATGATGATGACCACGAACAAATATATAAGTAATAAGATATATATTGCAAACAACTATGATGAAATCTGTAATAGTAGATAATATACATATCTTAATAATAAAAAAATAATAATAATAAATAAGAACAAAACTAAGAAGCCTCACTATCACTGGAGATGCTTACTTTAAAATCAACTTATAGTAGAGCACAAACTAGAAAGCTTACGATAAAAGAAACGAAACGAAGAAATGTTTGGAAAAAGGGGGGAAAAAACAACCATCTCTACAAGCTAAAACGTGTAAAATTGTGATGATTGAGAGATCATCAAATTCAAATCTTATTGCAAGATGTAGTTAAAAAAACGTGTAAAACTGAAAAGTGAGCCTTTGAGCAAAAATTTAGGAAATTGAAAGCCAATTTTAATAGTATAAAACACGGTCCGTAAAAAATGAACGGTCATGGGCGTAAAAACATTAATCAAATAAGAAAGGGCCAACCATGTGGTAAAATAAATTACAACCTCCAACCATTACTTCCACCATTAACACATTTCAAACTTTCATAAAAAATGTTTTGATATTTATACTCTCTAGGTAATTTTAAATCTATCAATGTGGGACAAATTTTTCCACTCTCCCTAATTTTTCCAATGGGCTTAAGCCCAAAAGTCATTTCTAACTGAATTGACTAGAAAAAAAAAATGTGTTTTTTAAAAAGTCATTTTCATTTAAAAATTATTTAAAATAAAGCACTTGTATTTACGAGTTTGTTTGATTGTTTATATACTAAAATATTTTTATGAATGTTAAATGATACTAATGAATGACTATTAAAAATTATGAACTAATAATTCAAAAACACTTTTATTGATCGTCGATGAAGGTCACTGGAGTTGGTCATTAATGGTGGACATTGAAATTGGTTGTTGATAGTGGTTGCTAGAGTTAGTTGCTGGAGATGGTTACTAGAAGTTTTGTTGGAATAGGTTGCCAACTATAGTTGCCAGAGGTGTCCTTGGAGACCAATGGTAGCCGATGGCAACCATGGTGGAAGTGAAGTAGAGGACTAGTGAGGACATTTTGGTAATTTTATATATTAAGCAAATTAAGGAGAAATTAACCATTAAACACTCAAAATCATTTTTTTGAAAGTAGATTTCAAATGTTTCTCTCAAACAATCTATTCTATAAACTCTTTTTTTTTCAAAATCTATTTTCTCTAAACTAAACCCTTAAAAATCAAACCAAACATACTCAATATAGCATGAAAATTTTGAGATTTGTGGACAATTTTTAAACTAAATATCTATATTGGTCTTTTCTTGCTAAATATTCCAATATTTTCCTTTAATGGAATGATTATTGAGTTACCATCATAGTTTGTTAAGAATATAGAAAAATACTTAGTGTTGTCTTTGCAACATTTATATGTGTGGTTGACCAATCAAAATTTTTCATACGACAAAAGAATTTTTTTTAAGAAAATTGAATTATTTTTTATTTTTTCTTACTAGATAAAAATTGGGCTGCATGAGATTCCTCATTGCTATATATATATATATATATATATATATATCATGTATTTTGATTAAGTTTAATTTTTGTAGACGCATGCTTTATATGATAGTATTAGAAGCTACGAAGCACAGATACAGATACGAATACATAATACGGATACGATACGATACGATGATACATTAATTTCTAAAAAACTAAGATACGGATATGTTGAAAATACGTATTATATATATATATATATATATATATATATATATATATAATGTCTAATTAGTTGCTATAATACATATTTTTAAGTTAGATTATAATAGATTCAAAAAGAGAGTGAAAACTTGAAAAAAAAAATCCAGTAACGTCGAGTAATTGTTGAGTGATTAGAGTAGACGGTAGGAAAGAAGTAGAAGATGAAGAATGAATAATGAAGTTGGGGATGAAAGAGATGTGAAACATGATTTAAATAGTGAGAGCGAAGGGAAGAATGATGATTTAATTACGTTTTGGGTTTTTTTAATTTTTTTTTTATATTTGATCATTTTAAATTTATTTTGTTTTGGATTGCTCAATTTAAGTGAACTTTTATGTTTGGAAGTAATTTTAAAATGGTTGAAATCACTCTTGTCATTTTCAAAATCACCGTGAAACATGTTTAATTCTTCAAAACTAATTTTGATCATATGAAAATTGTATTTAAAAGTGTATTGAAAATTAAATTAATTTTGAGTAATTAAAATTGTGTTTTCAAGTGATTTTAAAAATGAAAAAAATGTTTTTTTTGATGATTTTAAAATCACTCCTAAACATTCACTAAAATAAAATGGGTTGTAGGTTGACTTTTTAAATGGTTGGGCTTAAATTTGAAACAAAAAATGGACGCACGTATTCTTTCACGTATGAAGCAGATATGCGTATCTAAAAATTAAAAATAAAAATAAAAAAATCAGATAATTCAAATCACGTATCCATATCTACAACGTATCTGGACGTATCCATATATATGAACATGCCCACATAGGTAATTTTGTTGGTGCCTTCTCTTAAAGTCGCTCCTACCACAACTTTTGAACAAAAAAAAAAAAACAAAAAGAAATCAAATTCTTTTCCTCTTATTTGTAACAAAATATATATTTTTAAAAAAAAAACCGAGTTAATTTTAACATTTGAATGTTACCTACTAAAATAGGTTCAAATTAAAAGTTGGAACTTTTTATTAGGGTAGAGATATCTTTCCGTGTGTGTTTGTTGGAAGATGAAATATCTTAACTATTATTTTTAGGCAATATCTTAACTACCAATGAAATTATTGATATTAGATTTAACTACTTTAATTTGAGTAATACTCACTTAAGTCCATGCTCCTTCTTCTTTAACACATAGAAAAAAAAAAAGAAATGATAATAATAATAATAATAGTTTTCTAAAAAATATAAAATATCATGTGACGAATTTTAATTGGATAAAATAGGGATATACAATAAATAGGTGTAGCAGAATTGCATCCAAGTTTTTTTTTCCTTTATTTTTAGGAAGATAAATGTAAAACAAATACAGGTGAAATGAACTTGATATTAATATATATAATTTTCTATGAGATACATGGATATTAATAGTATTCTTTTGCTTTTTGTCTGAAAATGAGCAATTTTAATAGCAAATTCAATTGCAAAAGCCATGAACTTCCCCCATGGAGAGTAAGAAAACTGAAGTCCCCTGTTTCCGACTGTCTCCAACAAAAAGATTCTAAGAAAATGAAAAAGAACTTTGACAATTGATGAAAGTATCAGAGAAATTCAAACAAACGACAACCAAGTGATGACAATGGGGCTTCTCACTCTATGAGTTCCATCCTTCCAGATCAACCCTCCAAATTCCGGCATACTCTGTCTCTTCTTCGTCACAAAAGTGATTTTGTAAGAAAGCTTCTCATACCTCCTTGTGAAGTTCAAACTCTCCGGCTCAACTTTCACGGCGGCCCCATTGAACGGAGTCACCACCGCATGGTAATTCGAGGTTGCAGGGCCGACGTTGGTGACGGTTCTGTGAAGGGTCAGGGAAGTGACAGATGTTTTCTCAGGGAAAACGGCGGAGATGGCCGGATAATTCAAGTCTCCAGGGTTGGGGAGACGGCGATGGCATGATCTGTTCGAATATTTGGAGAAGACTTTAAGCTGTGTAGGGGTTAAATCCTGGGTACAGAGGAAATCGAAGTAATCTTGTGGCTGAATTTCGTAAACCAATCCAGGATCGAGGGCTTTTCTAGGGTTTATGTGGCCGGCGCCATGGTCGTACGGACTCGACAGTGATGTACCGGAGGAGTCTTTGAGAGGTTTATAGGTGTTGTCGTGGACGTAAGCGGTGGTCATCAGTGCCGATTTGATCGCCGACGGGCTCCAATCGGGATGCTTCGATTTGATCAAAGCCGCTACGCCACTGACGTGAGGGCAAGACATTGAAGTGCCTGAAAGAATGTTGAATTTCACCCTTCTTGTATCCGTCGTCAAGCTCGACGGCCCTGTTTTTCCGGTCCAAGCGGCGAGGATGTTAACGCCAGGAGCTATCAGATCTGGCTTGAGGATTTCGAGTGTGAGGAAATTTGGTCCTCTGGATGAAAACGCCGCCACCACCGGCGAAGGTTTTACCCCCAATCTTGTCCCTAAAAACCCTAAAGTCGCCGTCGCTTTTCGATTCGTTAATGCGTACTGTTTAATTGCTTTGCCTTCTCTTTCCCCAACGGCGACTGCCGGTACCAAATGGCAATCGGCGACAAGTTCTTCCCCATTCGCCGCCGTGTTCGACAGAATCATCCCAATCCCACCTGCATTTTTCACCACCACACCCTTCTGAACCCGAGGGCTAATTCCGCGATCGCATATCACAATTTTTCCGGCAACGAGATGGGGATCTAAAGTTCCTTCTAAACATAGCGAGCTCGGATCAGGGCTGCTAGAGTTACTCCCCATGTATATAACTGGGAATTGTTTATTTTCTGGAATTATGATTCTTCCTCTGTAAAGTGAAACGCCTGTGACTGTTCTGCCATTGCCGAGCTTGACAATGGCCGGGAAATCTCTGTCCATTGTGCTGGCGCCGACGGTGGTTATCCATGGTGATACGTTTGTGAGACTGACAGGGTCCGGCCCTCCATTTCCGGCCGAGCAGGAAACAAACACGCCCATCTCCATTGCCCCAAATGCTGCAACGGAGAGACTATCGCGATAGTAAGAAGAGACCCCACCTCCCAAAGAGATGGACAGAACATTTACTCCGTCCGCCACCGCTCTGTCAACAGCCGACAAAATATCGGAGCTAAAACAGCCACCAACCCAACAAACTTTGTAAGCCGCAATTCTAGCTCCGGGGGCCATTCCTCTGGCCGTTCCATATGCATAACCAAGTAGGCTCGCGCCGGCCACCGGAGACCCAGCGACGGTGGCTGCCGTGTGAGTTCCATGTCCATCTTGATCCCTCGGCGATTTGTACTCCAACTGTTCGTTAAATTTCCCAGTTGCAGATTGATACCCATGGTAAAACACTCTGGCACCAACGATCTTCCTGTTACAATTCTGTTTCGTGAATCCTCGCCCTGTTTCACATTCCCCTTTCCAATGCGCCGGCACTGGCAACATTCCAGCGTCGTTGAAACTCTCACTCTCCGGCCAAATCCCAGTGTCCAACACTCCCACAATCACATCATGGTCTGCAATTTGCTGAGACCAAGCGCTGTTGCTATCAGCTGGTTCAAGCCCAAGAAATCTGGGGCTTCTGGTAGTATGAAGCTCGTACTTCATCTCAGGAAAAATGGCCAATACCCCATCTTCTTCCTCGAGTTTCTCAGCCTCTTCTTCACTCAATCGAGCTGCAACTCCATGGAAAACGTTCTGGTAACTGTAAATAATCCTCTGTTCACCTCCTCCCCCATTACCTTCTCTCTCAAGGTTAACAACCACATTGCTTAGCACTGTGGAGTACCAATCAAGATGATCAGTAAATGAGTCCGGCATTGCAGACTTATCCATTTGAACAACATAAATTTTCAGAAACTGAGCGGTTGAAGGAAGCAAACAGTCAAAAAACAGCAGCAAACACAGCAATTTCAGAAGGGTATCGGCCATTTTGGAGAAAACAGAGGAAAGGGGTGGTTTTCTCTTCTGTTTGAGAGAAATGAAGAAGGAATGGAGGAGCTTTGATATTGGAGGTGAGTGTAATAAAGGAGAGTGGTTGTTTCATGAATGCCAAAATTGAAGAAGGGGTTCAGTGTTGGTGGTGAGAAGTTAATTTGGTAATGTATAATGGTCCCTTGTTTTTATTGGGAAAATGGGATAGATGCAAAATAAAAGATATAAATGAAAAATGGATACTATTTTGAAAACCTATAAAATTTATCCTTCTGTTAATGTCATCATGGTATAAAATTACCATTTTAATTCTAATGCATTATTCTTATATTATCTTCGTTTTGCAGTGTCTTTTTTTTTTTTTTTTTTTTGTGTATTTCTTCTTTTTTTCCCCTTTCTTTGTGTGTTTCTTTAAATCGAGCATCAAACATAGAGTATATAACATTAGAACATCGAACATCAAATGAACTTCTGAATCAAGAAGAGAGCATACAACATAGAGCCTAGAGTATCGAGGATCAAGTAGCATGTAGCTAATATATAGCATAGAGCATGTAACATAGAGCATAAAGTGTAATGCATCAAGTATGAAACATCGAGTATTGAGTATCGAGTATCGAGGATCGAGTAGCATGTAGCTAGTATATAGCATAGATCTTATAACATAAAGCATAAAGCATAGTGCATAGAGCATAAAGTATTGAGGATCAAGTATATCGAGTATCGAGTATCAAGAAAACTTATAAACCACAACGCGCAGATGAGTTTTAGGGTCGAATGAGTAAATTCACAAGATGCTAATATAAGTAAAAGGTAGTAGCCATTTTTCATTTTGCCCCTAAAAAAAGCTATCCGTACAAAAAATCTTTTTTTTTTTTTTTTTTTGCCATGACCATTATAATTATGAATTTCTATTCTCCATTTTTAACATTTTTGTTTTCACTTTCATTAGGAATAACAAAATTGTTAAAAATTTTAGTCCTTTTCATATGGAATAACTTTTACTCCTTTGCCTTCTCTTTAGTAAATAATTGAAATACAAAAAATTTTAGGAGTGAATAAATTATATTTTAACATTGAAAACCGACAATAACATTTTCTACGTCGACTTGACTAATATCTACTTGACTTGTTTTTTTTTAAAAAAAAAGAAAAGTAGAATTTAAGGTTTGGATTTACTATTAAATTGTTAAAATATCATTTTGGTATCTATATTTTAGAGTTGTTCAATTTTAATCTATATATTTTTAAATGTTAGATTTTTACTATAAATTTTACAAACATATTTACATATTATATTTTATTGCATAAAAATTATTTTTATCATTGAACCAATTTTGATAAAAATTAATTTCGGTGGAATAAATTTAAGATTTATTGAAAGTATATAAACTAAAGTTACAAAATTCAAACTAAAAAATCAAAATGATATTTTAACCTAAACGAGGGTTAGAAGTAGAGAAAAAAAATATTTATCTTAGTATGAGGATTCTTGAATAAGATTTTAGAAAATTTTTATACATTATTATAGTATAAGTACTATTTTCGTTAATTAGTTATTACGTCAATAATTTTTTTCAAAAAAAAAATATATACTATAAATAAAAGGAGTATCTTATTCTTATAATATAGATATTTGTGCATGTCACAAGAAGATGGAAATAAATGAACAAAATTTATGTTTGAGATAGAAACTTGGGATTACTTTCCTTTTTTAAAAGTGGTGATATTTTAAGATAACAAATCCTTAATGTATAATAGGCATAATTTTTAATGTGTGAAAGGAAACTTAACTCAGTCAAAATCATATCACCTTTTAAGGGTAACATTTCACTTCAATCTTCTTCTTTTTAGACACTCATAAAATGGAATTTTATCAATTGTCAATTCTCTTCTAATCCTCTTGTGACTGTGACATCCTATACCATAATTAAGGCCCTAAATCTAAAAGTAAAACATGCCAATATAGAGGACTTGCTGCTTGTGGGTGAAATTATTTCCATTCCCACCACGTTGTTTTGTTAGACATATTTAAATAATAATATATTTAATTAAAGTATGGACTATGTTAAAGTATGGATTATGTATGTAGATTAATAATTTATCACATTGATTATATTTATTAGATTGAACCCTATTATGTGATCTAATTAATTAAGACCCTAAATTCCTAATTGAGTATAGATTTAATGGTATAAATCAATTCCTAATTAATTAGGGTTTAATAGGTACCCTAAACTAGAGACCTTAGGGCTATGGTTCCCAATATACCAAAACAATAAACACTCAGTTTTGGTTGAGGAAGACCATAGTCATCCATCATCATCTTGAAGCTATCATCAATTTTGCAATGGAATCCGGTATATTTTTCTTGACAATTTGGCATGAATGATCCTAAGATTTATCTATTCAATATAGATATTAAGAATTTATGCTAATAAGTGGTATCAGAGCATGAATTTCATGATGGATCGTTGGTTTATATTTATTTTTCATTGGGATTTGGTTCAATTTTGATTTCTTTTAAAGTTGATTAAAGATTTTTTTTTTTTTAAAAAAAGGGCATCGCAACACACATGAAAACCTTAGGCCACAATTTTTTTTTGGGGTCGATCCGTATTAAAGAAATCGCCGACGTTGGTTTTGATCAAAAGTCACCAACTATAGTTATCATGGTTTTCCACCGATGAATTTTCAATCAAAAGAGCTTGTTGAATCTGAATTTGAGTTGGTTTTAATTTGATCAATTATGTGATTTTAAGTGGGTTTTAATTGGATAAATTCGGTGAATTTAAGTTGGTTTTAATTTGATGAATTCTATGAATTTAAGTGGGTTTTAAGGTTAAATTTTATCGAATAAGTTGTATATTTTAATACTGGATCAATCAAAATTAATCAATCCTGTAGGTAATTATTGTTTAATTATGAATTGATTGATAATTTTGTATTTTTAAATTTAAATTGTGATCAATGATTTTGTGCATTTAAGCTTAAATTTGATTAATCATTTGTGAATTTAAGTTTAAATTTAATTAATCATATTGTGAATTTAGGTTTAAATTTGATTAATCATATTGTGAATTTAAGTTAAGTTTTGAATAATCATGTTGTGGATTCAAGATTAATTGATCACGTTGCGGTTTAAATTTAAATATGATTGATAATGTGGTAAATTTAAATTTAAATTTGATTGATATTCGGTGAATTTAAATTTAAATTTGATTGATGATATTTGGCGATATTCACATGTTTATGTTGCTTTGATTGTATTATGTGTATGCAATTATTAAGTGAATATTGGTAAAGACTATTTGGTGTTCTTCCTCCTTTATTTTTGTACAATAATATTTTTATATTATTATGTCTTATATTTTAGATTGAATTGGTCAAAATAACATGTTACCAAAGTAGTCTCTGTTATCTAGATTAATTTAATTCTAAAATATAAGATGTACATATTCATGAATTTATGCGGATAATTATTGGTCCAAAGGTAGATAATTATTTGGCCAAATTGTGGGTATGCATGTGGTAATGAGTATGTGACAATTATAAGGATTGCTCATGTGAAAAATAGTCGGTCCAAAGAAAGGCTTTTTTTGACAAAGTTAATCGTCAGTACTTTGATTATTACGTTGAGAGTACCATTTACAGTTGGTGTTTTCTGCCCAAAGGCTTGACTTCAATATTGTGTTAGGTATCTTGTTAAAATGGCTCACCACATATGTGAAATTATTTTGTTATATTTTAATTGTGAGCATATGTTTTGTTGTTTATTGTTTCAGTTGGTCTTACTCAAATATCTGAAAATCTGAGTTCAATCCCTAAGTTGAATGGATCGAACTTCAAGATTTGGAAAGAAAACCTAAAGATACTTTTCGGGTGTATGGATTTGGACCTTGCATTAAGAACCGATAAACCTACTTCTACTGAAGAACAGTCAAATACGACTAATATAGAGAAGTGGAAATGGTCAAATCGCATGTGTCTAATGATCATTAGGCACTCCATTCCGAAGTCTTTTCGAGGCTCTATCACAGAAAGTGAAAATGCCAATAAGTTCCTTGCTCAAATCGAGAAATATTTTGCTAAAAATGAAAGGAAACAAGTAGTCTTTTGACTTCTTTAACTTCCATGAGGTATAAGGGCAATGGAAATATAAGGGAGTACATTATGGAAATGTCCAATCTTGCAAGTAAATTAAAAGCACTTGATATCGAGATAAATGAAAATTTACTCGTGCATCTAGTACTTAACTCTCTTCCTGCACAATTCACTTAGTTTAAAATAAGCTATAATACTTAGAAGGATAAATGGAGTATTAATGAGCTTATCTCACAATGTGTGCAAGAAGAAGATAGGATTAAGAGGGAGAAAGGACAGAAAGTGCTCATTTGGCAACAGGCTCTCGTGATAAGAAAAAAAGGAGATTTGTGGATGCTGTAGAAGGGACATCTCAGCAGAATAAAAACAAGAAACAAGCTACTGAAAATCTTTGTTTTTTCTGTAAAAGGAAATATCACTTCAAGAAAGATTGTCCTAAGTACGCCAAGTGGCGTGTAAAGAAGGGTAAACTTCTTACTTTGGTTTGTTCTGAAGTTAATTTAGCTTCTGTATCGACAGATAATTGGTAGGTAGATTCTGGTGCTACTACTCACATAAGTATATCAATGCAGGGTTGTCTGTGGAGCCAACAGCCAAATGATGCTAAAAGATTCATCTATGTGGACGATGGCAAAGCAGTTCCAATTGAAGCTATTGGAAATTTTAGATTACTTTTAAAAACTGGTTGTTATTTGGATCTGAATGAGACTTTTTTTTTGTACCGTCATTTAGAGGAATTTAGTTTCTATTTTCTGTTTGGACAAATTTGGTTTTTCTTGTTTTTTTGGAAATAATAAAGTTGGTCTTTTTCAAGATTCTAAGTTTATTGGTACGAGTTCTTTAATTGATAATCTATATATGCTTGATTCTTTTGCTTCATTTAACAATATCCTATTATCTAATTCATGTGGTACAAAGCGTAAATTAAATGAGAATTCCACTATGTTATGGTACAAGTGTTTAGGTCACATCTCTAAATAGAGAATTCAGAGACTTGTGTCAGATGAAATTCTTGATTCCCGTGATTTTAGTAACTTCAATGTTTGTGTGGAATGTATTAAGGAAAAACAGACAAACATAAGAAAATTAGGTGTCAACAGATGCTCAAACATCTTAGAACTAATATATACAGATATTTGTGGCCCATTTCCCATGGCCTCTTGGAATGGACAATAATATTTTATTATGTTCATAGACGACTATTCAAGATATGGGTACCTATATTTAATTCATGAGAAGTCTCAATCCTTGGAAGTTTTCAAGTCTTTCAAAGTTGAAATTAAACTTCAACTTGGAAAGAAAATTAAGGCTGTCAAATCTGATCGTGGTGGTGAATATTATATGGTGCAACCAAAAGACTTTGTGTCTGGTAATTCAAAGTCTATGTTGTGCAAATTGAAGAAATCCATCTACGGTCTCAAACAAACCTCTCGTCAATGGTATCACAAATTCCATGAAGTGATAACCTCCTTTGGTTTTGAGGTGAACATAGTGGAAGATTGTGTATATCACAAGTTCAGTAGGAGTAAATCAATCTTTCTGGTGTTATACGTTGATGAAATAATCATAGCTAGTAATGATGTAGGTTTATTGCATGACACTAAGTGATTTCTCAAAAGGAATTTTGAGATGAAAGATCTTGGTGATGCTTCTTTTGTATTAGGAATTGAAATACTGCAAGATCGTTCTCAAGATATTTTGAGATTGTCACAAAAGAACTACATTGAAAAGATCTTGAGTAGATTTGGCATGAAAGACTGTGCACTGGGAGATACCCCGATCGCTAAAGGTGATAAATTTCATTCAGGTCAATGCCCCAAGACCACACTCAAGACTAAGGAGATGCAGAAGGTTCCCTATGCATCGACCATTGGAAGTCTAATGTATGCTCAAGTATGTACGCGTCCAGATATTGCATTCATAGTTGAAGTGTTAGGGAGATATTTGAGTAACCCAAGGATCGATCATTGGAAAGCATCCAAACGGGTTATGAGGTATTTATAGATAACAAAAGATTATATGCACACTTATCGGAGATAAGAAGTTTTGGAGATCATTGGGTATTCTGATTCTGATTATGCTGGATGTCAAGACACTTTGCGATCCACCTCAGGCTATATCTTCATGTTGGCTGGAGGAGCTGTATCTTGGAAAAGTGTTAAACAAACACTTATGGCTTCTTCTACCATGGTTGAAGAGTTTATAGCATGTTATAAGGCATCCAATCATGGAATATGGTTGCGAAAATTTATCACTGGGTTGTGGATAGAGGTTGGCATAGAAAGACCACTAAAATTATTTTATGACAATAAGTCACCGGTGATGTATTCCAATAACAACATAAGCAATACAAAGCATGTAGACGTGAAGTTTCTTGTTGTTAAAGAAAGAGTTTATAATGGTCAAATTTCAATAGAACACATAGGAACAAACTCTATGGTGGCAGATCCATTGACTAAAGGTTTACCACCTAAAGTTTTTCATGAGCATGTTGCTCACATAGGTGTTAGTCACTTTTCCGATTCCACGGTTTAGTGGGAGTTTGTTATTGAGAATGTTCTTTGACCTTATTTTGTTTATTTTCTATATAGAATAAAGTCAATGGTTTATATTTTATTATCTGAACTCGTTTATCATGCATGCAGTTTAGCATAAAGTTTTTTAGAATTATCTCATTAAGAAATTTGGACCAATTAGAAACAAGCATGATCTAGATCACTTTGCATGTAGTTTCCATGCTATCCATCCATACTTGATCTATGTCATTGAATGTATTGGAATTGGTGATTAAGAAAAGTTTAGTTACAAGGGTAGTGACGAAAGCCGCCTTGATTCCGTGCTAATACAGGAGATGGATCTGATTAAACTAAAGGAGAATTCTATTATTGAAATAATCTGTTTATGCGCGCTTAAGGTTTACCTGATTTAATTTTATCAGGTACACAGACATAGCCCAAGTGGGAGATTGTTAGACATATTTAAATAATAATATGTTTAATTAAAGTATGGGCTATGTATGTGAATTAATAATTTATCACATTGGGTTATTTTATTAGATTGAGCGCTATTATATGATCTAATTAATTAAGACCCTAGATTCTTAATTGAGTATGGGCTTAATGGGTATAAGCTTATTCCTAGTTAATTAGGGTTTAATGGGAACCCTAATTAAACTAGTATATAAAGAGACCTTAGGGCTATGGTCCCCAATATATCAAAACAATAATTACTCAATCTTTCTTGAATCCCATCTAGAGAGAGATCCCACTAAGGATATTCAGAGTTTTGGTTGAGGAAGACCATAGTCATCCATCGTCATCTTGAAGCTATCATTAATTTTGCAATGGAATCCGATATGTTTTTCTTGACAATTTGGCATGAATGATCCTAGGATTTATCTATTCAATATAGATATTAAGAATTTATGCTAACATATTTTTTTAGCTTCACCTTTTAATGTAAAAGATGTTTCAATTACATTTTTATCTACTCTCTACCATTTAACACCCTTAATAACGCTATGCACACATGGTATTACATAAATCTTAGTTGAATGAGTATGATTGGTATATAATAAAATAAGAAATCTATCCTTAATCTAACTCATGTCCCTGCGTGACTTTTTAAATGAATATACGTTTTAGAACCTTAATCTGTCATCTCTATCTATCATATCATGGAAATTCAATCAAAATACATCGAATGAACGTATAGTATTATAACTAATTAAAATGGAATTAAGGTATATGAGTTCGTGAGTTCATGAGTAACAACGAAACATCGTCATTTTAATTGGTATGTTTTATAAGTAAAACTTAAACATAAATTCACAAAAACTTAGACAACAAAGAAACCTCATTCCAAAATGACAAAGTCAGAGCGACACATGCAACAAAAGGAAAGTAGGTCACCTTTGAAAGTTATTGTATTTGGTATTGGATTATCTCCCATGGTGGTAGCGTTGGATTTTGGTAAAATATTAGAAATGTAGTTTGTCCCACATCGGTTAAATTAAAGAATAGGGATAGGCTCCAAGTCTACAAAAGAAACCTATGTCTCTAGTTTCAAGTCGTCTCAATTAGAAATACTTTAAACTTGGATGTACTAGCTCTAGTTAAATTTTGTAATTGGGATTAGGAGAGAGAATAGCTTTGAAAGAGTGCTCGTGTAATAGGGCTCATGTAAATTCTTGTGTTTCCAATTTTATTGTTTTTAATTTCTCAATTTTTTTTAACTAATATCATAGAAATGGAAAGTTTTTCCCGACAGGTAGACCACTACCACTGTGGTCGTTGTGACAATGGAGCTTTTTGTTGATCATAAAATAGATTCCTTTTTTCACAAGATTCAAGTACGATTCATGCTAACCGTTGGATCCATTGAATCTAATGGCGCCAGTTAGTGCATATATTTTCTTTACTTGTAAGATAATTATTCTTTTTTGTCCACTTTGCTAACTTAAGCACACATTACCTTTTAACTTTTCGATAACGTTTGTGTTAAAATTGGCGAGAATAATTCTCCTATGCTAATCAATCATTGGCCTCACAAATCTAAATACATCTCGTGATTTTATCACTTTTGTACTTTTACTGGTTTTTTCTATTCTTGGAAATTATAAAATTGATCAACAATCAACAAAAAAATCAATTCATTCTACGTGGCATGCTTCATGTATTAAGTATATACAAAAAAAAAAAAAAAAAAAAAAAAAAAAAAAAAAAAAACTTTATGTTACCTATTTTAAATTGGTAAATTTTCATCGATAGAAAAAATGTAAAAATATTTATAGAAATAAATAAATAAATAAATATTTATAGACTTCTATAAACTTCTATTAGTCTCTATTAATCTCTATCGCAAAAAGCCTCTATTACCCTTTATCGAAGAAGATTAAAATTTTATTATTGTGTAGATAGTTTTTCTTATTTTTTCTATTTTTGAAAATCCTCCTTTTAAATACTGAGTTAAAGAATTCTTGTGACATTATCTAAGAATCACATTCTTATTGCTAGCCCTCCCTATTTAAAAGAAATAAATAATTGCTTCAAATGGCGTTCTAATCGTGACAATAAAATATATTCATAACATTTAATGTGAAATATTGTATATTCACTATATATTTGAAAAGGAGTTGATGTATAATTAATTTGAACTTTTTTTAAGTAAGAAATTGAATATTTAACTTTTAAAAAGAGAATAATTGTGTTATTCAAAGTTCAAAATATTTGATCGATGAAAATATTGATGTCGATGAAAATTTCGGAAACTTCTATGAAATTGGTGGAAATTGTTATAACTAGTTAATAAAACTTTGATTGTGACTTAACTAAACTATAATTGATCATTTTTAATCGTCATTTTTGTAACATAAGACAACATTTAGATGTATATTGTAAATGTAAATTTTTTTAAAAAAATAGAAATATAATTACAAAATCATATAAAGTTTAGAAATATTTTGAAATAAAATCACCAACCAAATTATTGATAACGTAGCTTTAAGTGAGAGCATTTTTGCAAAACGCTCTTAAAAGTTCCTAAAATTTTGGGCGGGCAAATGTGGTGCCTCCTTCTCCCGTAAAAAAAAAAAAAAAAACTGAAAAATAATTTCCTCCTCTCCTGTCTCATATCTCTACCACCACTCTTCACTTTCCATTCCATACCTTCTCTCAACTCTCCAGTCTCTTATTCTCACTCTTGTTATCCATACCCACTCTCTAGCTTCGACTAAGGTTTTCACCTCTCCGAATTCCAACCTCTCTGGATCGATTATGTGCTTCAACGCTTCTTTTCTTAATGTATTTTATTTTTTTCATAATTAAATCTTTTCGGGTTAATATTTTGTTACTTCTATCTAGCAATCTTTTACATTTTTTGCAACTTTTTAGGGTTCTCGTGATGGTGTTAGGGTTGGGTATTAGAGGTTTTGATCGAAGGTGTTCTTCTCTCAACCCGTTGTTTTAGCACTCAGCCATAGAGAAGAGGTTTGTGTATTTTTCACTTTTCATCATTTGGTAAGAACACATTTCTCTCTCAACCTTTAATTTGAATTCTCTTCGCTCTCAAATGCTTACTTTTTCATCATATTTCTCTGTATTTCTTCTTTTTGATGTTGTTTATTCTCCTATCACTACCTAAGTTGTCGTCTAACCCAGATTTCTTTGGTGAGGTTCTCATTATCTTTCAAGGCATTTCATGTTTTCTCTGATTTTTTTTCTTTTCATGGGGCTTAGGTTGTTATGATTTGGGGTTCTTGTTAATGGGTCTTTTTCCTTTTTCTTTCTGGGATACTTTCGTTTTCAGATGTTCTAATTTGCATTCCATTTTTGGGTGGCCTCAATGTGACTTTATATGTTTATGGTTCTTTGATTGCTTTACTCTCCACGTTTGTTCTTATTCTATTATCTATAGGCTTCACTTTTCTGTTCGTTTAGTTTTTGTTTGGGGTTTTGGGTTTAGAATGGTTATTGTTATTAGAAATATAAAGTTGGATATGAGTTTCTACACGGTTTAGTTTTTCTTTAATGGTAATTGAATTCGTTCCACTGGGGGTTTAGTTAGAGCCAATGTGTTTGCTTTTTTGTCTTTTTTTTTTTTTTTTTCATTCATGCCATTGGTTTTCACTCTCGTGATTTTGAACTTATGGAGGTATTTCATGAAGTGTTCGATATCATCCTTGTTCTGACTCTTTTTTTCACTTTTCAGCACTCAGCATTCAGTCGTAGAGTGTAGAGTCGAGACAACTGAATCTAATATTTTCCTCAAAGAACCTTATGTTATTTTGCATTTCCTATGTACTCAGTCATTTCAACATTTAACTGCTTCTACCTCTATTTTTCATCATGTTTCTTTTATATGTGTGTGTTTGTGTGTAATCTATTGGTTTGATTTGTAGAAAATATTTTCAGGAAAGTCTCAAGGCGAGCCTGAAAGATTATGAGATTGGTTCTTCCCCAATCTGTCCCTACTAAAATGGTAGGATTTTATTTAACTTGTAAATAAGTTTAATGGTTTTTTTTTTGTGGTTGTTAATCCATTGAGTGTCCGTATTTTTTTTTGAGTGAGATTATTTTGTTAATATGGTGCTAATGATGGAATTTTTGTGGATTTTGAAGGCATTTCTTAAGGTAAGTGAATCAATATTTAGCCCTTTCTAATGCTTTTCCTTTGGTATTTCCATATGGATTTGTTTCTTTAACAATATGTGAGAAATGTGTGTTCTTATATATATTCATCAATTGAAAAGAAAATTTTTCAATAGTTGTTGCTGCTTTGATTTCTCCAACCTCCAATTATCCTTTTAATTTTGTTTGTTGTCATTTTTCTTATTTATTTGTTTATGTGTTAGAGAAAAGAAAGAAATGGAAAGTTTTCTCACCAATCTAAAAATTTTGCTTACCAACTGTTTGATGAAAACTGGGGCTTGCCTTTTTGTGTAAAGTTTTTGGTGTGGATCTCTACTGATTTATTTCAAATACTAATATTTTTCATATTTTGTTTAAGCCCGAAAGTCATTTCCGCATTAATTCTTTATTTAATTTATAGTTTATTGATTTGTAGGTGCAATAATACGTCTTTTCTCATTGACTGTTGTCAAGCAGATGACAACCATCATTATATTTAATTGATATAGGGAATAAGTACTACGAATAGTTTACTCACCATAGTGGATTCAATAAATTGTCTTTGTACACTTGTTTTTATATGACTAAAATCTAGTATGATAGTGTGGAATAGTTTTCCTTTGAAATTTGATATGCCTCATTTTAAGAATTCTCGTGGCTGAATGTGAAAATTGAACAGTGCTATAAATGTCCTTAAAATATGAGTTGATTTATACCATAGTAGCTATGATCACCAACCTAAGATATAAATATCACACAAATTTTTCAACATCAAATATCGATTAGGTGGTTATCTCATCAATAAATGTATGAACCAGTCTAGACACATGCTTATAAGCTTCGTTCCCAAAAGTTTCACAACTATTCTAACCTCTCAGAAAGACCGGTGGGGAGAAAGAACTCATGTTAGTATTAGGATGATTGTCTATAATTTTCTTTTTCACTTATTATTATTATCATGGTAATGTGAGTTTTTTAACACCTATTACTAATCTCGTTAACCTATTCTTTGACTTGGCACCATATGTATACAAGAAGAGCCCACATGTTATTCGTTAGAGTATTTAGATGTGCACAACTTGCTTGCATCTCTTTATATGTCATACGTGTATTCAGTGGTGAGAATCTAGCATTCAAATAGGGTATTTGATGGTACGACTTATATAGAGATAGTTTGATGGCATGATTAAAGGTTCTGCTTGTTGAGGAATGATGCTTTCAATGCTAATGGTCTTAAAATGATTCTTGAGATGTTGAATTTACCATTATTATAGTAGAAATTGATGGCATGACTTATAAAGAGATAGTTTGGATATGTTCGTTCTCTAGCCTTTGTCATGAATCATGATATTGTGTAAAGCTTTTTTACATGTCTCTGAAGAATAGAATATATGAACATGTGTACATTTTTTTTCTAAAGTTTGCCACAATGATGTTCATATTTTTTTTTAGGCATGGAAGTGTTTGTAAGTGTCAATTGCTAAAGATTCTTCTTCTTGAAATAGTTATTTTTTGTGATTCTTCTTAAAATATTTATTTTTTCTTCTTCCATCACTTTCTCCTTTGGGCATGGTTTATTGCACACATAATGATAGTAAAATTGAGTTGCATGTCTACAGCCTTAGAATTAGAGGCTCAATTATATCGTTGAAGAAGCATTGTTCTCTTTGAATCATTGTTTGGAAGTTTGTTGAAATTGATCTTGTATTTTGTAATTCTTTGGGTAGGTGGATGAAATATGGCTTTTGCATCAATGGAGATGACGATTCACTTTACTCTTGAAGACAAAGGTAAGTTGGTGTGCGGTGCTAAACTATGAGTTTAGGCTTCTCTTAATCTTTGGTCTAAACTTTTTATATATAATCTTTTGTCTTTTTAGTCAATGTAACTTGAAACTTTCCTAAGATTTTCTACTGAGGTTGAGTACCCTAAAGTATATGTAATATTGTTTGATCTGTGAAGTTGTAATTTGCAAATGAAAACCAATGAATGCACCATCATGATGTAATTTGGTATGCAAGGTGGGGGAGGGGAGTTCAAAAAGTTAGGAGTTCATTTAAAGTCTCATATGATTGTGTCCAAGATATTGCAAATTTTTTAGGCATAACCAAGTTATCTTTCTGACCATATTTGTAATTTGTTTAGATAGATATTAACCATTTGAAATTGGTTGGAAGTTATTTTATGAATTTTGTTTATAGATATTAGTAGGTTCTTTGTTTCTTCTATCTTTATTTTCTTCTATCATCTTATGACACATCCAAGATGTAATTGGAAGTATAAAGTTTTAACTTGCATGTATATCTATTTATTATTTTTGTTCTTTATTTCAATAATTTTACTTAATTTTTATTATTTAATGACTTTTTGTAGGGTGTTGAAGAACTATCAATAATGCATGCGATATCTAGACAACAAACACAACTAACTTGGAGCTAATTAGATTTTTTTATCAATATTTTGTAATTTATAAAATTTATGTTTTGTTCATCTCCAAATGTGTGATATTCATTAATTTTTTTTACATTATGAATCTTGTATGAATGCCTATTTAGATATAAACATTTTGATTATGTGAATTATAAATATTTTTCACTTTTAATGTGTAGCAAGGTATAAAACACAATAATAACAACATGAACATAATTGAGAAATTATAAAAAGTTCCTAAAAAAAACTAAAAAAAATTATGAATGCTATGGAAAGTTTTTTTTTTTTTTTTTTTTTTTTTGAACATTTGAAGGCTTGTTATAGCTTTCATTAAACAAATAATTATAACTAGCAATAAATGTTATAGTAGGCAAACAATAACCTCAAATTTTAGCTATAAAAACAACTTTAATAGCTTCTTCAAAATGCTACCTTACATGTTACAAATATCAAATATGGTTTGCAAAATGCCATAAAAAGTAAATTATTTCATAGCATGTTACTAAATGCTATTAAAAGGTTGGACTTTTTTTAGCATTTAAAAAATACTATAAAAATGCGTGGGTTGTTACGACTTTGCAAAAAAATGCTATAAAAGACCTATTATAACGTTTTTTTCAAAGTTATCGTAGATCTCTTTTCCTGTAGTGAATGATGTGAAAATGTTGGATGGTAAAAGAAACAAAACTCATATCAATTCAATTTTAAGGTGAATTGATGTGAAAATTTAAGGCTAAATTATACCGAATACCCTTAAACTTTGCACTTTGTATAAAAAATACCCTTAAACTTTGAAAATTTTTAAAAACATCCTTAAATTTTGTAAATGATTTATACCTTACTATTAGTTTTGGATAGAGACTGTTAGTGTTTTGTTTCAAAAATATCCTTGAACTTAAAGAAAAGTTTAAAAAATACCCTTAAACTTAAAGAAAGGTTTTTTTTTTAAATCCTATATTAAAAAAAAGGTTTTGTTTCGTTAATATCTCGTTGTAAAAATATTTCTAAACTTTCAAAAAATTGCATTAGTAACCTTATATTAAAAAAATGATTTAAATATGTTCTTACGGTTTATCTACACCCCTTTACCTCCCTCTTCAATTTTCCTAAATCTCCTCTACTTTAATCTGTGATCTACTCTTCTATATTTTCTCTCGTTGTTTGACCTTTATTTTTATCATTAAAAAAATTTTACTCCCTTTAGTTAAGGTATATATATATTAAAATGAAAAGAAAGAGAATAATGGAAGCACCAAGAGGACCTAAAGACTTATATGTTTTAACAAGGTTGTATACTAGTATTTTTTAGTGTATGTTGATGACCAAATACATAATTTTTGTATTTGACTATTTTTTGTTTTGGTAAGTTTTAAGGGAAGATATTGATTTTGAAATGTTATGAGATATTTTTTTGGGATTTTATGCTTTAACTTACAATTTTATTTTATGTTTCGTTTTGAAAAAATTGTTATAAGAATTGAACAAATGGGAGAGAAATGAGAGTATCTAAAAGAGAAAATCTATATAATTTATTTTAAAATTGATTCTTTTCAAACTCAAGAAATCTTTAAACAAATTGATCACTAGATTAACGGTATGAGCATTTTAAAAATTTTTCTTTGTTAAATTAAAAGTATTAATGCAACTCTTGAAAGTTAGAAATTGTTTTTTAAACGAATATTAACTTATTTTTCTTCATATGCAAATAGTAAGGGTATTTTTTAAGGTTTTTTTAAATTTTTTTTAAGGGTTTTTGAAACTTTTGAAAGTTTAGAGGTTGAAACAAAACTTTAATGGTTTCTATCTAAACTAACGATAAAGGTATTTTTGAAAATTTGATTTTTGATACAAAGTACAAAGTTCAAGAGTATTTTGTATAATTTGACCAAAAATTTAATTGAAAAAGTTTGAGGTTAAAAATAAATATAAGTCATTTGTTATGGTTTTTAATTAAATTTCTTTGAAAATAAAGTTTTGGATTGAAAACAAAGCTGACAATTGAGAAAAGTTGGAAATTAGAAAAAGTAGCACATTGATAAAGCTTCATCTTTTGTTGAAAATGACAATGACGTGTGAAATTAATCGATTGTATGTAATCAGATCATAAAACTAAAATAACTTGAATTAAGATAACATAGCTAAGTCTTTAAAAAAGAAAAAAGAAAAAGAAAAATAGAAATATTCTCGAAATTTCAAAATATCATAAAATTTTATTGAAATTGGGAAAAAATCGGAATTTCTAAATTTCAAGGCCATGAAAATTTTCCATCATGGCCTTATCTACTAGATGTGCTTGAATTGTGTGTAACATAATGTAGCATTTATGTAATGAAGAAATAATTGGATAGAATCTAGCCATTATAAGAAAAGGCAAAATAAAAGGTTGTTGCAATTTCTTAAAAAGAAGACAAAGTTGTTGCAAGAATCCCATAGAAATAGATCGAGAAAATTTCTAGTACCATGAGAATACTTCTTTTATTTACTGTGTATCTATTGTCACGATCATACTTCTTTAACCATACGATACCATGATTTACACTCGATCATGGTCAGTCTTAAGGAAAACTCAAATTCCAATCTACTTTTTTTCTCGACTCTTTGAAGTTTCGTTGGATCTTAGGCAAGGTTATTTTATCCTCAACCGAACTGAACTCATTCAAAACTAAACTTTATTGGGTCATACATATAGCCCGTACGTGTATTTCTCTCATATGCGACTCGTATTGCAACACTGTATCTCTCTTCATCATTTTGGTTCCCAATAACATGACCCTCATGCTTCTACATCACTTCAAATTTCATCGGGATGAGGTCGCACCCTTCGTTGGGCCAAAATAGGCTTATAACACTCTATTGGGGCTTACCTGGTGATCCAGACACTTATCAAGACTTTTTAAGACATAATAACGCTTACTAGCTCTATCAGCCTACTTTGGCGCCTACTGGCCTAGTGGTCACTTATCGAGTCAATATAATGCTTACCGAGACAAGTCGAACAAATATTATGCGAATCGAGAACCATAGAGTCACATCGATGCCTCTAGATGCCATCCCGAGTATCAGGATGTCATCATTTTTCTCTTTCCTGCTCAGGCACACTTATTGAGAAACAACGTCAATCGACCCATGGATAACTTTCCAACTCAAAAATTCTCGAACATCCATTCATTTGGATATATTGAGGCATGGACACTTCCTAGTCCATACTGAATCAAAACTGCATACTGAGTGCTATATTGGAACCTCTAGCCCATGGGAAAGGGCACAATGGCGACACACCCATGTCATTCAATGATAGACAGAAAGTTGTCAAAACTTTCTACCAATCAAATAATATTTATTTTCATAATCCAGCACTATAACTAACAATAGTCTTAATGGAAAGATCGGGTTGAATCATATGGAGCCTAAGATAAAACTTCTCTAAATTAAATTAATCTTTGGAGAGCAGTAAAAACGGGAGGGGGTTGAGATTGAGTTGATAGGAAAACTAAATTGTATAAAATTAAAGTGCAAAAAATAAAATAGATTAAGAGAGAGATACACGAGATTACCTTCGCTGATTTAAAGGTTGTTGGACTTTCTATGATTAATTCATTGATTATCATGCAAGGTTCATGGGTTGTCTAATTATCAAGCCTAATCAAATGTCTAGAAAAACCAGACAAACTTCCTAAAGAAAACCAACGCAGATGTCGATTCCTAAATTTACTAAGTGTTGTCACGCAAGTCTATTCACTTAGTTAATCATATTAAGAACTTGGATTGATTAGAACATTAGATTAAATTGACCAAATCTAACCTAACACATTTCTATTCCCTAGGTTTCGTTATCTTTCGTTACTAGGTGATCCTAGAAAAACTAGCAATCAAAACCAAAACTAGAACTAAAACCTATTGCTACTTAAATTAAGCATGTTATGGATACAACTATGGATACCTACAACATGCATAGCATGGGTCGAACGAACATACAAGTATTAACAACTTAGTTGTCAATTAAATCTATAAGCATGCTCACTTTAGAAATTAAATCAAGGAATAGAAAACAAACATAAAAAGAGAACTCAAGAACATTACAAGAAAAATCTCATTAAACCATAGAAAGTACCCAACAAACCTTAAAACAACATTTAGGCCTTTAATTTTTCATCAATACATGAAGCCCGACGCCAGAATAAAGATTACAGAGCAAAACATGAAGAAATCTCATGGGTTTTGGCCAAGAATGGTCGAAATCGAGCCTAATAGTGTAAAATCAGCTAATCACTCTTCCATTGACCTAAAATCGAAGGAGAATATTTATAGATAGTGCGTAGTGTTGCGACACTAACAAAAATCCTCACGCGTCTGGAGTTTGGAGCATCACGGCGCTGCACCAAATTCGATGCTACTAGAAAAAGCTTCTGGAGCTAACATACAATTAAAGGAAGCAATTTGGATCTTAAGCACTCTAATTCCAACAATTTTAGCAACTAAGAAAGCATGTTCAAAACTCAAGTAGGATTTTTGAAATTTACCTTTGTTGAATCTTCAAATCTTCAAATTTCAGCTTGAATTTCCTCTCCAAATATTTGTATGTCATCACCTGATCCTCCCTACTATCCTCTAGGACCTTAGATTAGAAGGTGGATTCCAAAATGAGTGGAAATTTTAGGGAATTTTATGGAGAAAACATTGGTTTTCTAGTTTGAGTTGAAGAACACTTCTCCTCCCAAAAATAGCAAAAATTCACTTTGCATGCATCTGATTCTCAACCATTTCCACTGGATTTTATTCAACTTTATCATAAAAAGTAATTGCATGACCTCTTGACACCAAGTACGTCAAAATTAAAGTGGAATTTAAGTGATGAAAATGGGATAAATCCACTAAACAAAATTCTCCATTTTATTTGAATTTAAAATCAATTTTTAAAATTAAAATCTAAATTTCAATTAAACTTATTTTTTAACCAAAAAATTAATTTGAAATCAAATTTCAAATTTTAGAAAAAAATTGTAAGATTAATTTTAACCAAAATTAATTCCAATAGTTAACTTTTAATAAAATTAATTCTAAATAATTAATTAAACTATTTGATTAATTAAATTAAATTAATATCAAATATTAAATTAATTAAACACCAATTCCTAATACATGAATCTCTATTCATGTAATTAATATTTAGATCAAATGTAAATATTATCCAATTCTCTAATTTCTTTTAATTCGATAATTAAACGTGTAATTATATCGTATATAATTGCTAATTCCCTTAATTCGATTTTGAATACTTCAAATTTACTCATCACTCTATTCTAAAGTTTGAGTGAGATTAATTGGCTAAACTCTTTAAACCAAATTAATCAAAATTTGTTAACTACCGAGTCACTCCAATAAAGCCCAGTAGTTGCACTTTCCTCTTTGTAGATATATTTTTGTCCACTTGATTTAACCATATTCAATAAGTTAACCTTCCACAGGTTGTGCGTAATAACTATTGAGTCAAAAGTTGTTTTACCCCCGAGATTACATCTTGCTCCTTAAGTCCCACTGATCCTCTAATGAACAATTGGTGTGTGATCCAATCACCAAACCGAGTCATTCTCAGGCAATGAGAGGGTGGGGCTTGTTGTTCAAGATCTAGAGTTAGCACTTAAGGAAACAACTTCTCTATTATCCCTAAAAGTGGGTAGGAGTGAGTTCTGTCTTGCACCTTATGTCTCCAGCTATCTACCCAGTCATACCCCTGAAATGGGAGCTTATTGAGCATGCGTTGTTGAGCCATCCTTCACCCAGCAAACATAAGGATAATTCCGAATAAACAGGAGTACATAGTTAGCTCAAGATTAAGGTCAATTTAATTAGGTCATCGCTTTGAAATAGTTAATCTTAAATAGTAAACAATGTGATAAAGTAAGAATGACTTATTTCTTGGTCCTAATCTTATACAAACTCTTTGCATAGGACGCCCCCACTCACATGTCTGCACATGAATGAATCAGGATCACATCGTTTGTACTAAATAGAAGGTGGACTACATCTGATAGTGTTTTCAGAATAAGGTGCCCAATCTTATCCATATACTTATAGACTGCTTTGGCTATCTACTCGAACTTGATCCACTTTTATGTCTCCACATAAAGTCCAAGTACTTATGTAATAGCCATGGATCTTAGTTTATTGGATTTAGTCTAATTTACATATTCAATAACAATTTTATTGAATAAACTTTAATAACTTCTTTATTGCAAATAGAATATATTTAATCTTACAAATTGTGAGTTTTAAAATATGCAACCCAACAAACTCCCACTTGGACTAAAACTCTAGTGGGTTTACATATATACAAATATATATGATGTTGAGTATGAGAGAATAAATACAATAAACTAGGGTATTAGATACTTAGTAATTCTCCCACTTACCTTAGATTTATCTATCTCATAGTCCTAGTCCCACTAGGTGACCTTTGAACACTTTAGCTGAGAAGGCCTTCGTAAAAAGATCAGCTAAGTTATCTTCTACGGCTATCTGTGTGACGATCACGTTTCCTCGGTGTACTATCTCCCTGATGAGATGGTACTTGCGCTCGATATGCTTATCGCACTTATGACTTCTAAGTTCTCTGGAATTTGCAACTGCTCCATAGTTATCACAATAGAGGGTGATCGACAAGTGCATATTTGGAACCGCTTCCAAGTTGGTCAATGACTTTCTAAGTCATACCGCCTCATTGGCTGTCTCGTACGCAGCTACATACTTTGCTTCCATAGTAGAGTTAGCAATATAACTTTGCTTGATACTCCTCTATACTATAGCTCCTCCATTAAGAGTGAATATTGATCCCAAAGTTGATTTCCTAGAATCCACACTAGTTTGAAAATCAGAATTAGTGTATCATGTAAGGATTAGATCCTTAGCACCATACACAAGCATATAATCTCTTGTTCTCTGAAGATACTTGAGGATGTTCTTAATGATAATCTAATGATCATATCTAGAATTGGACTGATATCTACTGACTATTCCAACTGCATAGCATATGTCGTGGTGTGTACACAGCATGGCATACATCAGACTTCCAACTACTAATGCATAGGGAATTCATTTCACATCCTCAACCTCTTGAGGTGTCTTAAGACATTATTCCTTAGACAAATAAACTAAATGCCTAAAAGGTAACATAACTCTTTTGGAATTTTGTATTTTATATCTAAACAACATCTTGTCTATATAAGATGCCTAAGATAATGTCAGCATTTTGTTCTTGAGATTCTGAACTATATGGATCCCAAGAGTATACTATGCATCTCCCAAATCCTTCATTTGTAATTATGATGCCAGCCATCTCTTAATGTCAGCTTAAGAATTTTACTTCATTCCAAAGAGTAGAATATCATCAACATACAAAACCAAAAAGTTACAGTTTTGTCGACAATCTTCTTGTAGACACAAGGTTCGTCAAGGTTTTGTTCAAAGTCATAAGATTTGATCGTCGTGTCATATCTCATATTCTACGATTGAGATGCTTGTTTCAACCCATAAATGGATCTTTTAAGCTTGCAAACCTTTTGCCCTTGACCTTGTTCTATAAGACCCTCTGGTTGAGACATAGAGATGCTCTCTTCAAGATAGCCATTAGAAATATTGTCTTTACGTCCATTTGTCAAATTTCATAGACATAAAAGACAACAATGAATAAGAGTATTTTAATAGACTTGATCATGGTAACCAAAGAGAAGATTTCTTCATAGTTCACTCCCTCTCTTTGGGTAAACCCTTTTGTCATAAGTCTAGCTTTGTAGTTTGTACTTTACTAGCTTGGTCTCGCTTTCTCTTGTAGATCCATTTGCAACCAATAGATTTTACTCCTCCTGGTTGATCTACAAGTTCCCAAACTGAATTAAAGTACATAGATTTCATTTCAAGGTCTATGGCTTTTATCCATTGTTCTCTATCCACATCTTCCATTGTTTAAAGGTCTGGATCCTCTAAGCCATCATTAGGTATGACAACCTGAGTTTCCGTTAAACCCATGTAATAATCAACTTGTTGAACAACCCTCCCACTAGGTAAAGGCATTCTCAACTCTTGAGAAGGATGTGAAACATCAGTGTCATTAACAACTTTTATTGAAAAACTCTTGTTGATCTACTTGTAGTTTCCGTGGTTATTTCATTTAATACTAGCTTACTGCAAGGTTGATGATTTTTTATGCGATCCTCCTTTAAGAAGGTTGCATTTGTCGATACAAATATTTTATCTTTCTGAGGATCATAGAAAAAACCACATTTTGTCTTTTTAGGATAGCCTACAAATAGGCATACTTTTGAACGGTGTTCCAATTTCTTCGGGTTTTATGTTGGACAACCCCAAATCCTAAAGTGACGTAAACTACTTTTACGCTCTTTCCACAACTCGTAAGGTGTTTCTGAAATACTTTTCGAGGGAACCATGTTCAAAATATACACTGCAGTCTATACTGCATATCCCCAAAAGGACTAAGATAATTGGATATTATAATAATAATGAGTTACATCAACCTAAATTATTACAATAATAATTAAAATCAGCTTCAAACAGCTTTTGGACTTCACAAACCGCCTTGAACCAGACTCTAACCACCCGAATCGGACCTTCAAGGCTCCAAAATGGGTTGAACCGACCAAAATCGGGCTGAAACGGACCTCCAAAACCTGAACCGGTTAAACCAGTTCAGTTGAACCACTGTATGTTTGGCATGCGCGCGAGCTAGGCTAAGATGAGCAGTATTGCAACGCTTAATCCCAGCGTTGCAACACCGCGGGATATCCTATCTGATCTGGGTTGATTGCAGAGCAGCGTTGAGCCAAGTTTTCTACAACTGACTTTTATTGTTTCTTTCTTCAGTTACAACCTAATTACAACTCTGTTGACTCTAACAAATTTATAGACTCTTAATCACACATTAAGGCCCATACACAAAGAACCAATTACAATAATTAACACTTGATAGAAGAGAAATTAAATGTCAAACATGAAATTATCCATATCAGCTCCCATTTTCATACAACCTATGAAAGTCACCCAAAATCACCCACCAAGCTAAAATTAACATGAATTGAGTCCTTAAATCATGCTCTGATACCAATTGATGGAGTTAGCATGCAATTAGTGGAAGCAATTTGGATCTTAAGTACTCTAATTCCATCAATTTTAGTAAGTAAGAAAACATGTTCAAAACTACAAGTAGGGTTTCTGAAATTTACCTTTGTTGAACTCTTCGAATCATCAAATTTCAGCTTGAATTTCCTCTCCAAATGCGTGTAGATCACTACATGATCTTTTCTACTATCCTCTAAAACCTTAGATTGGAAGGTGGATTCCAAAATGAGTAGGAATTTTAGGGAATTTTATGGAGAAAAGACTAGTATAGTTTGAGTTGAAGAATACTTCTTCCAAAAACAACAAAAATTCACTTTGCATGCATCTGATTTTTAGCCATTTCCATTGGATTTTATTCAACTTTATCATGCAAAGTAATTGCATGACCTCTTGAAACTAAGTAGGTCAAATTTAAAGTGGAATTTAAGTGTTGAAAGTGGGATAAACCCAATAAACAAAATTTTTCATTTTATTTGAATTTAAAATCAATTTTTAAAATTGAAATCCAAATTTCAATTAAATTGATCTTTTAACCAAAAAATTAATTTGAAATAAAATTTCAAATTTTTGGAAAAAAAATTTTAAATTAATTTTAACTAAAATTATTTTCAATAATTGATTTTAATAAAATTAATGCTAAATAATTAATTAAGCTAATTTAATATCAAATATTAAATTAATTAAACACCAATTCCTAATACACGAATCTCTATTTATGTAATTAATATTTAAATCAAATTTAAATATTATCGAATTTCCAATTTCGTTTAATCCGATAGTTAAATGTTCAATTATATCGTATATAATTGGGGCATTTTTAAATATAAAAAATATTTAAAAATATTTACACTTTATAGCAAAAAATTCCAAAAGTACAAAGCACTATTAGAACTTTTTGCTATAAAGTGTAAATATTTTTTAGAATTTTTTATTTATAAGAATTTTCCTATATAATTACTTATTCCTTTAATTCGATTTTGAACGCTTCAAATTTATTCATCACTTTATTATAAGGTTTGATCTGTTTGTGAGCTAGTAAAGGGACTCAATGGACCTACAGATCATGGGCTCCAACGATCCGAGATTAATTGACTGAAGACTTTAAACTGAATTAATCAACATTCGTTAACTATCAAATCACTCCACTAAAGCCCAGTAGCTGCACTCCCCTCTCTGTAAATATATTTCTGTCCACTTGATTTAACCATAATTAGTAAGTCGACCCTCCACAGGTTGTTCGTAATAATGGCTGGGTCAAAAGTTGTCTTACCCTTGAGATTACATCTTGTTCTTTAAGTCCCATTGATCCTCTAATGAACAATTGGTCTGTGATCCAATAACCAAACCGAGTCCCTTTCAGGCCAATGAGAGGGTGGGGCTCCTTGTTCAAGATCTAGAGTCAACACTTGGAAATAACCTTTCTACTATCTCTAAAAGCGGGTAGGAGTGAATTTCGTCTTACATCCTATATCCCCAATTATCTATCCGGTCTTACCCTTGAAATGAGAGACTTATTGAGTTGGCGCTGTTGAGCCATCCCACACCCATGCAAATCTAAGGATAATCCTGAATAAGCAAGAGTTTATAGTTAACTCAGGATTAAAGTTAAGTTACCTAGGCCATTGCTTTGAAATAGTCAGTCTTAAATAGTAAACAACATTATAAAGTAAGAGTGACTTAATTCTTGGTCCTAGTCTTATACAAACTCTTTGTATAGGACGCCCCCACTTGCATGTCTCCACGTGAACGAATCAAGATCACATCGTTTGTACAAAATACAAAGTGAGTCGCATCCGATAGTGTTTCTAGAATAAGGTACCCAACCTTATCTGTATACTTATAGATCGTTTTGCCTATCTACTCGAACTTGATCCACTCTTATATCTCCACATAAAGTCCAAGTACTCATGTAAAAGCCATGGATCATAGTCTATTGGATTTAGTGCAATCTACATATTCAATAACAGCTTTATTGAATAAACTTTAATAACTTCTTTATTGTAAATAGAATATGTTTAATCTTACAAACTGTGAGTTTTAGAACATACAACCCAACAAAAGTGTCGGACATTAGCGTCGCTATGTTGTGCACTGCGCCTCCAAGGGCATTTTGGTCTTCTCTTTCCTTATTGGTATGATTAAGCTCCATTTTTGTCTGTTTTAGCTCCACTTTGTCACTGATGTTTTGTTCTACCTCTTAAGTGCTCGAAACCTATACAATAGCCAAATATACACAAAAAATCCAAGAACAATCCCGAATTAAATGGAGCCAGATAGCACATTTTCGATGCTATAATTCGACATTGTCCACGAGATCTCATTCTCGATGAAAGGCGTCCAATACACTTGTCTTGCAACGCTCACCCACAACATGATGTATGCATATGCCATGGGATAGCTTCCTTAGGACATAAGGCCCTAAGTGGTGGATAGCTGACACCATGCCTCCCCCTTATAGTACATTCTGAATATTTTCTTCTTTCCCACTCATGCATATGGGATGTAGTGAATGGTCACTTACCAGCATATAGCACCTACCTGTACTCCAATTGACATGAAACTTGATATGCTTGCATATCTCAACAATATGTATCTAACTCTAGAACTGCTCATCCAAACTGTGACGGAACCCTAACTTCCGAGGTTATGGCCTAGGTGCTCATCTGGCCCCTACTAAGCTTATTACTAATGCCACCAATGACACTAGTGTTGGGGTTGATGCCTTAAATCTCTTGGATCTTGTAGTTTGTAATTGTAATGTACAAACATTTTATTTATTTAATAAAATATGAGATATATTATTCAATATTTAATAGCATTAACCCAAAAACCAAAAAACTAACATCCATGTTTATCATCTGTAACTTAAACATGTATGTAGAAACATACAGGTGGTTCATGTTTAAGTGATAACCTAAATGGTCTATAGTAGATGGATAAAATTGGATACCTTATTCTGGTGACACTAGTAATACGACCCGCTTTGTAGATATTACAATTGTTGTAAAGTGCTACAAATGATTTGATCCTGATCATTCATGTAAAGACATGTGAGCGGAGGTGTTTTATATAAAGAAGTTTTTATAAGACTGGACCACGAAATGAATACTCTCATTATATAACACCGTTCATAATAAAGACTTACATTTCACTAGGATGACCATAAGTGATATGACCTAAATCCTGAGTGAGTTGTGAACTCTCGCCCATGAAGGCAGTTCTTTGATTTGTATGAGTGAGAATGGCTAGACCACCAACTCAATAAGCCTACCATTTTGGGGATTCGTCTAATTGGGGAGCTGGGAATACAACAACAAAAGATGGAATTCATTTCTTACCTAACATCTGGGTAGGTAGATAAATTGCTCCCTTAAGGGTTAATTCCAAAGCTTAAACAATGTGGTGTCGCGCCCTCTCTTGACATGAGAGAGGTTTTGTCATAGTTGAACTATGACTTATTGTTCATTAGAGGTATAAGTGGTATGAAAGAGTTATATAAAACTACAGGGACAAAAGGGTAATTTTAACCTTGTTGTACTTACGAGCAATTTGTGAAAGGTCATTGAACTATTGACTGGTTATATCCAATGGACACAGAAATCTATCTGTAATGCGAAGAGTGCAACTGTCGATCTTTAGTGGAGTGACCGGCAGTTAATTGATGTCCCAATTGTAATTACGAGCGATTTGTGAAAATTTGACTTACTGTTGATTGATTATATTCGTAGACACAACAATATATCTACAGTGTAAAAAGTGTAGTTGTGGGTCTTTAGTAGAGTGACCCGTAGTTAATGAATGTTGATTAATTTAATTAAAGAGTTTAATTAATTAATCTCATATTATTGGAGCTTCTAATTTGTAGGTCCATAAAGACTCCTTGCTAGCTTATTAAAGATAAAAATATAAATCAATTTTAGATTAATTTAAAATTTTCAAATTAAAGAGAATTAATTGTATAAGATACAATTATTATAATATGTGAGAAATAAATATTTGAATAAGATTCAAATATTAATTATTTGAATAAGATTCAAATATTAATTATATGAATAAGATTCATATAATACTATAGGCTAAAATTAATATAAATGAGATTTATATTAAAACTATAGGTTATAATTAATACGAATAGGATTCATATTAATAGTATAAGTTATAATTAATATGAATGAGATTCATATTAAAACTATAGGTTATATGAAAGGTAGTTATTTGAATATGATTCAAATTAAATTAAATATGATATTTAATTTATTGATTAATTAATTTTTAATTAGTTAATATTTGTTTAATTATATATATAATTTAAATTAATTTGAATTTGAAAATTAACTTCCTTGGAATCATTTGTGAAGTGACGGAAGGGAGCTATAACTCTTTCTCCAACCATTTTATCTCTCACGTAAAAAAGAGGAATAATAGAGATTTTTTTTAATAGTGTTTTCTTAACACTTAACAAAAAGAAGAGAAAATTGTTTTCTGTAATCTCGTCTTCTTCCCAAACATCTCTCACACAAAAAATTTTCCTACCAAATAAAAAAGGTCGTACTTCCTTGATTCTTATTCTAGAGATAACGAGATTTCCAAGTGGTGATATCTTGTTGGGATTCTCTGTTCGTGATTGTCCAGTTCATGGAGAGGAGTTTACTGTTCGTGATTTTGAGGAGATCATTTCTACGAGAGGAATTACGAGAAGAAAGGTCTTCAAGGGTTAGTTTTTTCCCATCCTTGTTCTCCCAAAAGCATGTTGTATCATTATAATTGTTCATCATGTTCTGTTTATTCCTCTGTTTTTAAATTTTTAAAAATTGATTAACAACGGTACTGTATTCACACGCTTTCGCTTGGGAAATCAATTCCTTCAGCACTATCCTCTCGGTCGCATCACGATATTTCTCTCAGCCTTTTTCTTTGCCTGACATGTCGATACTTACATGTTGCCACTACACTGTTGACACTAGTGAGGTCACAATCTATTTACTTCAAGTATGATTGTAACACTTGATAGAATAAAAAATGTGCGATCTTACTCTGCTTAATTTGGGGTTATTGATAACTTGTAGAAATACAAGTTATTTTTGGCACCTTATCTAGATATTGCGACCAAAAGTTAGTAAATATGCACCAATTGTAGAAAATTAGCCTAGTATTGCAATAATTATAAATATTTGCGATTACACCCACTAACACCAAAAAGATGGAAGACAAGCCAAACTTTACTCTGTTTTGCAGGAGACCAAGTCACTGCTTGCGCTCAAGGCTCACGAGAGACTAATCAACACATCTCTATCACATTGCGCCTGTCAATCAACAATGAAGAGACGATTATAGCAATGATGGCGCAATGCGACAGTCGATCCAAGAGCTGTGCTTCAACCGCATGCGGTAATAAAAACAAACACCGCATGCGAATCCATGATCGAAAGATGCAACTGAGCAACGCAAGAGCGGAGGATTGAGACACGTGTACAACTAACGGTTGTGCAGAACTGACGGTCTGATTGCATAAAAGAAGGAATAATATCCCTCCATCTTCGGAATTACCATAACCATGAGTGGGGACCACAAGGCCGGAGTCAAAGATCTACACCTATAAATACCTCATTGATTTCAGAGAAAAGGTATGCTACTTGATACGGGGCTAAGTGCTACTAGATTGTAGAGAAAAGGCTGAGCTGAGTACTTAAGTGAAGAAATCCAGGAAGAAGACGAGATAAGGCCGAGAGGTGAATCTCAAATCCAACCTGCCATACACCCGATCGGAAGCTCTGTGCAAAGATCCCTGCTACTGGTAGAGCAAGTCTGTGAGGGAAGCTCTTCCTACCATCAAATCCATCCTATCTGACAAGCAGATCTCCATCGAATCAGTGCCAATACATTGGCACTTGTTTGTATCTGTTCTATCCCTCTTTTATTGTGTATTTCATGCTTTCTTTATCTCTTCATTCACATACCATGTATCAAATGCTTAGTAGAAATATTAAATGTTTCGATAAATTCCACTTACCATTTTCTATCTATTTTCGTTCACCCATCCAACACTTTCTTCATGATGTCTCTTAACCCCCTGATGAGTAATATGAATCACTAAGAACTTAATCTGTATTAAAGTTATAAAATACGTTTAGCTAAATCATGCTAGACGACATCTTCATCTATGAGAGCAGAAGTGAAGGTATCATTCTGATCTATCGAGAGAAGGTCAAAAGAATGCGTTAACTAAAGTGAGTAGTACTTCTAGACATAGAAGCAACCTTGCGTTCATTACGTTCGTCTCTGTTTCACCACAGACATATGGGAGCGCAGCCAATCATTGAGAGGTGTAAGCCAAGAGAAGAGTGGAACAATATTTGTACCTTCAATCCAATTAAGAACTTGCGTTGTTTGTATTATTTGTCTTTCTCATTCTATTTTGTTCATAAGACTTGTCGCCACATCCCATCTCTTTGCATAACTTTCACAGCCAGCCTTAATCCCGCATCTTGTACATGAAGTTTGTATCTTGTATCATCTAGCTTAGGTTTACTGTATTTTTATGTTTTTATCGCATCTTTACTGCTTTCCTACATTTTATTGCAATTTATATACTTATACAAACTCATTTTTAAAGATTGAAAACCTGGCCGCATATATCATGAACATACCGCAATAACCTAAACCCTTCCCCGTGTTCGACCTCGGATCACACCGAAAAACTTGCGGTGGAATTACAATTGGTTCCATCGTAAGGAAACTTGTGACAACGCTTGGCATACTATATGAACATCCATAATTAACGCATAATTAGAAGTAGTATCGCATTATTGTGAGCAATTTATATCATCAATCCAAACCCATTACAGTTGCGCCTAGATTTTACGTGCTTATTTGATAATTTTATAGGTTTTGTGGACCCAAGAGGTAGAGTCGAGTGTTAATGACAAAATGAAGCTAAAACAGACTAAAATGAAGTTTAATTTCATCAATCGGGAAAGAGATAAGTGTAAATGACCGTTCTGTCCTGCAGAAATGACGTCATGCTCAGCGTTGTAAGACAAAATGCCCCTATTTTATGAAAAGCACACAGCGTCGCGGCACTCCAAAGTCAGACACGCGCATATTTTTGTAAACGCCATGGCGCTACACTCTAGCAATGCGGCACCATCCCGATTTTATTTATACTTCTCTTAGCCATCTAGAGTTTTCATCTATGATCCTAGTCAATTGCAGAACAATTTCTCTCTACTTTTCTCTAATTTCTTAATTTTTAAATGTACTCAAACAAATCCTTGATGTCCATCATGAATATTATGGGCTATGGTAACATTTTCTAACTTGGGTATTAAGTAGATTTCCCCATTTTGCACTCTCGTGAGGTCTAAATCGTTTTGTATCAAATTCTTGTATTGTCTTTCAATTCATTATCAGATTATGAATTATTTTTTATTGTAATTTTTCTTGAGGATGTATAATCAATTGCTATGATTTAATTTTTCATATGTGATATTAAATTTCATGTTGATTCAGTGTAGTAATAGGTTAAATTAGCTTGTAAGTTGTGAATATCGACGAACATTGATTAATTAACCTATGGAAGAATTATATTGAGTAACTAATTAGGTGTTTCCTTTTAGTAATTCATGTTAGCAAATTCCTTAAGCTTAATGTAATTAGTGTAAATTAATTATGATGCTTTTCATCTAATTGAATTGGTTAATTAGATAATTAGGATTCTCACCTAGCTTTTCTAAGTGAGTTGGCTAAGATAACATGATATAGGATTCATATGATGATCTATATTTAAGTTACAAAACTGGGGAATTAACTCAAAGCCCTAGGTTAGATAATTTAATTATCTGAATTCAATCTCTCTCTTTAAAAAAAATTATGCATTTTACATTTTCCGCAACAGTTCGATCCGTGCTACCATTGTTACATATTTTGTAGGAACGGTTATTTACAAACTCAATCTTTAAACCCCTCCTTTTCGGTTACCTAGGACTGCATACATTTTAATATAGAAACTTTTTTTTTCCCTGTGTTTGATTCATGCTACTAAGGGTGTTCAAATAACCCGACAACTCGAATAACCTGGACTACCCAACCCAAACTATAAGGGTTAAGTTGGGTTAGTTTTAAATTTTGGTTGGGTTGAGTTAATTTTTTTTTTTTTTTTTTTTTTTGGTTAGGTTGGGTCTCCAGTTACATTTTGAAAAATTTGGGTTGTCCCAACCTTACCCGAATTAATATATATATATATATATAATAGGGTTTTGGTATTTGGAAGTTGAAAGTGTTGCACTCCGCAATCCCTATGCCTCGGACGCTCGTCCCTCTCATTGTCTCTACGTTTTTTCTTCTTACAATTTTTCATCTTCTCTAGCTCTTTCGATCCCCTTTCATCTCCGATCACCCTATTTCGATCTCCTCTCATCTCCAGCTTTCTCTTTCGATTCATACTCAATCCTTCGTCAATTAAAAGCTTGATTCTATTCGCCTTTCGATTCAATGTCAGTACAATGTTTAGCCATTCTGTCCATCAGCTTCAGCATTTAGGCATTCTGTTCTTTGTTTGGCAGTTTCAATGTTCAGCCATCCATCTACTTCAGGCTACGGGGGAAAAGAAAAAAAAGGGGGTATAAGGGAAAAAAAAAAAAAAGTAATCTGACAACTCAACCCAACCCGAATTTTAAAGGTTGGGTTGGTAACCCTATTTGGGTCATTTGGGTAGGCAACCCGAACAACCCAAATTTTTAGGTTGGTCCAAAAAATTTTCTTAACTCAACCCAATCCGTGTACATCTCTACGTACTACCGCTACTACATAATTGGTAGGAACAATTATTTATTTTGTCTGAAATTAGACGACAAATTCCATTGATCAACACTCTGCCCCACTTAAACTATCATCATCCTTGATGATACACTTAGGGGTGCAATCCATTTTGATGTTTGTGAGATTGCAACACTACAAAGAGAGATCTGGCGTTGCATTATGAGTTGCATATAAGGGAAATATGCATACGAGTAACGTGTATAGCCGAATGAAGTTCAATTATGTATGAGTTCATTTCAATAGAGGATGAAAGAACCTCACCTAAGGACCGATAAAACTTTAAAAAGTCGAGCAAAAAGTAGATTGAGATTTGAGTTTTTCTTAAGATTGATCATGATCGAGTGTAAATCATGGTGTTGCACGGCTAAAGAAATATGACCGTAACACCCATCAACATGCTTTTTCAAATTAGAGTGAAAGTAACTACTATTATTGTGAGGTCCAATAATATTTATGAAAGTAAATTTATGGGGCGAAGAAATATAGAGTATGATATCTCTGTATCACTAAAAAAAAAATTCAGAGATTTTTTTGTTGAATAATGTTGGGATACACAACAATTTGAGCGGTCAAAATTTACTTTATTTGTAAGTTTATGAACTTTTTCTCTATTGAATTTCTCGCAATCAATTGTCTCGTTGGAAGTAGATTCTCTCCATACGTCACAGTTTAAGGCACTTGATTTTTTTAGATGCACACAAGATCATGCAAGAGAATTTTGAAGAAATTAGGTACACAACCTACTTAAATTCTCTTGGTTGACATTGTCAATTATTCTATTTTATCTGATGCATCCATCTATTAGCATAATGATTTAAGTTGTAGCACTTGCTTTTAGAACAACATTCTCTTTACGTAAATTCTTAAACTTTAGGGTGACAAATTAGAAAAAATAAAAGGGAACTTTTAAATCTTTTTTTTTCTAGAAATAATTGCACCTCTCCTTCCCTTCGCCTCTCTGTATAACTACATATTTATTAGATTACAAACAAAGTCCTACATTAATTAGGAAAAGAAGTGATCATAGACATATAAGTAAAGACAATTATGTTCATTGGTATGAGACCCTTTTGGATGGTTCAAAAAAGAAATTCATGGGATTTTATGCATAAAATAGAAAATATCATATCATATTGTGGAGTGGGATGAAGATTCTTTTGTCTTTTAACTATATTTTTTGGATGGTTGATCAATGACGACATCTCAAACTCAGTAGTTAAATGCTCTATTAAGTCAGATTATGTTGATTTTGTAAATAAATAAAAAAAAGTTTGAATTCCATTTTTGGTCTCTCAAACTTTCGAGTCTGTTCCATTTTGATTCTCAAATTTTAAAATTTGTTATATTTTGATCTCTAAACTCTTAAAATTTGGCCGAAGGAGTTGAAAAGTAGAAGTAAGGAAGCAGGAACTTGTGAACTCCGCTCCTTGTTTGGCCCAAAGAGTTGGTGGATCCCACTACTAAAAAACATCAATGTTATATTGGCCCGACTAGATAAATAACAAAATTTAAGTTTTCATTTGGATAAATAGCAAAAACTTTTTTAAATTGTAAAAATAGCAAAACGGATTATAAAATTAGAAAATAATGATGAACAATTGTCAAAACTACCCCCACATGGAATTCTAAAGGTGTGAGTTTCAAAACCATTTGAAAACAACAAATACACTCTACCTAGACAACTATCACACACTAAACCATGCATTTTGACAAAGTGTCTAGTCCACATGTATAAGAAATAAACTGCTTTCTTCAATACAGATTTGCTCCTAAAATATAAACTTACTCTAGTGGGAATATAAGTTTGAAAGGAATCGAAATCTTGGAAACCAACGATTTCAGTGTTGTCCTCAAGAGATTGGGAAGAATGATCGCTAATTTATTATTCAAATACAATGTATTTTCAGTGTTTGGGGCAACCAATGAGACATGGTTAACTACTACACATAAATCAATTTGGGGACTCTGATAAAACTTACATCAACCACAAAATATCTTTATCTTCAACAATCCTAATAAGGTTTGAATTGGTAAAACCAATCTAGTACATTGTCAAACGAGATATAGTTAACTCACCGGAGGGAAAATGTTTACCTTGGATATATTCTAAAAATTATTGGAACCATGAATTTGATGGAATATGTGCATCAAAATTTCGAAAATCATGGTAGTGAGAATTCTCATCCCATCGACCTTCAAAGAGGAGTCTAATACGTTGTAAAGTCATAGCAAAAACAGTAGCTTGTTAAAGAAACCATAACAAAACTTAAATCAATGAACATTTTGTGTGAGTAACAAAAGTTATGCCATTTTTTTACAAAGTGGTATTTTTTTTTTTTTTTCAAATTGTTAAAATAATAGCAAAAACAGTATATACAACTAATTTATTAAAAATATGAGAATGTATAGCTAATTTATTAAGAATGTATGTATAAAATTATGAAAAACAAAATATGGAGATTATGTTAACTATATGAGCAAAATTAGGAAGATAGTTGTTGTTAAGGAATATCAACAATTATCCTATTTACATAACTCGACCCTATTTTTTATTCTACAATTACCTGGTATTTGTAATTTCATCAATTCAACCACAAAATATTTTTATCTTCCAACAATATTCGAATTGGCAAAATCAATCTAGTACATGGTCAAACGAAATATAGTTAACTCAACTGAGGGAAAAAATTTATCTTGGATATATTCCACGAATTGTTGTAATGATGAATTTGATAGAATATACGCCTCAAATTTTTGAAAATCATGGTAGTGAGAATTCTCTTTCCATCGACCATCAAAGAGGAATCTAATTCGTTATAAAGTCATAGCAAAAATAGTAGTTTGTTCAAGAAACTACAATAAATCGATGAACAACTTTGTGTGACTAACAAAAGTTATGGTAATTTTTTTATGAAGTGATATTTCTTTTTTCCAAATCGTTAAAATAATAGCAAAAACATTATATAAAACTAATTTATTAATAATATGAGAAATAAATAGCTAATTTATTAAGAATATATAAAAAAAATTATGAAAAACAATTTAAAGATTTGAATAAAATTGAATACGTATAAAGTAATGAAAAACCATTAAAATTTTGAATAAAATATATGGATAAAATAAAAAGTAATAATATATGGATATTTAAAATATAATTTGGTAGAAAAATATGGATATTTAATTAAGATGAGATTAATTCAAAACATGGTTAAACAGAATCTAAAATAATAATAAGATAGGTAGATTATGTTAACAAAATTAGGAGGAAGTTGTTCTTGAGGAATATCAGTCATTACTCTATACATAACTCGACATTGTTTTTTATTCTACAATTTGTAACCTATGGATTAAGTCAACTCTACTAGTATTTGTAGTTTCATCAACAACAACTACTACAAACCAGATAAGGACAAATCAGGGATTTAGGAATTTGTGGTCATGTGCATGTCACGTGAGTTGCCATAAATCTTATTCTTGGGTGGTTTTACCATTTTTCAGAATGAAACCTTAAATTTTTCCATACGCTCCAATTCTCCTTTTATATTTTATCAACTTCTTATATTGTGGGCTCTAGGAGTTCACAACTCTATAGACTTCATAATTCCTTATTCCTTACTATTCCACTTTTTGCCCCCAAACACCCCTTTAAATAATAACTATTTTAGTCCTTACCTTTATTTCATTTTTAGCAAATTCATAACAATTTTTTTTATCGTGTGTAATAGCATGCTAAAATACGAGCATGATTTTAAGCTATATAAGTTATAGACAAGTAAATGGATACTAGATGAAAGATAATATAAAAAGGACCAAAAAGGAGCAAAACTAAAAAAGCTCAACAAATAACCAAAATGAACATTTAAAGGTCTTAAATGTACTAAACCTAAAAGTTTAGGGAATATAATTTATTTAAACTAAAGAGGTACTTGCAAATATAGTAATTAGACCTAAAGTATTAGTAGATATAATACAACACAACATTTTGCAAATATCACAAAATTTGGATACAACTATTAGAGTCTATCATCGGTCGATTTATTTATATTTACAATTCATTAAAAATATTATATATCTAATTATTAGCCTTAAAAAAGTTTTCAATTGCAATTATCCTTAACCAAAACATAAAATCATTAAAAAAAAAAAAAAAAAAAAAGACACAATTCGAGAAATCCAATTCACAAACATAAATATATAAATCCTAAACAGGAAAAAAGCGAAAAGGAAAGACGAATTTTATTTGTTGGTAATGCCATTAGGTCTAAAACCAAGATAAAGAGAGATTTCAAGAGTTAGGTTGGTGGGCCTAGAATTGATCGGCCCATGGACCATTGTTGGACTCTACAGAAATGGGCCGAATACACTCCCAAATCAAACTCACACATTTGGGCCCAGTACCCATCCCTATTTGCCAAACTTTATCGCCTTTTTCAACTCTTTCTTTAGCTTCCAAATATGCAAGTTCATACCACAACGAAGAAGACGACTGGTTCCCAAATCTATACAGAGTCTTCAATGCCGCTTCCACTTCCTTATCATTAAGCTTCAGTACTTTTCCGATCTCCCTTATAACCGCACCCCCCGACACCGGCAAGCAAAAATGTTGAATCACTGTTTTGAAATTCGGTATGTAAATTTCTTGCGATTTGTCCAAAAAACGCTTTCTTAGCCTCGATACCCCATGCCGTAGTTTCTCCGTAAGCGGCAACATTGAAGCACCCAGAATCGTTATGTTTGATCGGAGAGTTTCTCCGGCGACTTGGAGTAAATCCCTTGTCAGAGTGACGCCGAGTTTTCCGTCCATGTCCTCTTCGCGTAAGGCTGATAGGTAACTTTTATCGTCAAAAGCTCTTTGTGTTCTAAGTGTTTTAAATAGTTTATATTTTGAAGATTCTTTTGCTTCTTTTTTGTTGGAGAGTAGAATAGCTGCACTGCCCATCCGAAAGAGGCAGTTAAGGATCAATTTAGAGCGTTCCTTTCCTGCATACCAACCGTTAGACAAAATTTCTGTACTAAGCACGACTGCATATGAGTTTTTATGAACTTGAAGTAGATTTTCAGCTAAATGAATAGCAATAGCGCTTGCACTACACCCCATTCCAGAGAGATTGTAGCTCTTGATGTCACTTTTCATTGAATATTTGTTGATGACTATGGAAGACAGAGAAGGAGAAGGGCAAAAGCCACTGCAATTAACGATAAGAATATCAATGTCGGAAGGAGAGAGATGGGTTTTGGTTAAAAGGTCATCCATGACAGGAAACAGCACCATATGGACTTCATTAATGGATTCTTGTAGATGGGTTTTGGGTGGTATGAAATGCAGGGCTGGTGGGAGACAAGTTTCTTCACTCTGTCCAGAAGACTTGAGAGTTTTGGCCATGAAACTGATGCTCTCACTGTCAAAAGTATCCATCAAAGTGGCATTTTCAAGGAAAGTAGAGAATGGAACCCTGAAGAAGCTTGGTGGTTTGAGGCATGAGAAGTCAACTAAGTAGACTGATTTAGGAGAGGCAATATTGAAGATGATGAAGACGACAAGGAAAGACATTGAGAAGAAGTGGAAAATGGGATGCCATGCTTGTGAGAAGAGATAGGCATAGGCTTCAATGGAAGTTAGAAGTAGGAGGATGAGAAATTCCATTGGCGAAGGAATGGAGGAAGAGTGGGGGATGGGATGGGAATTTGAATGGTGTGTGTGTGGAAATGGAAGTGTGGAGGTTAAATGAAGCCCCAACTGGGGTCTGCAACTTTTGCCAATTCCCTTTGCTCGATGTGCCGCTGGCAGGTAACAGGTGGGAACTTTAAATTTGATGCCATGCTTCACCCAGAAGTAATTACTATTGACTGTTGGGTTAAAAAACATCTATTTTCAACTTTGAGGTTTTTATTTAATAGGTTTAAAACTTCATTTTATGTATAATATATCACTAAACCAAATTTGATTCCAATGGTTTGAAAGAAAAAAAAAAAAAAAAAATTAAGACATGATTTTAAAAGTTATAATTTGTGTGTTTTTAATTGTTTGTTTTTGAAAATTAACCATATTTTATTTCCATTTCTTAACCCGATTTGCGTCTTTCTAAGTACAATGGTTGAATTCTTAGCCAAATTTCAAAATTAAAACAACCTTTCAAAAGTTATTTTTCTTTTAACTTTTAAATTTTGACTTAATTTTTTAAATTATTGGTAAATAGTAAATAACAAAAGAAAAATTTTGGGGATGAAAATAATGTCTATAGACTTAATTTTCAAAATAAAATCGTTATCAAGTTAGACCTTAGTTTTTATGATTGATAAAATCTCATAAATAGCCCTTGATTAAATCCTCTAGGAATTATTTAGGAGTGTTTTATTAAAACATAAGGACTAAATTCTAAGTAAAAATTAAAAAAAAAAAAAACTAAATTCTAACTTTCTCCGGGTACTAAATTTATAATTCAACCTTCCTTAAACAATTATTAGGTAGATATAAAACATTAACTTTTGGAATAATTGTAGAAATATTAGGGTTTGCTTAGTCGACAATCTTGAAAAAATGTAAATAAATATAGTATTTTATGTGGTAAGGTACTCGGATATATGATGTATTTTTAGTTATATGCTATTAGAAATGAATAATTATATAAGAATTGTAACATAAAACATATTCCTGAATTAATTTATGATAGATAATAATTTAACTCAATATTTAGTGTAACTACAACTAGTTTGTGATTTACAAATATATTATAATAGTACATTTTGAAATTTGAACAATGGTTTTAATTGGAATCTAATTTCTTATATTTTGCTACCAAATATTAAAATTATTAATATTATTATTTTGAAGAAGAAAATTCAAACATGAACTGCGGAGACAATGTTAAGATTTATACCCATGTGGCTTTGACCTTCCTCTTGTCTAGCCAAATCTAAAAGACTTTCATACCAATTGATATATTTTCTCTCACTAGTATGTTCGTAATTTTTCTCTTATCCTATCAATGTTAGGTCTTTAGTAGCATTCTCTCAAAATTCTCACTTCAAACAAAAGACCATTGAGTCTTCCCTTGAATACTTATCATTCTAACTCTTATCCAAGTCAACTCCTCTTTATTGAAGCACACCACTTATCGACATCGGCGGATTTAGTATAGACTTAGAGAGAGTTTGAGTCCCCCTCAATTTTATGCTCTTTATATATATATAAATGGACATAGTATCAATATCATTAGCTAGTTCTTTTAGCCCTCTTTAGACCCAGGTTCAAATCCCACTTTTACTGAATTATAAAGCGTACACGGAAGTGTATACCATGATTCTTCTGTCTATCAATAACGGCATGCATTGCACAGTGAATGTGAAGAAGTAGACCATCATCTCGGCAATAATGAGCCAAGCTAGGATTTGTAGTGAATCCACCTGTTAAGTAGTCATGTATTACGATAGGAACTCCCAATTCTTGGGCAAATACAGCCTCCCATCAATAAAATTTATGGATCTACCACTGCTTATTAATCTCGAATATATCATGACTACATCTTTCGAGACTTACCACTTCTTTTTCTACACTCAATGATTCTATTGATGTGATTTTGATACCAATTGTTAAGGACATGCACCATTCATATATCTTCACAATTGTATTGATGTTGTCCATTTTAACTTTCATGATTTTATTTTTGCTACCAGATAAATCTCCTCATACTAACAGAAATATTGCCCACTTATATACACAGACTTTCCCTTATCTTGCCGGTATGTGATTTTAGTTGTATTCCAAGTGTAATTGTAAAGACTACACAATGGAATGAAATCAAACTTTGATCTAATTGAAAAAAAAATATACCCAAACAAACATATGATACAATCTTCCTCCTGCTCTTTGGACTTTAGTAATTTTTTTTGTACGGACATTAAAAATTTTAATGGATTCTATTTTCAATTGAAATCCTACTTCCCTAGAGTCATATGTATTGAACAAGTACCTAATTTCAATGTTGTCAAAAAAAAAAAAAAAAAAAAAAATCAAGTTTCGACTTTGGGTAGGAATGTACATCGGTTGATTGGTATTGGTTTCAGGAGAAAACTGACATCAAAATTGAATGCAGGCTGTTGTTTGTGGGACGAAGAGCATAGAGAACTGGGAGGTGGAGGGGGTGTGGAGCAAAGAGACTTAGCGAGTGGGCGAGTCTTTTCTTTTTTCCAATTGAAAAGCTTAGGAATTGAGGGAATGTGAGGAATGCGAAGGTTCGCATGTTGATATATTTTTAAACAGATAAATAATAGAACTTTTAAAATATATATATATATGCACACACGGTCGGGCTTTCCACTTTTCTTTGGACGGTTCGATCAACCAATAATTATTCTTTTAAAAAAACTAAAATCGACCGATATTTTTACTAAACTGATTGATTGATCTCGATTCGGTTGGTTTTGGTCAGTCAAATCGATTTTTTGGTGTATTCATGTTCACCTCTAAACTTCAAGTGTGCTAGTTGAATATAAATATTTATAAAATGTTTAAAATTTTAATTGTTTAACCACGAAAATAAAACATTTTAATATTTGTTCAAAATACATGTGAATATTTGAAGATAAAATTATGCAACACAAAAGTAGCATTATCTTCTATTGTGTATCCTCCTATCCTATATCTTTATGTATACATTCCACGATACTGTTCAAAATGGGTAAATATTAGAGATATTACATTCAATAAATTTGATCGTTGAATATTTCAAGATACATAGTTCTTCGTGCAGCTTTGATATATTAAATGACTCAATATTTTGGTACCACCAATCATCAACTGCCAACTGTAAACTTGAGTCATTTATTATTATTGTTATTATTATTTTGAAAGATGGAAACATTAATTTTATGATCAAATCTTCGACTTTTAGAAATGAAAATTATGAAAATTATCATTCTAAATTCATCTTGGCAGAAAAATTAGTTAATAATCAACATACCATTGCCATATGTGTCACAAGTCATGTAAACTATAAGTTAGATTGGAATTGTGTTATTGTCAATTATTATATCCATAGTCATATGGCTCGCAAAGTATCAATAGAATTACTAATTGGTAGAGTAAAGATGTGAGCCTCTCACATTTTGAATCAAGAAATGTATCATAACGAGTTAAATCAGAGAAATTGTAATAAATGACAAAAAATGGTTAATTATTTACAAATATAGCAAATAATTTAAATTTATTGCAAAAATGACATTTTATTACCATTTAAATTTAATTGCAAGTTTGTCTTTATTTTTTTAGGGAGATTATGCGCATTTTACGATAAGTAATATTTGTCCATTAATGATATCAATGATATCCATCTATCCATCTATTTGTTATATTAGTATTTTTTAGTGATTTTTAGTGTTAACAGTGATTATACTTAGATAGATATCTACCGGTGGTATTGATGATATCAATGATAGAATTTAGATAGATATTAGTGATGTCAATATATTATTGTACAAAATGAGAGGGCAATGGCAAAATGGCGAAAGCGAGGAACTTAGAGGAGAAGTTCAAAACGTGGGTCATATTTTTTATATCATGAAATGTATGCCATTTTTTATATATTGTGTTATGATATTTAATGGGAGGATAGTTCAGTAAATTTAGGGTTTTAAAACGTATTTTTACTATATTTACAATTCGTTTATGATTTTGATATATTTGTAATATTTTTTTGTTTGATTTTGCTATGTACGCAAGCAGCCTATTAAACCATTTTCAAGTTATTATTATCATCTTTTTTTATAAAATGTTCTAGTTAGCTACAATATTTCAATTAACTTTATATATCATATGATATTTTATTTTGTTACATTTATATTAGTCATTCCTTAATTGACATAAATTTAGCACAATCCTTAAAATATGTATGATCAAATTAAGAAAAATATATATATATATATATACATAAAATAGAAAAGACAGGCATAATACTCACACATTTTTTAGAGCAAGTTTATTTTAAAGTCTTAAAAAACATTTAATAAAATTTTCTGAAACTACTTGAAATGTAGAGGTGAATTGCATTTGATAAAAGGCTATTTTCAAATATAGAAAAATGAACTAAAATATAAACGTAGCAAAATTTCATTGTTTATCTATGATAGACTTCTGTGTCCACTTATGTCATAATAGATACAGATAGTACTATTGTAGTCTATCACATATAAACTGTGATATTTGGTTATTATTTATAAATATTTTTAATAATTTTATCGTTTAAAATAATTTATCTTTAACAAAATAATTTTGAGTGTTATTACTTCAACTCTCCTATATTTGATTTTTAGATAATGGAGGAGAAAAGAAAGAGTTGACCTACCTTAACTAAGCAAATTTGCTATGTCATCGAACTTCAATCGTCAAGTCGTCAACATTCAAAGGACTTAAAAGGACCATTTATAACCATTATTATTATTAATATATATAGTTGACTTCTGTTCATATATAAATATATATTTAGTAAGTAGGTGGTAATAATACTTTAGTCATCATATTTTAAATTTTGATCCATTTTCATTCTCATATTTTTAATTTTTAAAATGTTCGTCGGTGTACTTTTTCAACTTTTGTTAATATCTTTTATACTTTCAAAACATCCATTTTGTTTCTGATACTTTTTTAAAGTGACTATTTTGATCCTTATTTGTAAAATTTTAACCTAAAGTATATACATAATAATAATGAAAATTCTTTAATATAAATTTTTGACTACATCTTGAAATTTGGTGAATGAAGTGTCACGCTAAAATATTTATAAAGAACTGAGATAAAAATGAAAATAAATGGAACAAAATAGTCATTTTTTAAAAATATATGAACCAAAATGAAAAAATGGACCTTTTCAAATTATAAAAACTAAAAGTTATTTTTACAATATGAGATAAAGGAGAATCGAATCTCTAATATTGAAATTGATTATACATGTTTTATGTTAGTTGAATTATGCTTATTTTGGTCAAATGATTAAAATTTGAAAGTAGATTAGATGAATCAAATGAAACTTTTTAAAAGTTAAGTACTAAATTAAACCGAAGTTTAAAAAGTATACACTCAAAAATAATATTCGGACTTAATATTTATTTCTGATTTAATATAATTAAAAATAATAAGTAGAGGTTCACATTTTCAAGGGTGGAGTGAAAAGGCGCTACAATCAAAGTCGAACATGTCCAATTCCAATAATTTAGTTCGGTCTAAACAACCATTAATTGGTCTAACTTGTGCTGTATTTAAGAGTGATTCTAAAATTGTTCAAATAAATTTTGTCATTTTCAAAATGATTTATAAAATATTTTTATCATTTAAAATAAATTTTAATAATAAGAAAAATATGATTACAAGAACATAATTAAACATTGAATTGACTTATAGTGATTAAAAATGTGTTTCAAAATGATTTTAATTTTTTCAAAACCATCTCAAACATAGACTTATTGATTGGGCAATCAACCATCCATATTTGAGTTTGTATTGGATTTTGTAAGATGATATGTAATTAAATTTATTAAGTTTTTGGATCAATTAGTGATTTAAGAGATATATTTTTGTTGAAAACAATACTTCATATAATAACGATTTCATTTTTTATTTTTCATTTTTAAAATTTGCTGGCTTCGTTTAAATTTTCTAATTATAGTTTTTAATTTTGTTAAAGAAATATTTAAATTATTAATCAAGTGCTAAAACAAAAATAAGTTTTTTTTTTTTTTTTTAATTTTCAAAGCTTTTCCTGAATTTTTTGAAAATATTAGTAAACAAATGGATAACAGAACATAAAGAAAAGGTTGAAGGGTATTTAATGAGGTGTTGACTCTTCTGGTCAAAGGGCTTTATATTGAACCCTCAAACTTTCCTATTTTGGAAATGGGGCTTTCCTCAAATAATAAAATAAAAATAATTAATTAATTAATTAATGCTTCTTTTCACAAGGGACAAATGACTTCATTTTTTAAATGAAAATGTTTATTTTTTTAAAAAAAAATTAAAACACATATATATATGAGATAACTATTCAATCTCATAATATCATTGAAGTTTATGTTCTAAAACTCGTAGTTTTTGTAAATAAAATATTATCTAATAAACCAGAAAATCCAAAGTTATTGTATGAAATCTTGAACATGTACGTAGTTGACATATGAGAGAATCACGTTCAAGAAATAACTTAAAGATCTATAATATATAGGTAAGGTTGGGTGTCTTATTCTGGTGACACTATGGAAACAACCCACGTCGTAATAGTTACACATCTATTGTATGAAATATTGAACATGTATGTAGTTGACATATGAGAAAATCATGTTCAAGAAATAACATAAAGGTCTATAATATATAAGTAAGGTTGGGTGCCTTATCTTGGTGACACTATGGAAACGACCCACGTTGTAATAGTTATAAAACTATTGTATGAAATCTTGAACATTTATGTAGTTGACATATAAGAGAATCATGTTCAAGAAATAACTTAAAGGTCTATAATACATAGGTGAGGTTGGGTGTCTTATCTTGGTGACATTATAGAAATGGCTCACGTTATAATAGTTACAAATGATTTAAATCAAATTGTTCATGGGGAAACATGTGAGTAGAGGTATCCTATACAAAGAGTTTGTATAAGACCAGACCGCGAAATATCTAATCTCTCTTTTTGTAAATCCGTTAATTGATTAGATTAATATTTCATATGATGACCATATGCGACTTGATCTTCAGAGTGATTTATGAACTCCTATTTGTGAGGTTAGTCCTTTGATTTCAAGGACTTGACTAAATAGGGGAGCTGCTGCACTCTGATTGGCCCAAAAGGGACTTAGTTTATGGTTGGATCATAAATAAATTGTTCATTAGAAGAATGAGTGGGACTTAAAGAAAAAGTGTAATTACAGGGGTGAAACGAACGTTTTCACTCCGCTGTAATTATGAACAATTCGTGAAGTATCGACTTGCTTATATTGATTATATCCATGAACACAACTTGTCTTATAGTGCATATGAGTTCAACTACGAGTCTATAGTGGTTTTCCCTGTTGTTAATGAATGAAGTTTAATTAATTAAAATTAAAGAGTTTAATTAATTAATCTTGGATTATTGGAGCTTATAATCTATAGGTTCATAAGGTCCTTTGACTAGCTCGCCACGGACCAACAAAATTAAATTTGTTGAAAATTTTTGAAAAGTTCAAATTCATGAGGAAAAATATTAATTGTATTGGATACAACTAATTACATGATTTATTATAAAGTTTATTTGAATAAGATTCAAATTATAACTTTATAACATGGAGAATTAATTTGTTTGAAAATGATTCAAATAATTAATTATTTATTTGGTTGAGATTCATATAAATAACTAAATTATTTATTTGGTTGAGATTCAAATTAAATAAATGTTGGGATAATTAAATTAGAATATGATTCAAATAATTAAGTATTTAATTTGAATGAGATTCGAATTAAAGAGATAATGCATGGAACAAATATTTAAATTCATTTAATATGAGATACTAATTGAGTAATTATCTTTTAATATTGGATATTGGTAGATAATTAAATAATGTAGAAAATAAATATTTAAATATGATTTGAATATTTTAAACCATTTATTAATATTGGATATTATTAAGTATTTAATCACTGTTATCCCAATAGGATTAGGAGTAACCCATAGACTACTATAAATACGGCCATTAGGAGCCCTCATAGAATATACTCTCTACAAGAATAATCTCTACTATTACTCTGAAACTCTCCCTCTAGAATTCTCTCAATTCTCTTAGAAAAGTTCTAAGAAAATTCTTCTTCCATGCTTCCTCTATTCTTTCACTACAAGAAATTTGAACTTTAACATCTGCTGGAAAAATAAAAAATGGATGTATAATGTCATTTTTTTAAAAAAAAAAAAAAAAAGTGGATCTTTAATGTCAGTTTTAAACCGACATTAAAGATATATTTGAATTAAGCTATAATGTCGGTTTAAAACATTTCTCCATCTTTTTCCCATTAATAAAAAATATTCTCTCTTTCATTTCTCCATCTTTCTTCTCTCTCCTTTTTCACTTCTCTCCTCCAAACCCTCTTGCCTTTGACCATCATCACCGTTCGTCGTCATCATTCACCATGTAGATTTCTCCGCCATCGTCTATTCGCTCATGCAAGTCAGATCCCTGTTCGCTCGTGCAACTCGTGCAGGTTAGATTTTTACTATGCAAAAACAATATTTATATATTCCTAAATATCTTTTTTTGCATAGTTAAAATCTACGGTTGAACCATCATTCACCATCATAATCAAATTATCATCTTAATCCTAAGGTAGTATGGTGCTTTTTTTTTTCTTGCTTGGTTAATTTAGTTCCTAGCTTGAATTTCATAAATTCTCTTGTGTGGGGTAGTTGAATTCTTATTATGTGTTGTTTGCCCATTTTTCTTTGCTTTAGAAAGTCCTGCTTTGGATTTGGATCAAATCTGTGGTGGATGGTGGAGATAACATAAAGAATGAGCAATTGAAAGACTATGTTTGGAAAACACTATGTAATGACAACAAGTGTGTGTATGCACTTTTTTTTTTTTTTTTTTTTTTTTTTTGAGGGGGGTGTATATTTACAAAGTTTTAGTTTGTATTTTGTATTTTAAAAGTAAGTGTTGGAGGAGGAATTTTGGGTCAATCACGAATCACCACGACATTTACTAAATTAATGACGAAATTCCAAAATCATCAAATTTAGGACTAATTAAGAGTTGATATGTGTCCCAAATTGAAGTTGAAGGCAAATTCTAACGACGTTATGTGTTTTCGTCATAAGCATTGGATCTAAAATTAATTTCCCCCAATTTGATTTTATAATTTGGGCTTTGATCCAATTACGTCCAAAAAATGGGCTTAATTTGGGCCTAAGTATCAAAGTAGACCCAAATCCAATTAATTGAACCCAAAGGCCAGACCCAAATCCAATTAATTGGGTCCAAAAACCAAGCCTAAGTCCAATTAATTAGGCCCTTAATTAGGCCCATGAGTCAACCAAACCCATGGGCCAGGGCTAACCAGGTCCAAGCCCATAAAGCCCATCAGAGAGTCCTATAAATAGAGGAACTCTTCTCATTTCAAGGGGTCAGCAATTCCACATTTCAGAGAGTTCAGAGAGAATTCACCAACAAGCAGAAGACTCCTGAAACTCTTTGAAGACACAGGACCCTTTAAGACACAAAGACTCTTCCAAGACTTCTACTTCAAGAATGTTCGATGCTTTTCTTCTTCCAGTCAAGCACATTCATTCAACTATGAGAGAATCAGAAGATCAAGTGTTAGAGCTCGAACTACATCGCATCAAATAAACATCAACATCAACACCAGCTCAAGTTTAAATTCACGAATTAAGTTTCTCCAAAAACCTCACACGAATAAATTGGCATGCTTAGTGGGACGACTCTACCTCTCATTTCTCTCTCAACATCCAAGCAACTCAATGGCATCTAGGAAGGTCGCATCTAGAGTATCCTCCGCAAGAGATTCCTACACGAGACCTGTTACCTGCGACCGTTCAAAGGAAGTTATGCAGGAGAAGCAAGGTTCAGTCGTCACGCATGACATCCTAAAGTGGATGAAAGTGTCCCCTAAAGGGGAATTGTCACCAAGGAAAATCCCTTGTTTGACAGCTTTGTTTCTGCCCCCAACAAGTCGAAAAGAGAATCACACCCAGAGGTCATTTCTATCATGATGGAAGATGTAACAGATGAGGCGGCCATGGAAAAATGGAAAGGAAGATAAATTTTATGATGAAAGACATCGAGGAACGAGATCAGAGATAGCCACCTTGAAGGAACAAATGCAATCTCGAGAGGTTGCTGAATCATGCTAGGTACCTGCTATCAAAGCAATTGACAAAGGAAAAATCATGTTGCAAGAAAATCAACTGCAACAATCGGATTTGGTGGCCTCTCTGTCAGTTCAGCAACTGCAAGACATAGTCATGACCTCGATAAGGGCTCAATATGGTGGCCCAACTCAGACCTCTTTCATGTATTCCAAGTCGTACTCCCATAAAATCGACAACTTAAGAATGTCAGCTGGGTATCAACCTTCAAAATTCCAGCAATTTGACGTAAAGAGCAACCCCCAAATAGCATGTTGCCCACTTTGTGGAAACGTGCGAGAATGCGGGAACCATGGGAGATCTACTGGTCAAGCAGTTCATCAAAATCCTAAAACGAAACATTTTTACTGGTACATGGACTTAGAGCCTGAGGTGATTGACAGTTGGGAGCAACTTGAAAGGGAATTCTTGAATCACTTTTACAGCACTAGACGCATCGTTAACATGATGAAGTTGACAAATGCCAAGCAACAGAAAGGGGACTCGGTCATCGACTATATCAACCGATGAAGGGCTCTAAGTCTGGACTGCAAAGACTGACTCATCAAATTGTCTACTATGAAAATGTGCACTCAAGGTATGCACTGGGGACTCCTTTAAATTCTGTAAGGAACAAAGCCCCATACCTTTGAAGAATTGGTGACTCGCGCCCATATGAAGTTGAGCATCGCCAATCGAGGGATGAAGGATTTTCTGATCCCTGAGATGAAGAAAGATAAGAAGGAGATAAAGAGCGCTGAGAAGATTGTAAAGTGTGTCGCGAAGGAATCAACGATCATCAATACGACCCCGTTGAGGTTTTCCTCAAAAAGGAAAGAAAAGAAGACTGAAAAGAAGGAAGACGGAGGCAAAAGACGTCGCCTAACCTTGAAGAAGAGGCAGGAAAAAGTCTATCCGTTCCTTGACTCCGATGTGGTGAATATGCTTGAGCAACTGCTGGAAAAACAACTCATCCAATTACCACAGTGTAAATGGTCGGAGCAGGTAGGGAAGGTAGATGACCCCAACTACTGCAAGTACCACAGGGTTGTTAGCCACCCAGTTGAAAAATGCTTTTTCCTAAAGGAGCTGATCCTAAGGTTGGCTCGACAAAGGAAGATTGAGCTAGACATGGATGAGGTTGTTCAAACGAATCACGTTGCAATGGCAGTAACTCCAAAAACACCGACACTAGTCATATGTTATGAGGAAAGAGAAAGTTTGGTTCGGTTTAGGACCTTCGAATCTCTGGTTGTATGGTTCCAATAGAAGATCCAAGTCACAGATTTACAAAACAAAGAAGAATGTGTGGATAGGGGCGATGATGAAGGCTAGACATAGAAGAGGAAGGGAAGAAAGAAGACTCGGAAGCCACGCCGAAAAAAGAAAAAGTTGAGACCTACCCAAAAAGAGTCACGCTTCTATCAAAGTTATAAAATAGGGAACAAAACATAGAAGAGGAAGGGAAGAAAGAAGACTCGGAAGCCCAAGGCTATTAAGGAGAAAGATGAGGACATTCCTCGTCCCAGGCGATAGGTGACACTGACAGATTTCCTTCCAGAGAACTTCTGCATTCGTGGTTCAGGAGAAGTGCCAGAGGCTGTTGCATGTCATGCTATCAGCACAACAGAAGAATAAGATACCCTCCTAAGCTCTTTGAAATCGACAGAGAAGTCAAATGACTTATCGTCATTCAACAGAGATGACTTGTTCTCACTCCCTCAAGAAGCTAAGACAACCCTCACTGATGCATTATTGGAATCCAACGCATCCAGTACACCGACCTCCGTAGCACGCACATATGCCTTGTGTTGTACATCCATAGGCTTCTTTGACGAAAATTTGCTGTTGGGATCTAAGTTGCATAATAGGCCTTTGTACGTCTCCGAATACATTTGAGAATAAAGAGTTTGTCGGATTCTCATCGATAATGGATCCACTGTCAATATAATTTCTAAGGCGACTATGAAACGGTTAGGCATCCTCGTGGAGGATTTATCAAACAGCAAGTTGGTAATTCAAGGTTCAATCAAGGCAGCTAAAGGGCGATAGACATGATACGCTTAGAGCTCCTCATTGGCGACCTGAAGGCTGATGCATTGTTTCATATTATAGACTCAAAGACCACCTATAGGCTGCTACTGGGGCGCCCTTGGCTTCGTGGGAATGGTGTGATTACGTCGACATTGCATCAATGTTTTAAGTTTTACCAGGATGGGATAAAAAAGGTTGAGGCAGACTCTAATCCATTTCAGAGGCTGAATCTCACTTGAAGAGCGAGAATTCCAGTGAAGTAACGGCCGTAGAAACCTCGATGGTAAAGAAAGTAGGTAGATCCCGATCAAAGTCATCAGTTGATACAAGGAAAGAAATAGGTAGCAAGGCACAGGCCCCCTGCTCAAAAGGAAATGGGTCACCCACCAGCGTTGGAGATACATCCGTGGTGAGGGATGAAAAGGCTTTAAGACCTCCGATTCTGCGCTATGTCCCTTTGTTGAGACGGAAGAAGGGCGAGTCACCTTTTACGAAATGCTCAAAAGGTTTACGGGTTAGCGATATAGAAATCTTAAAAGAGAGTTTCGTCACACCTCTCACACCAATAATAAAGCAGGAAGTCCACAAGCAGGAGACGGACTTGACGAAGTTAAAGTTGAGGTTGGTGCCCTAAATCTCGTAGGTTTCAATAGTTGTAAATATTGTTGAATAAACTCATTATGTATTTAATAAAACATATGATATTTTATTCATTGTCTATAAAATATATGATATTTTAGTTTCATTAACCATCAACCAATAAACTAACATCCAAGGTTATCTTTGTAACTTAAACATGTATGTAGAGACAAACGGGTGGATCATATTTAAGTGATAACCTAAATGGTCTGTAGTATATGGATAAGGCTGGGTACCTTATCCTGGTAACACTAGAGTATGACATGCTTTGTAGGTGTTACAATTATTATAAAATGCTACAAATGATCTAATCCTAATCATTCATGTATAGACATGTGAGTGGGGATATTCTATATAAAAGAGTTTATATAAGACCGGACCACAAAATGTTTAGTTTCATTATATAACGCCATTCATAATAGAGACTCACATCTCACCAGAATGATCATAGATAACATGACTTGAATCTTGAGTAAGTTGTGAACTCCTGCCTATGAGGTCGGTTCTTTGATTTGTATGGGTGAGAGTGGTTAGATCGCCGACTCAACAATCCTACCATTTTGGGGATTCTTTTGATTAGGGAGCTGGGAACACAACTATACAAGATGGGATTCACTCATTCTCCGAGGAAGGGATAAGTAGATAAATTGCTCTCTTAAGGGCTGATTTCGGGTCTTGAACAATGTGGCGCCACACCCTCTCCTGGCCCGAGAATGATTTAGTCATAGTTGGTCTATGATCTATTGTTCATTAAGTTTTATCTCCAAATTAAATTAAATTAGGAATGAAACTTGAATTTTCATTTTAAATCCATAATTTTTAAGTTTTGTCCCCAAATCAAATTAGATTATGGATGAAACTTGAATTTTCATTTTAAATTCAAAATTTTTAAGTTTATCTCCAAATCAAGTTAAATTGAGGATGAAACTTGAATTATCATTTTAAATTCCAAATTTTTAAGTTTAATCTGAAAATCAAATTAAGTTGGGGATGGAAGTTGAATTTTCATTTTAAATATAGAATTTTTAGGTTTTATCTCTAAATCAAACTAAATTGAGGAAAAAGCTAAAAAATTTCCGTAAATTTGGCCATATTCCAAATTTAAAACAAAATTTTTAAGTTTTCATCTCCAAACCAAATTAAATTTGGGATAAAATTTGAAATTTTCTTAAATTAAAAGTTTGACTATGCTCTGTTATAAATTTTAGTTAAACTTGTGCACAAAATTCATGGTTTAATTAAATCGGGAGCATCAAAGTCAAAATCAAATTAATTGCATCTCGATGTCGGCTTTATCTTTTTCGAGATTCATCCACCCACATTTGTGCACGAATTTAAAAAATGGGGCATTTGTTGGAGAAGAAATTTCAGGCTAATCACGAATCGTCACGTCATCTACTAAATTAATGACGAAATTCCAAAATCATCAAATTTGGGACAATTAAGAGTTGACATGTGTCCCAAATTGAAGTTGAAGGCAAATTCTAACGACGTTACGTGTTTTCGTCGTAATCATTGGATCGAGTAAAATTAATTTCATCCAATTTGACGTTATAATTTGGGTTTTGGTCCAGTTACACCAAAAAATGGGCTTAATTTGGGCCTAGAAACCAAAGTATGCCTAAATCCAATTAATTGGGCCAAAAAACCAGGCCCAAGTCCAATTAATTAAGCCCAAAAGTCCGGCCCATGGGTCAACCAAACCATGGGCCAACCAAACCCAAACCCATGGGCTAACCAGGCCCAAGCCAATGAAGCCCATCAGATAGCCATATAAATAGAGGAACTCTTCTCATTTCAAGAAGTCGACAATTCTACATTCCAGAGAACCCAGAGAGAATTCATCAACAAGCAGAAGACTCCTGAGACTCTTGAAGGACACAGGACCCTTGAAGACACAAAAACTCTTCCAAAACTTCTACTTAAAGAACGTTTGGTGCTTTTCTTCTTCAAGTCAAGCACATTCATTTAACCGAGAGAGAATCAGATGATCAAGTGTTAGAGTTGGAACTACATCGCATGAAATCAACATCAACATCAACACCAGCTCAAGTTCAAATCCACGAATTAAGTTTCTCTGAAAACCTCGTGCAAACAGTAAGTTCTTACTCTTTTTTGATATACCAATAAAAGTTTTTTTTGTATCTAACAAAATTTTAATTTTACTATGTAACCCTTATGAGTTTTGATAATTTGTTGATTACCTTGGTTTTAGAGTCAATCATCTATTTCCTCTTTTGTGACTTATTATTAAGGATTTGTGAAAGCAATTAAGATTTTATTTTGTGCATGTCCAGGTAAAAGAGAAATATTATTAATTTGCATGTGCGTAAGCAACAAATATATATATATATATATATATATATATATTTTTCCAATGACAAACGATGATAGACATTTAATATCGAACAATTACTGACAAAAAGTAGGTGAAAAACCAACATTGAAAATAGTATTCAATATCGATTAAAAACTGACATTGAAGATAACTGGCATTGAAATCTTGGTTATCTATCTATAATGTTAGCTTAAAACCAACATTAAAGACACCCAACATTAAAGATCTTTTATAACATGATCTTCGATGTCGGTTTTTAACCGATATTGTACCCCTATATTGTCAATTTTAAACCGACATTAAAGTAGTTTTGTAGTAGTGTTTCAAAAAGCGGTTTCCACATGTCAGATCCTTGGCAGTAATAACAAGGAAAATCTCATAGCATTTGAAGAATCTAAGAAGAAGACTACCAATTTCAAGGGGAGATTTTGTTACAGTCACGTGTCGGCAACGGTATGGTTCTTAATCTTATTCTTGTTTACTTGTTTTTACCTATTTTAAGAAATCAAAGAAAATGATCTCACGCTTCTGCTGGGATTAAATTTCCTTCAATTGGTATCAGAGCCAATTTTTTATTCTTGATTTAAATTAAAATTTAAGAATGGTGGATAGGAGATGTATGTGTTTTTTAATTGCAGTTTGCGCGTTGGCTATTTAGGCTTTTGGCATTTAGATTTGTAGTTTTATTGATGAGATCAATGTAAAACCCAACATTTACGGGTATTTTTTTTTTTTTTTTGCTATAAATCGACTCTGTAAATATGTGTCGTTTGTAGGAAAGAGTTGCTATGAAGAGAACTTGAATAAATGCAAATCGAAAATCAGAAGGTAAGGCAGTACAGTTCTGTGAACAACGTCGCGACGCTCCGATGTGAGGTAGAGAACAAAAGAAGAACAGTGTTGCGATGCCGCCCAACAGCATTGCGATGCTTTGATGATTCTAGCAGGAAGAAGTCTTTTTCCCTGTTTTCTATTAGGATTTTTTCTAAAAACCTAGGGCTTTTAGATATTATTTGATTTTCTAAGGATGCCAAAAGCCAATCAACTTTGCTATTTTTAATTTAATTATCCATGAGATGTATAATTTAAATTAAATCTTGAATGTTGTATATAGTATGCCATTTAATTTAAAATCCCACTATAGGTTAATAATATCATGCATATTTTAAATACAAATGTTATATTTAATTAAAGGCATGATGAAATTCACATATTTTAAATATAAATGTTATATTTATTAAATGCATGTAGAGATTCCTCTTTAACTAAAATATATTTGATATGTTGCGTAATTGATTAAAGAGCTTTGTAAGATTACACGTTTAGATAAATATAATATTAATTAATTATAGTTTATCTTTATTTTTCCTAATGAGATTAGAAAAATGCATGTTTGTCTAATAGAATTAGGATCTTGCTTAGATAAAGATAAAATTAATTTTAGTTTATCTTTATAATTTTCTAATAAGATCAGAAAAGATTGTATGCTTATCTAATGAGATTAGGTTAATTTAGTTTATCTTTATAATTTTCTAATAAGATCAGAAAAGATTGCATGCTTATCTAATGAGATTAGGTTAATTTAGTTTTAAATAGTTTAAAATGGGTAAATGAAAAGATTTAAATAATAAATGCTTGCCTATAAGGGAACTATGTCTAAGGAAGGTTCGACTAAGATTGGGGTATTTAAGTTGATGGTAATGGAACACTTCTACCTGAAAACTGACCTAGGAGTTGAATTAGTCAAAATTTTATATAACATAATGTGATTAATTTATTAAAGAGTTTAATAAACATGGATATTTTACATTATGCCAACAAGCCAAACATAAGAGTTATGCTTGGGTAAACAAAATTAAAACTTAGAAAAATGATTTAGCCTAAGTTTGTTTAAGTAATGAAAATCCTATTTCAAAATACTAAGTGGGAGAATAAATGTATATTATATGTCATCTCTCCTATTTTCTCTGGTAAGATTCACACTGTGAGACTCATGCTTGGCCTCGTGGCAGCTTTTACTTCGACTCATGCTTGGCCCCGTGGCAGCTTTTGCTTTCATCCCCTTTCGAAAAGTGTTTGCATGGATCAAGATCAACGTGAATTAGAGAAAGTATTTATAGTTAGTGAGAAAAGGACATGTGTCAATATATCCTACGGTCTCCATCATTAGCTTACACTATGGGACTCATGCTTGACCTTATGGCGCTTTGCTTTAGCTCTGCTTCCATCCCCTTTCAAAAGGTATTTGTATGGGTCAATATCAAGGTAAACTCTAGCAATGGATAAAATAGTAATTTTCTGTTTCTAATATTGACCTCCCTTCGGCAGACTTGTTGGGGCAGAATTATAAGATCTAAAATGATGGGTTACAGTTACAAGAACACACTAAAGTTGTTAATGGTGTTCTAACCAAATAATTATAACTAAATGTTGTAGAATAGGAGTTATTCTGGTTTAATGTTGGTTGAGAATGTCTCAATCCAATGAATGAGCACTTGATCTATCCTTTGGTAACATTTGTTCTAAATCACCAAAGTATCATTACATCAGACATGATTTATAGGGTTCATAAAATGTAATGCTAAATTTAATTGGATTTAAGTTATACAAATGGTTGATTTGATAAAATGTTTTCTAGCAATAATGTCTACCTCTATGATCTTTCTTTTCGCCATTGATAAATTGAGTGGTGATAATTATACGATATACAAAAATAATTTCATACGATATTGATACTGGACAATGCAAAATTTGTCCTAACTGAGGGATCTCCTTAGGAACCAACTCTAAATGCTACATGAGATGTTCGTGAAATATATGACAATGTATAAGAGCAAACGAAAAGGCTCGAGTCTATATCTTGGCTAGCATAACTAATATTTTGGCCTAGAAGCTTGAAAACATGCAGACTGCACATGAGATGATGGAGGTCATTGCATGATATGTTTGGGCAATCGTCTGAACAAATCAAACATGATGCTCTCAAATACATTTATAATGCACGTACAAAGGAGGGAACATCTATTTGGGAATACATTCTTGACATGATGGTTCACTTCGCAAAAATAAATGGAGTTGTCATTGATCAGTCCAACTAAGTTAGATTTATTCTAGAAACTTTTCCTAGGAGTTTCTTACAATTTAGAAGTAATGTTTTTATGAACAAAATTACTTACAATCTCACAACTTTGTTGAAGAACTACAGAATTTTCAATGTCTGAACAAGGGACGGAATGGGAGACAAATGTTGCCTCTTAGAATAAAAATAAGTCCAGAGGTTCAACCTCTAGAAGAAATCTGAAGCTTCATCCTCTGGTCAAAAGGACTAGAAAAGAAAGATAAATTAGAAAAGAATATAACTAAATCTTCTAAAAAAAAAAAAAAGCTAGAAACAAGAATTCAAAAGGAAAATGTTTCCATTACAATAAAGTTGGGTACTAGAAGAGAAACTGCTCAAATTTTTTGGCTGAGAAAAAGAAGCCAAAAGAAGGTAAATATGATTATGTTGTCTTAGAAAACTATTTAATGAAGAACAATAATTCTACCTGAATAATTGATTGGGGAGCTACTCATCATGTTTGTTCTTTTCAAAAAATTGACTCTTGGGAACAATTAGAGACTAGAGAAATGACAATGCGAGTTGGAACCGGTGAAGTCGTATAGGTTGTTGCTATTGAAAGTATTAAATTATCTTTTAAAAACTATTATTTGTTGTTGGACAACGTGCATTTGGTTCCTAGTTTTAAAAGGAACCTAATTTTAGTTTATTGTTTAGTTGAACAATGTTATTCTTTAAATTCTGTTGAGAATGAAGTTGTTATTACAAAGAATGGCTTGAATTTTTGTTCAGCTTTTATTAAAGATAATTTGTATGTGCTAAAATTGTTAGCGTGCAAAACGCTTCTTAACACTTAAATGTTTAGTACAACAACTTCTAGGACAAAAAGACAAAAGGTTTCTTACAAAAATGATACCTATATTTGGCATATAAGTTTGAGTCATATAAATCTCAATAGGATTGAGAAGTTGATAAGAGTGGTCTTCTAAATAAGTTGGAAGCGAACAACTTACCAATATGTGAATCTTGTCTTGAACGCAAGATGACCAAGAGACATTTTACTAGAAAAGATCATAGAGCCAAAGAACCTCTAAAACTTATACATTTAGACCTTTATAATTCAATAATGTTAAAGAAAGAGAAAGTTATGGATACTTTATCTCCTTCATAGATGATTATCCAAGATATAGGTATTTTTACCTAATGCAATATAAGTCTGAAGTTCTTGAAAAGTTCAAGGGGTATAAGGTTGAAGTTGAGAATCTATTAGGTAAAAAGTTTAAAACACTTCGATTAGATCGAGGTGGAGAGTATATGGACTTAAGATTCAAAGACTATATGACAGAGAATGGAATCACATCCCAACTTTCAGTTCCTAGTACACCTCAATAGAATGGTATATTAGAAAGGAGAAATAGAACCTTGTTAGACATGATTCGGTTGATGATGAGCTATGCTTAGTTACCAGATACCTTTTGGGGGTATGCAGTATTGACTGCAGTATATATTTTGAACAATGTTCCATAAAAAATTGTCTCAGAGACACCAACTGGAACTTTGGAGGTGTTATAAGTGTACTTTGTGATATTTCAGAATTTGGGGATGTCCAACATATATGCTGAATTTAAACCCAAAGAAGTTCAAACCACGTTCAAAATTATGCCTTGTTTAGGCTACCTAAAGGAAATTAGAGGTGGTTATTTTTATGATCCCAAAGAAAATAAGGTGTTTATGTCTACAAATATCATTTTCTTAAAGGAAGATCACATGAAGGATCATAAACCTCACAGTAAAATTATGTTGAATGAATTGATTTCCATTAAAGCTACTCGGACATCAACAAAATTTGTTGATATTACATCGACAAGAGTTATTGATAATTCATCAACAAGAGTTGTTAATAAAGAATCTGTTATTTAGGTTTGTCCTTTCCAAGAGTTAGGAGTTTTTCGACGTAGTGGGAGGGTTATAACACAACTCAATCGTTACATGGATTTAACTAAAGCCCAGGTTTTCATACCTGAAGACATTGAGGATCCATTGACTTTCAAACAAGAAATGGATAATGTTGACAAAGATGAATGGCTCAAATCTATGAATCTTGACAATGGGGTCTATGTCCTCCAATTTAGTATGGGATCTTGTAGAATAATATGAAAGGGTAAAACTCATAGGATGCAAGTGGATCTACAAGAGAAAAAGAGGTATAGATGAGAAGGTATAGACCTTCAAGGCGAGACTTGTGGCAAAGGGGTATACCTAAAGAGAAAGGGTAGACTATAAAGAAACATTCTCCTTGTTTGCCATGTTAAAGTTGATTTGCATTCTCTTAGCAATTGCCACATTTTATGATTATGAGATATACCAAATGGATGTGAAGAATGCATTTCTGAATGACAATCTTGAAGAGAACATCTACATGAGCCAACCAGAAGGGTTCATAGAGCAAGATCAAAAGTATAAGATTTGGAAGCTTAATAGATCAATTTATGGACTTAAATAAGCATCAAGGTCTTGGAATATTAGATTTGACAATATTGTCGATTCATAGGTTTTGAACAAAATATTGATGAACCTTGTGTCTACAAGAAGACCATCAAAAGGAAAGTAGCTTTTCTGATGTTGTATGAGGATGATATTCTATTCATTAAGAATGACGTAGGTTTTCTCACTAACATTAAAAAATGGCTAGCTACGCAATTTCAGATGTAAGATTTTTTAGAGGTACAGTTTGTTCAAAGGATTCAAATTATAAGTAATCGCAAGAACAAAACCCAGCCTTGTCTCAAATGTCATATATTGACAAGATATTTGTCAAATATTCGATATAGAATTTCAAGAAGGGTAATTTACCTTCCAGGCATGAAATTTTTTTTCTAAAGAATAGTGTCCTAAGTCACCTCAATAAATTGAGAAAATGAGATGAATTCCCTATGCCTCTATTGTAGGCAGTCTCATGTATGCAATGTTGTGAACAAGACTTGATACCTATTATGCTGTAGGGATTCTTAGTAAATATCAATTAAATCCAGGATATGATCACTGGATTGCTATCAAAATGATCCTCAAGTATCAGGAGAACAAGGACTATATGCTTGGTATGGAGCTAAGGATTTGATCCTTATAAGATACAGACTAATAAGGATTATAGGAAATCTATTTCAGGATCAGTATTCACTCTATGTGGAGAAGCTATAGTATGGCGTAGCATCAAGCAAGGATGCATTGTAGACTCTACAATGAAAGTTGAATACGTAGTTGTTTGTGATGCAGCCAAGGAAGTTGTTTGGCTCAGAAAGTTCTTGACAGATTTGGAAGTTGTTCCAAATATAAACCTACCTATCATATGCGCTAATAATGGTGTTGTGGCTACTCTAAGGAATCTATAAGCCATAAGAGAGGAAATCATATAGAGAGAAAGTATCATTTTATCAGAGAGATAGTGCAGATGGGTGATGTAGTAGTCACTAAAATTGCACCTGAAGGCAACTGTGCTGATCCATTTACGATGGCTCTCACAGCTAAAGTGTTTGAGGACCATCTAGAGAGTCTAAGTCTACGAGATATGCATCACTTTGTCATGGAAAGTGGGAGATGTTATAGGGTGTATAGTATCCCTTGGCTTATTTATAGTCCCCACTAGCTTTAGTGCAAACGGGAGATTATTGGGGTTTATGTCCTAAAACTCGTAGATTTTGTAAGTAAACTATTTATCAATTAATAAAACAATTCATTATTTTATGTTAATTATCATTTTCATAACATTATCCAATAAACTAGAAAATTCAAGTCATTGTATGAAATCTTGAACATATATGTATTAACATACGAGAAGATCATGTTCAAGAAATAACCTAAAGACCTATAGTACATGGGTAAGGTTGTGTACCTTATTCTAGTGACATTATGAAAAACGGCCCACGTTGCAATAGTTACAAATGATTTGATCCAAGTCATTCATGTGAAGACATGTGAGTGGAGGTATCCTATACAAAGAATTTATATAAGATTGGACCACCAAATAATTAATCTCTCTTTGTAAATCTGTTAATTGATGAGATGAATATTTATAGAATGATCATGTGTTACTCGATCTTAATCTTGAGTGATTTATGAACTCCTGTCTGTGAGATTAGTCATTTGATTTGCATGGGTGAGAGTGGCTTAAGTTTACCATTTTGGGGACTTGACTAAATAGGGAGCCAGGAACATAACGTTACAAGATGGAATTCACTCCTTCCCATATATAGTAAATATATGAGTAATTCTCTTAATGCTGATTTCAGGTCTTGAACAAAGGGATCTCACCCTCTCATTGGCCCAAAGGGACTTACTTTATGGTTGGACTATAAACAAATTGTTCATTAGAGGAATCGGTGGGATTTAAGGAAAAGATGTAATTACAAGGATGAAATGAACATTTTGAACAAGCTGTAATTATGAACAACTCGTGAAGGATCGACTTGCTTATATTGATTATATCCATGGACACAACTTATCCTACAGTGCACAAGAGTTCAACTATGAGTCTACAGTAGTTTGTCCTGTAGTTAATGAATGAAGGTTAATTTAATTAAAAAGATTAATTAAGTAATCTTGGATCATTGGAGCTTATAAATTGAAGGTCCATAAGGTCCTCTTGCTAGCTCGCCAAAGACCAACAAGGATTAAGTTTTTTGAAAGAAAATTTGAAATATTCAAATTCATGAGGAAAAATAATAATTGTATTGAATACAATTAATTACTTGATTTATTATAAAGTTTATTTGAATAAGATTCAAATTATAATTTTATAACATGGAGAATTCATTTGTTTGAATATGATTCAAATAATTAATTATTTATTTGGAAGAGATTCATATAAATAAATAAATTATAAATTTGAATAAGATTCAAATTAAATAGATGTTGGGAGAATTAAGTTATTTGAATATGATTTAAATAAATAATTATTTAATTTAAATGAGATTCGAATTAAAGAGATAATGTAGAGAATAAATACTTAAATTCATTTAATATGAGATATTAAATGAATAATTATCTTTTTAATATTGGATATTAGTAGATAATTAAATCCCATAGAGAATAAATATTTAAATATTTTAAACCATTTAATATGAGATATTATTTGGATAGACATTTATTAATAATGGATATTATTAAATATTTCATTAAAAATCTCTGTTACCCTAATAGAATTAGGAGTAACGCTTAAAGTTCTATTGAGTACTATAAATAGGGCGCTTGCGAGCCTTTATAGAACACACTCTCTATAAAAATAATCTCTACGATTACTCTAAAACTCTCCCTCTAAAAATTCTCTTAATTTTCTTTAAAAAGTTTTAAGAAAATTCTTTTCCCTGCTTCCTCTATTCTTTCAAGAAGTGATTTCCACAAGTTGGATCATTGCGAGAGTCATAACAAGGAAGACCTCATGGAATTTGAAGAATATAAGAAGGAGGCTATCAGTTTCAACAGGAAATTTTGCTACAATCATGTGCTAGCAACGGTATGGTCCTTAACACTTTTCTTATTTACTTGTTTTTAATTGTTCAAGAAATCAAAGAAAACGTTCTCATGCGTCCATCGGGATTCAATTCCCTTCAAATATGTGATGCTAAAAGGAGGTTGAATTATAAAAAACATCTCAAAACTATAATAGTGGTTTAAAAAAATTTTACCCTAAAAGTTAGAGGTCTGTTACAAAACAAACATCGTAGACTTTTATTGTTAAATTCACGGACGAACAAAAAATCAAATTTACGAATTATGTGAGAAAATCTAAACACATGCATAGGATATTGTGAGTCATACTTGTCTTCAAGTATATGTAACATCACCTTTTTTCAACTTGAACTTTAATATAGTACCTAATATTATGCATTGTAGCATAGTGGGCAAAGTAAAATGGTGCCAGCTTTTGTACAAGATTCATACTTCTACTTGTTTCCCTCTAGTTTAGTTATAATGTTGTCAAAGATTGAAATTGAGCATTTTCTAAATGTTAGAGATCTAATCATTCAATTGAAACATGTAGGCTAGTGTGATAGAAATGACAAATCTAGAAGGCTAAAAATATAAGTTATCCTTAATTCAACTATTAGCAATAATATTTGACAATGTCACTTCACCACATTAAGATTTAATTTTAACCGAGTGTTTGTCAACCAATTGTTACTCGTTTCCACCCACGTTAATCCATAGCTCCTTCAACTGTGCAGAATTCACCCTTCAAGTATTTTAAGCTATTTTTCTTAATTTAAAAGGAAAAAAAAAAAGAAGATAAAAGTAGATTAACAATGCCATTAGATCTGAAACAATTAAAAAGATCTAAGTTGATGGGCCTAAGATGGGATACCGATTGATCACATCGGCCCATGGATCGTTGTTGGACTCTCCTAGAATGGGCCGAATACACTCCCAAATCAAACTAACACATTTGGGCCCAGTGCCCATTCCAATTTGCCAAACTTTATCTCCTTTTTCAACTCTTTCTTTAGCTTCCAAATAAGCAAGTTCATACCACAGCGCAGAAGATGACTGGTTCCCAAATCTATGCAGGGTCATCAATGCCGCCTCCACCTCCTTATCGTTAAGTTTCAGCACTTTTCCGATCGCCCTTATCACCGCAGCTCCCGATACCGGCAAGCAGAAATGCCCAATCACACTCTTGAAATTGGGTATGTAAATTTCTTGGGACTTGTCCACGAATCGCTTTCGTAGCTTCGAAACGACGTGCCGTAGTTTCTCCGACAGCGGCAAAATTGAAGATCCAAGAAGGGTTATGTTTATTCGGAGTGTTTCGGGGAAAACTTGAAGAGTATCTTTTGTGACAGAGACGCCAAGTTTTCCTTCCATGTCCTCTTCGCGCATGGCTGAAAGGTAACTTCTATCATCGAAGGATGTCTGTGTTCTAAGGGTTTTAAACAGTTTATATTTTGAAGAATCTTTCGCTTCTTTTCTATTGGTGAGCAAAATAGCCGCACTGCCCATACGGAAGTAGCAATTAAGGATTAGTCTGGAGTGTTCCTTTCCTGCATACCAACCGTTTGATAAAATTTCTGTACTAAGTATAACCGCATTTGAGTTTTCGTGAACTTGAAGAAGATTTTCAGCTAAATGAATGGCTATAGCACTTGCACTGCACCCCATTCCAGAGAGGTTATAGCTTTTAATGTCACTTCTCATGGAATATTTGTTGATGACGATGGATGACAGAGAAGGAGAAGGGCAAAAGCCACTGCAATTAACGATAAGGATATCAATGTCATGAGGAGAGAGATGGGTTTTGGTTAAAAGATCATCCATGACAGGAAACAGTACCATATGAACTTCATTAATGGATTCCTGTTGATGGGTTTTGGGTGGAATGAAATGCAGGGCTGGAGGGAGGCATGTTTGTTCACTCTGTCCAGAAGATTTGAGAGTTTTGGACATGAAATTGAGGCTCTCATTGTCAAAAATATCGATCAATGTTGCATTTTCAAGGAAAAAAGAGAAGGGAACCCTGCAGAAGCTTGGTGGTCTGAGGCATGAGAAGTCAACTAAATAAACAGGACGAGGAGCATTATTGAGAATGGGAAGTTTAATGATGTACCTGAAGATGGCATAAGAAGACAGGAGGAGGAAGATAGAGAAAAGGGGATTCCATCCCCTTAAGAAAATATAAGTTTCCATGGAAATAAGGAGAATGAGAATGAAATGGAGGAGAGTGTTGCCATGCCTTTGGCTAAGCTTGGGATTAGACTCCATTGGTTATGGAGGAAATATTTGTGTGGGAATGGAGAAAATGGGAATGTGAAGCACAAGTATGCAGTTCGGGTTTTAGTGAAAATGGCAACACCGAACGTTGAAATATAACGGGAGGTAGAGAATGAATTGAGAAATAAATGAGGTTTTTTTTAAAAAAAATATTATTATCATTTTTTATTTTTAGGATAAATAATTGAGTGAGTTACTCATGTGAAGGAATGGGTTAAATATTCGATTAGAGACTAGAGTTGTTCAAAGAAAAAGAGAATTACTATTTGGTTCTAGGTGGTTTTGGATATAGTAATAGTTTCCATTTGGTTTTTTCAAAATATTAGATTTAGTAGTTTTCATTAGGGGTGAGTATAAAGGTACTGAAAACAGATTCGATCGATCGAAACTAGTCAAATTGAGGTCGGTCAGTTTTCGGTTTTTATATAAAAATTTTGAAAAACTGGTCGACCAACATATATTAATATATTTTTTAAACTTTTTTTTTTAAAAAAAAAAATAAGTATAAAAATAAGGCCACTACCATCTATTCAAGTCCAAGCCTATTGCCTTAGTATTGATTTATTATTTTCTTTTTGGGCTAGTTGCATAAATGGAAATCAAACCCAAAATAATAAAATATGTAGTATAAGGATAAAATAATTGTATATATAGAACAAAAAATGGTAAGACAAAAAAACTCATACCTAACTACCATTTTGCGCGTTGTCTCCTGGTTTTTTTAAATTGAAAGCTATTATTGATAGTTGCTATCAGTGATAACTTTTGATTTGAGATGTGTGCTATCAGTGGCTATCATTGATAGTTGCTATGAGGTGGTTATCGCCGGTAGTTGCTATCAATGTTAGCTTTTCGATTTGAGAAATATACTATCAGTTGCTATCACTGTTAGCTACTATTAGTGAATATCACTGATAATTGCTATCATTGATAGCTTTCAATTTGAGAAGCATACTATTAGTTGCTAGCGCTAATAGTTGTAATTAGTGATACTGCTATCAATGATAATTTTCAATTTAAGAAATGTGCTATTAGTTGCTATGACTAATAGCTGCTATCAGTTACTATCAATGATGCTGCTATCGACAAATATTATTAATAGTTGCTATTAGTGAATTTCATTAATAGTAGCTATCAATTGCTAGCTTTCAATTTGATTATTAGTTGCTATCATTGATAGTTGTTATTAGTGATGTTGCTATTAGTTATAGTTTTCAATTTTAGAAATTGGCTATCAATTGCTATCACCGATGATATCATGTTATATTTGTTTGTAAATAATCGAGGTCTTTTGATTAATTTGTTGATACATGTAGTGTGTTTTTATGGCGTTATTGATGCATATAAGTATAAAATAATATCTTTTTATGTTGATAGTCATAAAGGATATCATTGATAGCTATTGTCAGTGCTATCTTTCTAATGCTATTAATGGAAAGGATATCACTGATAGTATTTATGTATTATGTAATGTAGTATTTGAGATGAAATGACTCCTCGTACATAAAAATTTCCATTGATAGCATGATATCATAGTATCACTGATAGCATGTTATCCATGAAAACATATTATTAGTGATTTACCGATAGACTTCATACTCTTAAATTCTTAAAGAAGAAAAAAAAAACTATTGATCTGTTTGATAGCGTTCTCATTTTTCATTTTTTGAGAAATAAATTTATTTGATAACTATTATTATTTCTTATTTCAAACTTTTAGTAAATGTTTCTAAAAATGGTGCAAACTTGAGGACTACTTTCACATCCGTTTTCATTTGCTATTTATATTTAATGTTTCATTACAATAATTAAAATTGATTATTGGCTTGTTAATGTTGATGAGGGAGAGAAAAATGTTTCAAGAGATGAGGAGATTGGAGAGATGGAAGCAAAAATTGGAGAAATGGAAGAAAATAAAAATAAAAATAAAAATAAACTAGAGAAAGGAAAGAAAATAAAAAATTAAAAAAATTTGAGAAAGAAAAAGATTAAAACAATTAAAAATCGGAGAAAGGAAAGAAAATTAAAAAAATAAAAAATCATAGAAAGAAAATAATTTTTTTTTAAAAAAAAAAAAGAAAGGAAAGAAAATAAAAAAGAGGATAGAAAAAAGGAAAGAAAAAAATTGGAGAAAAGGAAAGAAAATTAAAAAAAATAAAAAGAAATAATAAAAAAAAGGGAAGAAGAAGATATACACCAAATCAAGGGAGGGTAAGATTGAAAATTTAAAAAAAAAAATTGACGGGTCAATACTCCCATATTTGTAAATATTTAAAAAATGCGATTTCTTCCCTTATTATTCTATTTATTACAAATATTCTTTCTTTTTTATGTTGCCTAAATTTCAAGCCCATACATGATTGATTTAAATTTTAAAAAATTGTAAATTATGTTAACCTAACCATAACACTTCATCAATTCATCTTTCATTTTCATTCACTTTGACTTTGCTTGCCAAAAAAAAAAGGACCGGATCAATTGGATTTCATGCATTTTTTTTGTCTATTCTAAATGTCGGTTTTCTCCCAAAATCGACACCGACCGATTGATGCACACCTCTAACTTTGAGTTTGATTTCAATTTAGTCATAGCTTCAAAATATTACAATTTTATTTGATTTTTGTTTTCAAGATTTTACCCGGATGAATCTTTAAATCTTTATTCAAATATTATTCACTATAAAGGGGGATTTGATAAATAAGAAGATTTTAAATTATTTAATCCGAAGGTATGATGGGGTAATAAAAATATTGAACAAAATTCATTAGGGTAACAAATTTATGTTGAGAAAATATTTACATCAAATGAAAAATATATATGAAAATTGTTCTCTTCAATTCAACTTCCTTCGCCTCCACCTAGTTGATAGTACAATTGGTGATTAGAAATTTAGCAAAAAAAGATAGCATAATTATTTCAATTTTTATTAGAAGTTTAGTCAAGCATTAAACAAACAAACCTAAAGAATTGGTATAAATACATCTCTCTCTATATATAGGAAATGTCTACCTATATATGAGCTACACTGCAAAATTCTTGATTTAGATTTTGATATTTTTTTAAATAAATAAAACCTATTTCTTGCTTTTTAAAATAAACTAGCATTTAATCCCAAAGAAGGCATTAAAGCTGATGTTGAAAAATAGTGTTGAGTCAAGTCAACTTTGTCATTCATTTAAGGGGGAAAATGTCATTCATTAACTTGTCGGAGATCACAGCCGGTTAAAGGTCATAAAACCCACTCCCTTGAAGTTTTATTTTATATTTATTTATTTATTATTATTATTATTCTATAATATGTGAAGGGGAGAATGGAGAGATCAAGATCTCGAGATTGATAATATATATTTGATGTCAGTTGAACTATATCATTCTCATTCTCTCGAAGCATGTTCACATCTATAGAAGGAATTGTATAGTTCAAACCCAATGTTTTGATGAATAGTTTATAGGATTGTTGTTACACGATTGTGTCTTCTTTTATTCAATCTCTTTTGCCAATTTTCTAATTTCTTTTTATAAGATTTTCTCATACTACAATCATATATAATTTTTAGTATATGACATATCATCAAATGATATATTATCCTTCTTCACGAATCTTATATTATTTTTAAACATTTTTTAAAGCCAAGAATGAAATGAGATTGTTATTAATAGAAAATTTTTCTATCCCCTCTTAACCCACCCAATCTCTTAGGTCTCTTTATATATCGTAAATGCTCTGTATCCATCTACCCTCTCCTTCCCCAACAACCTACCCCAAGTCAATGCTCTCTTTCATGATTGGAGATGTTATGATAACATACATTTCAAAAGGGAGAAAGCTTCTCCTTCATCATCGTCTTCTTCTACTTGTTTAAACTAAGAGGGAGAAATATATAATACACGTAAGAACAACCAATTTAAGTTCAAATTAGATAGTAACATACTATTGTGCAGAAATAAAAAGTTATTTTTTTGTTCTCATGATTGTATCTAAGAATCATGTCTTACACTTAGTTGTACCAATGGACTTCAAGTATCAAACCAAAGTGATTTGAGAGGAGGATTGTTAAAAGTGTAATAAAAACTAGTTGACACTCATTTATTTCATAACGTGGTTCATGATTGAGCTCTATCCAGCAACCAATTATGCTTTATATCTAGAGATGTCCACGGGTGGGGTGGGGTCGGGAATGCCATTCCCCATCCCCGTCCCCGCTCCCCATCCCTGTGAAATTTCTCATGGGGATCGGGGTAGGGATTCCCCAAATTTTTTCTCGTTATTTTTTTTTTTTGTAAAAAACCAATTGATTTAAATTACTAATGTAAGCAAATTTTAATTAAATAATTGATTTTATCACTAAATTGTTTATTATGATTAGTTTTATATGACAATTTGAATTTAAAAATAAATTACTCAAATTTTGGGCTAAAAAAGTTAATTAATTTTTTAGTTAGAAAGAAATAAATATAAACCAAATTATTCAAATATATAATCTAAATTTAAACATATTCATTATCTTTTCCAATAAATAATCAAATTTGAAATTTAAATGTAATATTTATATAATAATAATAATAACATAACATTAGATAACTATACTAAATAAATATGTAAAAGTTGGGGGCGGAGACGGGGATGGGGAACGGGACAAGGTCGAGGTTGGGGACAGGGACGGAGATGTTTTTCTCCCCACTCTCTACCCCATTCCCCGCCCCCCCCACGAGGCCTCGTCCCCGTGGGGAAATTAAACATCCCTATTTAAATCTACTAGTATGGAAACACATCCATTCAAACCTAATGCTTGAATTTAGTCCAACACATCCATTAATCCAACATTAGATTTTCACTATAGGAACATCGTTGCATTGAGTTGAAGATTCAATCCGACTTTGAGTTTATTTTATATGAAAATAAAATCTACTTTTAACAAGAACTAATTAAATTTATATGTGAGTTAGATATAGAAGACCTCCGTCATGGCACATAAAGTGTCAAATTACTTAGTTGTATGATTAATGCAAAGTTTAAAAAAATAATCAAAACAAAAGGTCAAACAAGAATAATCTAAGAAGTTGTTTGTTTAATGGAGTGAATCGATATTATTGGACATCCAAATTCTATGATTGAATTTTTTTGATTTGAACATAATTGGATATCATAAGACGTCAGGCATCCACATTTAAGAAGTTTTGATTATGGTAAGAAAATTATGTATTTTTAACCCTCCCTTCTTTCAAGCATGAATCTAACTTTTTTTCACGAATGCCAAATACTATTCAATAAGGAAATATATCAATGTAGAATTTTATTTGCATGTTATAGTGTAATATTCATTTTTCAATTTGAACATAATTCAATAAATGAAACTTGAACTATCATCTAAAATGATCGGATCCTCACAAATATAATTATTGAACTAGTAAAAAAAAAATGTAATTATCCATCCATATATATTTTTTTTCTATGAATTTATTTATTATTCATTCTGTTAATTGAAATTAGTTAAAAGTTGAACATTTATTAACATGGATTCTTAATTATATTTAGCATCATAAATATATATTTTTCAATAACAAAAATGCCACCAAATATATATATATATATATATAAAGTATCTAATTTGATAATGCGATCAATAAATGCCACCAGGTGTATACAATTAAATATACATTTTTTCCTTTTAAAATAAATAAATCAAAATTGAAATTAAATATAGCAATAATATTAAATAATTGACTAAAAGATAATATATTAAATTAATCTATTCTAAATTAAAAAAAAAAATAGCATTTACAATTCATAAAAGTAAATTGATATAAAAATAAATATTAAATTCATACAAAAAAATTGTCATATCAAATAATTAAAAAAAAAAAAAAAACAATACGAAATCAAAGTTAACGTATAAATTAAACCAAAAAGGAAAAAAGTGAACGTATAAATTACATAAATGCAATGCCACACCTACAAGTACAACTCATAATTTTAACATTCACATTTGCGAACATTTGAAAATGTTTGAAAATTAGGCATTAAAAATTATCCACAACAATAAAATTCTTTTATTGCCTATTGGCTGTATGGTACAATGGAAAGTTGGGAAAGTGAGAACTTTATTTTCCCCACCAAATGAAGAAATTTTCAATAAATTTCTGACTTCACACAAACCAATTGGAAGATGAATTTCCATTCAACAATAATAAAAATAATAATATTTTTTAAAAAAATAATAATAATAGAAGGTGAAGTTATTGCTAATGTCTATCCACTAACAGGATAGATTGGAGAGTATTCAATGAGGTCTTTAGCTCAAAGACTTCTATGTATTTTTGTTGGTTTAAATCCTATTTTCATCTTTGAATTTTAAATTTTGTTTAAAAATATCTACTTAATTTTTGAACTTTTAAAAAGTATTTATTTTAGTATCATTGTTAAGATTATATTAACATTTTAAAGATGAATTAAGTTTAAGAATGAAATTACATCTAGCATGAGTTGAGTAAGATGAAGATGAAATAAAATATCAACAACCAACATGCCAAAATATTGAACCGCCAAAATCTTGAACGCAAAATAACTTTTGAGATCTTCTATAGAAAATCATCTTACCACCTAATTTAAAACTGAAACCCTACATTTTTTAGCATGATTAACTTATTTGACAATTCTAGTCATCCAAAACTAAGAGCTATCTCACCATTATATCGAAGAGTTAACCAAATCTTAAAAGTTAAGGGATTAGAATTGACGTTTTCTAAAATTTAGGGATCGAAATAGAACAAGATCCAAAGTTCATAAACCAAAATAGGATTAACCTACTTTTATTTTGAAATTAATGAATTGGATGAGAAACAGAGCAGAGTTGAGTATTCATGTCTTTATTGTTTTATGTAAAGTTTTTTTTAAAATAAAAAATAATGAATTAACTTATTTATAACTATAGTAAAATGTTATTGTCTATCAACGGTAGACTGTGATAGATCACGAAAGACTTCTATCACGAGTAATAGAATTCTATTGTGGTTTATCGCTGATAGACATTGACATTTTGCTATACTTGAAAATATTTTAAATTATTTTATTATTTAAAATAATTACTATTTTATATATGTATTTGATAATAGATATCGATTTTAATTTAGACACTTGAATGTGTTTGATAATATGTTGAGTATAGGAAATCTATGAATTATATAAAAAGAAATTGTCAAATGTGACATTCAGTGTAATTTCACCATATATAAAAAGCCGAATTTATTTAGTTTAAATATGCAGACAGATCTTTTTTCCCCCTCATCGAGAGGTTTTAATTTTAGTATCTGGTTGAAAATTGTTCAATTCCTATTCTTATAATTGGGAGATTACATTTACTAAAAAACATGGTAGATCTACTAAGGGGCACATAACCCCCAACTTGAAAACTTATTTATTATAGATATATGATTTTGAACTTCTAGATATAAAAAAATATCCTTAACTTGGTGTCATATGCATATTTAATTTTAAATAATAAAAACACATTTTACATTTTTAAATAAAAAACAAATATATATATTATAATAATAATAATAATAATAATAATAATTTTAAAAAACGATTTTGATATTTGTATTTTATGACTCATTCTATTTTAATTTATATAATTTCAAATTTAATTTACTTTTTTTTTTCCGATAAATCTTCGAATTAGTTTCACATTATAATTTGGAGATCACTACTACAAAACAGTGTTTCTTGACATTTTCTAAATATTAAGTGTCACTTTTCTTAACATTTTAAAAAACGTCAAGGAATCCTATGTCAAGAATGTCGATGTTCTCGACTAGGAAAAATGTCAAGAACAGTGACACTAGACATTTTTGAAATGTCAAGAATATTGACGTTCTTGACAAATAAAAAACATCAAGAACAATTTCACTTGATATGTAAAAAATGTCCAGATATACTGTATTTGATACTGAAAAAATGTTAAGAATATAGGTGTTCTTGACAAAAATAAAATGTCAAGTGCAAGACTCCTTGACAATTTTCACTTGTCAAATAAATTTTATCTTGACACATTTAACTCGTCAAGTATGCTTGTGATTTTTTTAAAAAAAAATTAATATGGATGTTTACCTCTAAATTGTTCCTGTATTTTAATCTAACAATCACATGTGATATATTACGACAGACATCCATCAAAACAAATAAATAACCAAACACATTTTCAATCTTATGAACTAAATTTTTCTCAAATATGACAAAAGACAACATTCTTCAACATTGTCATTATAAAACTTTACAACTCCATGAATGATTTTCTAGGTTAACTAGAAGAATATGGACCGACTCATATGGACACTTCCAAAAGAATATAAGGAACATAATTCTAACTGTCAACCCAATATAACAGTTTCAAAAATTACATTTCCAAAACTTCTATTAGAACTATTCATCTACCCCATATTAACAAAACTATATCATTTCACCCATAACAACTAACAAAACCACATTTGTAATCACCATCTCCATATAAACACATGAAACAATTAATCACCATTCCAAAACTACCCCCTCCCCCCATATATGAACAATTCCAAAAAAACATTACACCTATATGAATATGATGTAAATCCAGAAATTGATCAGTCGAAACAAACACATTCAAAATGACCGAATTGTACAAGCACCTACATTCACATGTAGCAACCCAAAAATTCAGCCAACTCAACCCGTATCTCGTCTAACTTGATTAATGAATAACGAGTTCCTTATATCAATCTATAAATATAAAAGCCAAACATTATAATGAATTCTACTTTTCCCTACGCTATTTGAAATGTCGAAATAACGATAACATACCAAATTTAAGATGTCAATGCTTCTTTTGGTCACAATATCCCTCATATACTTCGTGACGTAGTATCCACATATGGTGTTCCCAACTTGTAGAGGACACTACAGTAAAAAAACCAGTAAATAAGAATGAAGTAATCCTTACGCGCTAGATGTCTACTTAATATGATGAATATGTAGTCATTGTTTATACTTGCCTTTACTATTCTCCATAAGGTTTGCTTCCGGTTTTTTTTAATATTCTTTTGAGATTGAAACATCGCAATTGTCCTATTTGTCAAGAAATAACCACAAATTCTAAACAAAGTACACTTTAAAACAGACAATAAAAATGAAAAAAGGTTAACTTATGTGTCTGTTATATATCTTATATTTACCCGTGATGTTGTCCTCATTGAGTCTAGGTAGTATACAGTATCATCGTATATTTTATACCAAGTAGTGCCCAATGACCACTAGTTAATAAAGTATAATTAGTAATTTTATTGCTAATGTAAGTTTGTTTGACTAGTACACTAAAATTGATTTAAAAAAAAGCGTAACTCCCCCACGATTAAAAGGAGCAAGAACTATTTGGTTTTCTTCTGAAACCATCAGTCTTCTACATAGGTTTCGAGTTTTAACTTCTTGAGAGTTATGTCTAGAAGAAATGAGAGATGGATCTACAAAAATGTATTATGAATTTTCCTTTGAATCAACAAATGATGAGTGCAAGTATGTACAAAAAATTTATGACATAAATATAGACGAACAAAAGTGGAAAGAAACGTCAAAACTGAAGTCTATAAAAGTAATAACATCACTTACGCCATATAAGCCACCAAAGTCAATGTCTTGACTTCATCCATGTTACAAAAGTTACTTATGTCTTCTCGTAGGATACAACTCTTTCAACTGATGCCAAAAACCCCAACTAGAAGTTGTAAAGAAATACTAGACTCTTTGGTCATCAACTTCTCAGCATATCTAAGAATGGATTTCAAAGATACTGACAAAACCGATGTTGAATCGCTAACTACAAGTTATCTGAAACTTGTGTGATACTGATGTTGTGTGATAGCGACATCCATTATATATCTAATCACGAAAGAATGAGGACCATGAGCAATCCACCTCAAGTTATCTGAAACTTCAGTATTTCCCATTTCAAGCTTAGTTGCAACTTACCATGAGAATTTCCATTCCAACTCAGGCATTTAAAAGTATATGTAAAATAATAAGTTGAACATTTTACCTCTTCTTGTAGCCAAGATATAAAAGTTCGACTATGTTCCTCTTGAATCCATTTCTGATTTTTGGACTTATTTCAATGTTGCATTTGCAAAGCCATCATATGTTTTCTTTGAAATGAACATTGAAACATTGTAATATAGTTAGATTTATATCAAAAAACTAAATGAAAGAATAAAACCAAAATCATTGAAAAAACTTACTTTGAATATGGTTGTACATAAATTGTATTTTCCAAAACATACCGAAGAGCTTGATATAAAACTTCTTGTTCAGGTTTGAAAGAAACTCCTTTAGACAATGGTCTACTAAAATTTGAATTGTCTAAATAGTCTTGTGAATTATGAGTTTCAAACCCAATAGGATCTACTCCATATAGGAAATTAGAACAAAATTCAATGGCATCTTCTATTATATAATTTTCAGCAATACAACCTTCTGGACGATATCTATTTCTCACGGAGTTTTTAATGTCTTTCATGAATCTTTCAAAGGGATACATCCATAAAATATATAGACCCACAAAGTTTGACTTCCCTAACTATGTGTACTGTGAGATGCACCATAATTGTAAAAAAATGAATGAGGAAAATACTTCTCCAATAAATATAATATAAACACAATATCTTCTTCCAACTTTTCTAATTGTTGCACATCTAGAACTTTGTTGCATACCAAATTGAAAAATATACACGATTGAGTTATGGCATACCAAACATGTTTTGGTAGCACTGATCTTATCATAATAGAAAATAATTTTTGTAAGAGCACATGACAATCTCATAAGATTTTAAACTATTAAATTTTAAATCTGTCATCTACACAAGGTTTTTAACGTTTGAAGAGGTTAGGAATCTTTATTCATGACAATGTCTTCAAAACACAACGTTTTTCTTCCTTTATAAAAGTATAACACGTGAAAAGAATGAAGTTTTTTTTTTTTGTCACCGCTATCATCTATTTCTCACGAAGTTTTTAATGTCTTTCATGAATCTTTCAAATGGACACATTCATCGTATATATATAGGCCCACAAAGTTTGACTTCCCTGACTATGTGTATTGTGAGATGCACCATAATTGTGAAAAATGAAGGAGGAAAATACTTCTCCAATAAACATAATATAAGAAAAATATCTTCTTCCGACTTTTCAAATTGTTGCACATCTAGGACCTTGTTGTATACCAAATTGAAAAATATACACAATTGAGTTATGGCATACCGAACTTGGCAATAGAAAATAATTGTTGTAAGAGCACATGACAATTGTGAGATTTTAAACTATTAAGTTTTAAATTTGTCATCGACACAAGGTTTTTATCATTCAAAGAGTAATCTTTAGGAGCCTTTATTCCTAACAATGTCTTCAAAACACAATGTTTTCCTTCCTTGGTAAGAGTATAATAGGCGAGAGGAATGTCTTTGGATAGAAAAAATGGCGGAAGAGGCCCGAGAGAAAACTCTAAGGGAGCTAGCTAAACCAGACATGGATCAACAGCCCCTGTACATAGTCTTTCCTCCAACCACCATGCCATTCGAGCTCAAGCCTGGTTCGATAAATCTATTACCAGTCTTCAGGGAAATTTCAGGAGAGAACCCTCACAAGCATATCAAAGATTTCCACATGGTGTGCGTAAAGATGCAACCCCATGGGGTTACAGAAGAACAACTAAACCTTAGAGCCTTTCCTTTTTCATTATAGGATAGTGCTAAGGATTGGTTGTACTACTTAGTCACCAGGTCTATAACTATCTGGAATGATTTGAAAAAGAAATTTCTTGAAAAAAAAAATTCGGCTTGTAGAGTATATTCAATTAGAAAAGACATCTATGGCATTAAACAGAATATTGGAGAATCATTATCTGAATACTGGGAAAAATATAAATGTTTGTGTGCTAGTTTTCCTCATCATCAGATATCTGATCAATTACTAATCCAATATTTCTATAGTGGTTTACTCTCTAATGACAGGAGTACCGTTGATTCCTTAGTTGGTGGAGCTCTTGTTGATAAGACTCCTAAGGAAGCCCAGGAATTAATCTCGCGCATGGCTGAGAATGATAAAAATTTTGGAACCAGAGCTACTAAGTTTGATCCATCTTCATCTTTTGAGTTAAAAGAATTGAGATCACAACTATCTAACTTGACTGCTCTTGTTACGCATATGGCACAAGGGGGAGTAGCCTAAGTCAAGAGCTACGGAGCTTGTAAAGCGTTAGGACAATCATCTGAAGCATATACTCAACCTCAAGTAAATGCAGTTAGGGGTTACTAGAGAAAGTATGACCCTCATACCCTTGTTTACAACCTAGAATGGCATGGTCACCTCAACCTCAAATGGGGAGGTTAAGGGCAAGGACATCAGAGTCCAACTTATTTCAATCAACCATCGTCATCTTCTTTAAGTATATCATTGGAGGACATCGTTAAAACCATAGCTAACCATTCTTTGAAATTCCAACAAGATATTCACTAATTGCAAAAGGACTCCATCCAGCTGTCACAAGATAACAAAGCATTGCAACATGAGACAAGAACTGGGTTAGCAAATTTGGGTACTCAAGTTACTCAGCTAGCCACAGCGGTGGGCCATTTAGAAGGTAAGAGTTCAGGAAGCTACTAGCTCAATCAGATAATGCTAATGTGAGTTCCATTACGCTTAAGAGCAAGAAGAAGCTTCCATATCCGACACTCTGCTCAGATGCCCCGACACCACTGGCTGCCATTCCTTCAAAACTTGGTAAGTTCAAAGAGGAAGTCAAACAAAATGAGAAAAGTGAAGCAAAATCTGAGGCACCACCATCGACTCCCGAGGTAAGTACATCGTTTTTGCCTTCAATTGAACCTTATGTACCTAAAGCTACTTTCCCTAGTAGGCTGGTGAAACCGAAGCAGGAAAATAAGGATGAAGAACTTATAGAGATGTTTAAAAAGGTTTAGATCAATATTCCCCTCTTAAATGAAATTCAATATATTCCAAGGTACGCTAAGTTTCTCAAGGAACTTTGCACAAAAAAGAGGATAGGGAAGGACAAAGAATGTGTGATGGTAAGTAAAAATGTTTTGGCCTTGCTTAAAAGAAATATGCCTAAGAAATGTTGTGACCAAGGCATGTTCACATTGCCCTATGATATTGGCAATAGAGTTATTTGGCATGTTATGCTTGATTTAGGAGCCTCTATTAATGTTATGTGTTATCATGTATACGAGGATCTTAAATTAAATGATCTACAAAAAAAAAATGTCGTGTGCATTCAGTTGGCCAATAGATCTTATATTCATTCTCTAGTAGTTGAGGATGTTTTGCTTCAAGTAAAAGACTTAATTTTTCCTGTTGGCTTCTACATTTTGAAAATGGATGAGATTTCTACACCTGTTTCTTCTATGATTTTATTAGGGAAACCATTTATGAAAATTGAAAAAAAAAAAAAATTGATGTTGATAAATGATGTCTCTCTGTAGAATTTGATGGAGAAGTTGTCTCATTCAATATGTATGATGCAATGAAGTTTCCTGAAGAATATCTGTCTCTATGCATGATTGAAACTAATGATTTTGTGGATGAGATTGTTTTGCATGATGAGGATGATTGATGAGTTGATTGCCCCCTATATTGATTTGGATTCACATGATCTATCTCTTTCTTCTGTTAATGTTAGCAACAACGATAAACCTTCTTTTGATATTGGTCTTGGTAATTCGCAGGTACAAGAACTTGAGTTAAAATCTCTCCCCGATCATCTAAAGTACATGTACCTAGGTGAAGGAAACACATTTTCTGTGATAATCTCCAGGGAATAACACCAACCCAAGAGGGCTCTCTAGTAGACACGTTGAAAACGTATAAGAAAGACATTGGGTGGACCCTTTATGACATTAAGGGGATAAGTCCTTCTCTATGTATGCATAGGATTACTTTGGAGGATGGAGCCAAAGCCACGATCAAGCTCAAAGAAGGATCAATCCCACAATGAAGGAGGTTGTTATTAAGGAAATCATCATGCTCAACGAGGTCAGCATCATTTACCCAATTCCTGATAGTAAGTGGGTAAGTCCAATTCACGTTGTACCCAAGAAGACCGGCATGATAATAGTTGAAAACGATAAAGGAGAGATGGTGTCAGTGTGCATTCAGAATGGATGGAGGATATGTATTGACTTTCAAAAGCTTAATGAGGTAACGAAAAAAGATCATTTTCCAATTCCTTTTCTTGATTAGATGGTGAAATGGCTTGCCAGGAAGCCATTCTTTTGTTTTCTTGATGGATTCTTAAGTTTTTACCAAATTATAACTGCTCAAGAAGATCAAGAAAAGACGACCTTCACTTGGGACCTACGCCTTCAAGAGGATGCCATTCGGGCTTTGCAATGCCCCAGATACATTGCAAAGATGTATGATGAGTATCTTTTTAAATTTCATAGAAAAGTGTATTAACTTCTTTATGGACGACTTTATCGTCTACGAAGATTCTTTTGATGATTGTTTGCACAACCTCAGTATTGTCATGAAACGTTTCATTGAAACAAATCTTGTGCTTAACTATGAAAAGTGTCATTTTATGGCTTCCCATGGTACTGTGCTAGGGCATCTGGTTTCTTCTAAAGGCATTGAAGTAGATAAGGTTAAGATAGATGTAATTACTAACCTTCCCTACCCTACATGCATCAGGAAAATTCGTTCTTTTCTTGGTAGCATAGGTTTTTACAAGCGTTTTATCAAGAACTTTTCGAAGTTGGCCCTTCCTCTATCCACATTACAGCAGAAAGATGTTCCATTTGAATTTGGTAAGAAGTGCCAGAAGGCGTTTGACACTTTGAAAAAGAAGTTGACCACTACCCCAATTCTTCAACCGTCAATGGGACATCCCGTTCGAAGTTATATGTGATGCTAGTAATCTAGCCATAGGAGCAGTTCTGGGATAATGTGTTGACAAGAAGAGCCATGTCATATGTTTTGCATCAAGGACCCTCAATCTTACTCAAATCAACTATACCACAACTAAAAAAGAGTTTTTGGCTATTGTTTTCGCATCAGATAAATTTTGATCCTATATTCTTACTTTTCCTGTTACAATTTATACTGACCATTCTGCCCTTAGGTACCTCATGACCAAGAAGGAGTCCAAGCATCAACTTGTTTGTTGAATTCTTCTCCTTCAAGAATTCAACTTGACCATCAAGGATAAGAGGGGAACAGAAAATTCAGTAACAGATCACTTGAGTAGGATATGCAAGAAGTGTTGGAATTGGTATCCTAATTCTCTCGGTGGTCTCGTAGTTTATAAACTTTTTGTATACATTGTAATAAATAAAATAAATGTTATTTTATTTTCATTTATTCATATCCAATAAACTAAGATCTGTGGTTATTTAAGGTTAGGTCACATCAACCTCGGTGAAATGTTGACTTCTAAAAGGTTTAGAAGAAAACTCATTCTTGGTATGTGAATCATGCCTTGAAGGCAAGATGACCAAACAACCTTTTACTGGAAAAGGTTATAGAGCCAAGGAAACCTTGGAGCTTATACATTCAGACTTCTTTGGTTTGAGTGTTAGAGCTTGAAGTGGGTATGAACATTTTATTTCTTTTATACATGATTATTCAAGATATGGGTATCTATACCTAATGCAACATAAGTCTGACACTCTTGAAAAGTTCAAGGAGTATAAGGCTGAATTTGAAAACTTGTTAGGTAAAAAGATAAAAACACTACATTCTGATCGTGTGGTGTGTATATGGACCTCGAATTTCAGTACTATATGATAGAACATGGAATCACGTCCCAACTCTCTGCCCCAGGTACACCTCAGCAGAATGGTATATCAGAAAGGAGAAACAGAACCCTGTTATAATGGTTCGGTCTATGATGAGTTATGCTCATCTTCTAGACTCGTTTTGGGGATTTACAGTGGAGACTGCATGTTATATTCTTAACAACGTTCCTCGAAAAGTGTTTCTGAAATACCTTTTGAGCCATGGAGAGGCCGTAAAGGTATTTTACACCACTTCAGGATTTGGGGATGTCCAACCCACGTGCTTGTGGCTAACCCTAAAAAGTTGGAACCACGTTTGAAAGTTTGCCTCTTTGTAGGCTACCCCAAGGAAATTAGAGGTGGATACTTCTATGATCTGAGTGAGAATAAGATGTTTGTGTCGAAAAATGCTATCTTCTTGGAAGAAGACCACATCAAGGATCATAAACCACGAAGAAAACTTGTTTTACATGAGATTTCTAATGAGACTATTGAGAGTTCAACAAGAATTGTTGAACAGACTGATAGATTAACAAGACTTGTTGATGTCGGTTCATCTAGTCAACCATCTCAAGAGTTGAGACTACCTCGACGTAGTGAGAGGGTTGCGAACCCACCGAAATGCTACATGGGTTTGACTGAAGCCCAAAACATCATGTCTGATGATGAAGTTGAGGATCCATTGTCTTATAAGCAAGCAATGGAGGATGTTGACAAAGATGAGTGGATTAAAGCCATGAATCAGGAAATGGTGTCTATGTACTTCAATTTTGTCTAGGAACTTGTGGATTAACCGGATGGGGTAAAACCTATAGGGTGTAAGTGAATCTACAAGAGAAAACGAGGTGTAGATGGAAAGGTATAGACCTTTAAGGCTAGACTCGTGGTAAAGGGTTATACCCAGGTTGAGAGAGCAGACTATGAGGAAACTTTCTCATTTGTTGTCATGTTGAAGTCTATCAGAATTTTTCTGTCTATAGCCACATTTTATGATTATGAGATATGGCAAATGGACGTCAAAACTGCCTTTCTGAATGATAATCTTGAGAAGACCATCTACATGGCTTAACCAGAGAGATTCATTGTTCCAGATCAAGAGCAAAAGGTTTGCAAGCTTAATAGGTCCATTTATGGGGTGAAACAAGCATTTAGATCGTGGAACATTAGATTTGATAGTGCGATCAAATCATTTGGCTTTGATTAAAATGTTGATGAGCCTTGTGTTTACAAGAAAATTATCAACAACTCAGTAGCTTTCCTGGTGTTGTATGTGGATGATATCCTTCTCATTGGGAATGATGTAAGTTTTCTGACTGACATTGTGGCTAGCTGCCCAATTCCAAATGAAAGATTTGGGAGAGGCGCAGTATGTTCTAGGGATCCAGATCATTCGAGATCGTAAGAATAAGAGGTTGGCCTTATCTCAGGCATCACACATTGGCAAGATGTTGATGAGGTACTCGATGCAGAATTCCAAGAGGGGTTTATTACCCTTCAAGCTTGGAGTTACTTTGTCTAAGGAGAAATTTCCTAAGACACCTCAAAAGGTTTAGGAAATGAGACAGATTCCCTATGCTTCGGCTATTCGAAGCTTCATGTATGCAATGTTATGTACTAGACCTGACATTTACTATGCAGTAGGGATTGCCAGTCAATATCAATCCAATCCAAGATTAGATCACTAGATGACGGTCAAAATGGTTCTCAAGTATATTTGGAGAACGAAAGACTATATGCTCGTGTATGGAGATAAGGATCTGATCCTTACAAGATATACAGACTCTGACTTTCAGACTGTTAGAGATTCTCGTAAATCGACATCCGGGTCAGTGTTTATTCTGAATGGAAGGGATGTAGTTTGGCGAAGCATCAAGCACGAATACATCACGGACTCCACTATAGAAGTCGAATACATAGCGGCTCATGAAGCTGCTAAGAGGCTGTTTGGCTTAGGAAGTTCCTTACCGATTTGGAAGTTGTTCCAAATACGTCTTTGTCGACCACTCTCTATTGTGATAACAGCGGGGCTGTGGCAAATTCTAAGGAATCTCAGAGTCACCATAGAGGCAAGTATATTGAACGGAAGTATCATTTAATCAAGGAGATAGTGCATCACGGTGATGTGATTGTTGGGGTTTGTGCCCTAAAGTCTCGTGTCCTGTAGTTTGTAAACAACTTTGTACAAACGCTTGTAATGTATAATATATATGATATTTACTTCACTTCTTGACTTTGCACTTTTAGATGTTTTTATTTTACCACAAAACAATAAACTTAATATCCCTGGTTGTCTTTATGTAACTTAAGCATGTATGTAGTGTTATACAAGTGGATCATGTCTTAAGTGACAACCAAAATGGTCCGTAGTATATAGATATAGGAGGGAAACTTTATCCTGGTAACACTACAGACGCGCGTCGACTTTGTCGAATAGTTACAAGTGTTGTGGCTTGTGACAGATGGTCTGATCCTGATCATTCGAGTAGGGGACATGCGAGTGTGGGCATCCTATACAAAGAGTTTGTATAAGACTTGACCTCGAAATGTTACGTCTCGTCATATAACTCCATTCATGACAGAGACTTCACTTCACTAGGATGACCATAGGTAACATGATCACAATCCTGAGTGAGTTGGGAACTCCTGCCATTGAGGGCGCTTCTTTGATTTGCATGGGTATGAGTGGCCAGAGCACCGACTCAAACCTACCATTTTGAGGATTCGTCTGATTTAGGAGCTGGGAACTCAGCTTTACAAGATGGAGTTCACTCCTTCCCCGAAGTAGGGGTAAGTAGATAGATTGCTCTCTTAAGGGCTGATCTTGGGGCTTGAATGATGTGGCGCCACACACCTTCTCATGGCCCAAGAGGTGTTCACACATAGTAGAACTATGTTGTATTGCTCATTAAAGGGATCAGTGATACTTAAGGAGTAATATGTAACTACAGAAGCAAAACGGTAAATTGACCAACTGTACTTACGAGCATCTGTGAAGGGTCATTGTACTGATGATTGGTTATATTCAATAGACATAGAAATATATCTATGGTAAGAAGAGTTCAACTGTCGGTCTTTAGTGAATGTCTGGCAATTAACGGATGGTGGATATTATGGCTAAAGAGTTTGGTCAGCTATTCACGTATCGTTGGAGATTCGAGCCATAGATCCATAAAGTCCCCTTGTATCTTCACCTAAACGATCAAGCACTTTTGTCTATACGATAGACGAGCCTATCTACCACTTACTTGATCGTTGTATATGATCTCCCTTCCTCATTCCCTCTACCAAATCTGAACAAAACCCACCCTTTGGATTTTCACTCCAAGAATACGACTCTGAGTGGTGGTATCATCCCCGTTTCCTTCTATTCGTGTGGGGACTGTTCGAGGTAGACGATTGGGTTTTGTTGAGCGATTGCTTACCGTCTCAGCAAAAGCGAGATTTGTTGTGAAGAATAAGTCTTCAACTGGTATGATCTCTCGATCTCTTATTTATTGTTCCTTTAAGCATGTCAAGAATTTAGCATTATGAATGCATATTAGTATGTTTGAATGTATATGTGGAAATTTTGTCACAATGAATTGGAAAGATCCGCTTCCGCTTGTAGGTACTTTTGAATAAGAGTTCCTTCAGTGATAGTCACGAAGATCGCGTCAGAGCACAACGTTGCTGATCCGTTTACAAAGGCTCTCACGGCTAAAGTGTTCGAATGTCATCTGAAGAGTCTGGGTCTACGGGACATGCGACACCTTGTCTAGGGCAAGTGGGAGATGATACTAGGTATAGAGTATGCCTTACTTTATTATATTGTACTGTTTTATGTATTGTGCATTAGTCTCCCGAGGCATTAGGACAAGAAGGAGATTGTTGGGATTGGTGTCCTAATTCTCCCAATGTTTACATAGTTTGTAAACTTTTTATACACATTATTATTAATAAAATAAAATGTTATTTTATTTGCATTTACTCATATACAATAAACTAAGATCCGTGGTTATTTCATGTAACTTAAGCATGTATGTGAGATATACAAGTGGATCATGCCTTAAGTAATAATCTAAATGGTCTGTAGTATAAGGATAAAGGAGAGATACCTTATCCTTGTGACACTATGGATAGAGCCCGCTTTGTAAATATTTACAAGTGTCGTAAAGTGCTACAAATGGTATAATCCTAACCATTCATGTAGAGACATACGAGCGAGGGTATCCTATACAAAGAGTTTGTATAAGACCGGACCACGAGATGATTAGTCTCTTTATATAACATCGTTGATAATTGAGACTTACATTTCACTAAAATGACCATAGGTGACATGATCTTAATCCTGAGTGAGTTGGGAACTCCTGCCTATGAGGGCGGTTTTTTGATTGGTATGGGTGAGAGTGGCTAGGTTACCAACTTAACAAGCCTACCTTTTTGGGGACTCGTCTAATTGGAAAGCTGGGAACTCAGCTACACAAGACGAAATTCACTTCTTCTCCGAAGCAGGGGTAAGTAGATAAATTGCTCCCTTAAGAACTGATTCTGGGTCTTGAACATAGTGGCTACACCCTCTCTTTGGAAGAGAGGACTCAATCATAATAGTACTATTACTTATTGTTCATTAGAGGAATATCTGGTACTTAAGGAGTTAGATGTAACTATAGGGGCAAAACGGCAAATTGGTCCAGCTGTACTTACAAGCGATTTGTGAAGGATTATCGCACTGTTGATTGGTTATATGGACACAAAAATATATCTGTTGTGAGAACAGTGCATCTGTCGGTCTTTAGTGGAGTGCCCGACAATTAATGGATGGTGGATCTCGTGACTAAAGAGTTTAGTCAGTTATTCACGTACCGTTGGAGCTTCAAACTACAGGTCCATGAGGTCCCCTTGGTAGCTCAATGGGTTCAAGTTGAGAATCAGATTTTGGGTGCGTTTGATGTGTTCAAATTAACAAGAGAAAATTCAATTATATGTGATATAATTGATGTGATGTATTAGATACATTAATTGGAGGAATTAATATAAATATGATTTATATTAAGTATCATATAATAGAAAAAGAATTGTGGTTTATATGTTTCATATGATGAAATATTAAAACTATACGCTATAAATATAATATGATAAGTTGGTTATCATATTTATTTATAATATATTAATTATAAGATAATTAATTCTTTTTCTCTAATAACCATTTTGAATGGAAGGTTATTGAAAGTTTTATGGTAACCGTGAGATAAAAGGAAAATTGTTTTCCAAAATTAGTAGGTAATTCATTTGGAAAATACTCACGGAAAGGGCTATCAAGTAAAAATAGTTTTTACTAAGCGATAGTCGTTGAGAGCATACACGATCGCTTAGAGTTGACTATACGATAGTTACTCATTGATCGTTGCTATATGATCGAGTAGCAAAGTTTATGCGATAGGCTTCCATTATCTAAACGATCGAGTACATCGTCTATGCGATAGGCAATGTTCATATCTCCCACTTATTCGATCACATACCTCCTCTCTTCCTCAATCCAAGATCATATAAAGCCCACGACTCATGGATTCTCACATCGAGAATACCAAGGTAATACTTGTGGTGGTGTTCTTACTCAGTTCGTGAATGAAGTTAGACTCGATTGGGTTCGAGGTGCATTCAGACGATCGTTGTGTTCGTGTTCCTATTGTTGGTTGTTCCTGTTCTGGATGCATTGGAGACTGATGGAGGGATTCATGAAGAATGATTCTTCAAAGGTACGCATACTCTATCCCTTGTATTGTCGCGTAGCATGCTGTAATTTCTATTGATGCATAACCTGTTTGTTTTCGTTTAAGACTATAATTGTTTGTGTTTAATCTGAATGGGATTTGGAACGATCCACTTTCGCTGCTCATGGAGATCTCTGTTTGTGATTTCCTTCAAGAAGAAGATCTGACATCTATGTGAGAGGGTTTCCCTGACAAGTACTTATTCCAGGTAACCACATCAAAACCATGGTATGTTGACGTGGTTAACTTCCTAGTGATTGATAAGTTCCCTCATGATATGCCTACTTCTAGGAGAGCAAACTGTGTAATGACTCTAAAAATTTTGTTTGGGATCCACCTTACCTTTAAAAAATTTTCTCTGACCAAATCATTAGGAGGTGTGTCCCAGATGAAGAATTTGAGTCAATACTATCATTCTGTCATGATTTGGCATGTGGTGGGCATTTTAGCCCTAAGAGAACTGCTAGGAAAGTCTTAGATAGTGGTTTGATCTGGAAGTCTCTATTTGTTAACTATTATACATACTGTAAATCTTATGAAAAATGTCAGAGGTCAGGATCTCTTTCTAGGAGGAATGAATTTCATTAAACTCAATTCTTGTCTGTGAAGTTTTTGATGTCTGGGGCATAGAATTTATGTGGTCTTTTTCCTCTTCTTATGGATATTTTTATATTTTGCTAGTCGTCGATTATGCGTCGAAGTGGGTTGAGGCTATCCGCACTAAGACTAACAATGCTACTATTGTTTCAGGATTTCTGAAGGCTAACATATTTTCCAGGTCTGGCATCCCAGCGCTATAATCAATGACCAAGGTTCCCATTTATGTAACTGAAACATTGAAGCCCTTTTGAGGAAATATAGAGTCCATCATTGAGTGGCCACTCCTTACCATTGATAACTTGTAGAAATACAAGTTATTTATACCGTTTTATTTAGATTATGTGGCAAAATGAAGGAAAAGTTGCGTCTACAGTATAGAAATTGGCTTAGAAATATGAAAATTGTAAAGTGTCGTGAGCACACCTGCTAATCCAATTTCGATGGAAAAATGGAATGTCCAAGTCTTTGTTTTGCAAGAAACAGGTCACCGTATGCGATAATCGCTCGAGGAAAAAAATGAAAAATGCATCCACATTGCATGCAACAATCGATCAAGAACGAAAAAAACAACGCAATTGCAACGCATGCGACGATCGATCATGGACTCAAGCGATCAACGAATTTCCACTTCATGCGGCAATCGATAGAAGATCAAAACAATTACACTGCATGCGGCGATCGATCGTAGATGTAAAGTGCAATACATTCGCAAGGACTTTTGACAGTGTGCAACTTTTCTATTGTACGATTCTGACAAATCAATCGTGGAGCAGAGCAGACGTTTCCACCAAGCCATGGCAGGAATTATTAGATTTTCAAAGCAGAACCACTAATACAGACGAAGCCAAGGTCTATAAATAGCTTCCTCAAATTCAATGAAAAGGAGGCTGGTCTGAGGAGACAATCCAGAGAAAATCTAGGAGAAAGAAGAGACAAGACCGAGAGGTAAGTCTCTAAGCAAGCAATTATTTCTATTCCCGAAGAAGAAGCTCTGTGCAAGAGGTCACTTCTACCTGGAAAGAAGCCTGAGAGGGAAGCTTTCCACTCCATTTCCTCCACACGCCGGCAAGTAAATTGTCTCCGATCGGGATCTGTGTCAAGACATTGACACTCTTTTCGTGTTTGTTTTTATTTTCCATTCATCTACTGTGTTCATCTATCTTTAATCTTTCATTCACTATCTATAACAAACGTTGATCTCTAGATTTAATATCATTATCGTAATCATTGTTATCTCTTTGTTCTTTTCCATACATTCATCATCCATTTTCTCCATCATGTGTAACTAATTCCCAGGGTAAAAGGGAAGGATTAAACGAGTGAGTTAATTCTTGTTAAGGAAATCGGCTGAGTTTAGCTAAAGCATGCTCGACGGCATCTTCACCTATTTGAGCAGAAGTGAGGATGTTATTCTGCCTATCGAAAGAAGGTTGAAAGAATGCGTTAACTAAAGCGAGAAGTATTTCCAGAGATGGAAACAACTTTGCGTTCATCACGTTCATCCCTGTTTCACCATAGACATATGGGAACGTGACCGATCACTGAAAGGTGTAAGCTAAGGGAAAGCGGAACCTTAGTTGCGTCCTCAACAAGATTGACGAACTTACGATGTCCTTTCCCTCAACCCATTCTCTTTCTGACTCATTCACAAGATTTGCCACCGCATTCATTAGACTCTTTTGCACAACTTCACAGCCATTCCTCAACTTCTATCATTAATTGTTTATTCATTTATTTTATCACCGAAATTTACTTATCATCGCAATTTACATTACCATACTTTATTTACTATCGCATTTTATTATTTACAACAATTTTCGCTTTACCGCATTTTACGTTTCTGCAAACCAAATTCATTATTCTTTATGTTTAACCAGTCGCATATACCATATTAGTATCGCATTAATCAAAAAAATCCTCGTGTTCAAACTCAGGTCAATTTGAGAAACTTGCATTGGAATTATACTTGGTTTTAGCACAAGAAAACTTGTGACACGCGAACTACACGAACATATACTACGAAGCATTTAAGCATCATCGCATACATTTAGAACGTAGTATCGCATATTATCATAAATCATTATCGCAAAGCAACTTGAGTCATAGCGCATCATTCATTCATTTTAAATCATTACAAGTTTTTGATGATATAATTTAGATATAAATTCTGTCTATCAAGTTTTTGGCGTCGTTGTCGGGGATTGACAACATTTAGTGTTGAATATTTTTGTGGTATTTTGCAGAAAAGATCTCAATTGTACTGTCTGTGTAACGCGGAGAACAGGCTGACGGTTTATGAGTACTGGGACTAAACCAGAATTCGAAGTCGACCCAGAGATCGAGCGTACTTTTTGCGCACGAGCACGCCAGAACTGTATTCGGCAAAGAAGGAACATGGCTAATAACAACGATAGGCCCGATGGGAATTAAGGGGTAAATCGACCGACGTAAGATCCAGTTTTTCTTGCTACCGATTGCAATATCCCAATGAGAAACTATGCGGCGCCCAACTTGTATGACTTCTCGCCCAGAATTGCAAGACCCACGGTAGAGGAGAATGTAAGATTTGAGATAAAGCCGGTCATGCTACAAATAATCCAGAATGCAGGGCAATTTGGAGGTCTACAAGGAGAAGACCCGCACGCACACTTGACCAGCTTTGTTGAAATGTGCAACACATTCTCTATTCCCGCCATTACTCTTGAAGGAATTAGACTGTACCTCTTCCCGTATATACTTTGGGATGAAGCAAAAAGGTGGGCTCATTCATTGGAGCCAAATGAAATTAATTCTTGGGACCAGTTGGTCGAGTAATTCATGAAGAAATTCTTCTTTCCTACAATTAACGCAAGAAGACGGAGGGACGTGTTGAATTTTGAACAGATGGAAAATGAGACTCTCAACACCACATGGGTGCGATTCAAAAGATTAGTGAAGAACTGTCCACACGTCGGGATTCCCAATTGCATTTTGATGGAAACCTTTTACAATGGCTTGGAAAGATCGATGCAAGCTGTTGTTGATGCCTCTACATCAGAAGGATTCATGGACAAAACGTACACTGAAGCCAAGGTCATCTTGGATCGCATTTCGCGAAACACAGATGACTGAGTAGACGATGGGTATGGGGGAAGAGGGCTCGAGAGAAGAAAAGCAGAAAGTGCCATTGTACCTACGGATAAAATGACGCCGCACAAATGGCCGCAGTTACCTCTCTCCTCCAAACGATGGCAATTAATCAGGGAACCCTCTCCCAGGGTGCAGTGCAAGCTAATGCGCTAGCACAAGTGGCAGCGATAAGCTGTGCACAATGCGGAGGGCGTCATTTAGTAGAAATGTGCCCATCAAATCCACAGGCAGTGTATTCCATTCAGAATAACCCATACAACAACACGTACAACTCGGGTTAGTGGAATCACCCCAACTTTAGTTGGGGAGGTAACAACGATCAAGGAGGCCAAAGGAATCCGCAGAATAATTTCGGGAATCGAGGAAATCCTTCGACTTTTCATCAAGGTCAGAATCAAAGTCACCACCAAAGTAGGCAATTGCACAACCAACCTTCCTCATCCAACACAACGAATATATCATCCTTGGAAGCTTTGCTGAAGAAGTATATCGAGAAAAATGATGCGGTCATGCAATCGCAAGCATCTTCCATAAGGAACCTGGAGGTCCAGGTTGGACAACTGGCAGCCGAGCTCAAAAACAGAACATCGGGAATCTTGCCTAGTAATTCAGAGGCCCTCGGATCTAATGGGAAGGAACAATGTCAGTAGTGACATTATGCAGGCAAGTCTGACCGCCTGCTAGGGATGCGATTGCGGTAACCCTGAAGAACCTTTTTCAATCAGCATCCCTACTATCTATCTTTACCGCTTTCTTTATAGCTTTATTTACCGCTTTCTTTACTGCTTTCTTTATTGCGTTATTATTGCTTTCTTAAATTAATTTTTACTGCTTACTTGAATTTACTTCTACTTCAATTCTAGCTTGCGTTAATTTTATCCCTAGTTGAAGTTATTTCCATTCCAGCCTTAGTTTGCGTTGATCTCAAAATTTCTGTGAATGAATATTAAAAAATGAACATCGCAACGTCTTATCAACTTGGTTTTGGGATAAGCGTTGCGATGTTGGTGATTCAATAAATAACATCCAGTATGCATTGCGACGGTGGGTGTATCTTATGCTAATAGATACACTTTGCGCTCGTCTTCCAAAAAATGCATTGCGTAGACGGATGAGTTGCGCGAGTATGTACACTACGCCCATCCTCAGCAAAAGCGCACTATGTCGATGGTTATGTTGCACTAGTAGAAATACCGTGCACCCGTCCTCCAGAAATGCGTTGCATTTAGGGGTGTGTTGCACTAATACATACGTTGTGCTCATCCTCCGCAATATGCGTTTGCGGTAACAGATGGATTGCGTTAAACACTTAACATTGCACTCGTCCGATTAAATAAATAAATAAATAAAAATGATAAAATATTCGCGGAGAGAGTAGTAGAATCGCTTCAGCTTTCGAGGGAATTATGACTTAGCAGACGAAAGGACGTCTATTCTGCTAAATCATAATGGGAGGGGCGCGGCCAAAGGCTTTTTGGGAATACCGAGGCCTGCCACACAGCGATTGCGTTGGGCCCATCAAGGCCCAAACTATAAATCGCACCTCCTTCAACCGAGGAGTTCATTTGCATCTCTCGTGAAAGAAAAACCCTAAGTAATTCTCTCTACATACCCATCCCTTTCCTTTTTCTTCTTAAGAACACAAAACTTTTTCCAACTTCTTTCACCTCCTGAACCTATGGCCAGACAATCTTCACACTCTTCTTCCCAACCATCATCCCCTACCCAAGCCCCCCCGCATGGGAGGTGGCTTTCCTTGTTGCCAGTCGCCGCCTTGCCGTCCAGCCTAAGCCATCCCCAAGAATCGCCGAAAAACCCCGACGAAAGACCTCTGTAGCAGAAAAACCACCCACCAATCGAGAGGGGCCGAGCACGAAGAGTGCTCCCACCACCAGACTTGAGGTGGCACTCCCAGTACCTTCGACTGAAAGCGAACTGAAGCAAAAGGATGACAAGAAGGTATTTGGGAGTATTTTGAGCAATTTAAAAAGAGGGGGGGTTACCGGAGTCAAGAGTAGTGAACCAGCCCTTGCCATTAGAAGAGGAATTGGCAGTGGCTTCATGGAGAATAGTCCTGGTCACTTCGGATCCTAAGGAGACTATCCCAACAGACTCCAATGAGGGACCCATCAGGGCTATTCTGGAGGTTGTAGAGGTGAAGAAACAGCCAGGGACGACTGAAGAGAAGGAGAAGAGAAAAAGTAAAGAAAAATGGGCGGAAGACGATGAAGTTGCCTAGCTAAAAAAGGAGAAGAAAGAAAAGAAGAAAAGTGAAAGAAAACAACACATGCGAGAAGAGAAGCGCCTGAAGAAAGAGGAGAAAAGGAAGAGGGCGAAAAGTCTAGATTTTGACGGAGAATCAACCACCGCAAGGGTGGAAGAGGGGATGTCAGCGCAAGCTAGAGCATCAGTACAACCACAAGTTTCATCACTGCATACTAGATTGGTTGCGTTTGAAGACAGAGAAGACTAGCATCGCCAAGTCGACTCCATGGAACTAAGAAACTTTGAATGAAGAAGGAAGTAGGTGATCCCTGCATTATTAAATGATCGCAATTTATCGAGGACGCAAGTTTTGGAAAATTTCAAGTCTTCAACTCTTTTCTCCACTACTCAGAATCTTCACTAACTTTTCAGCTATCTTTTCATTTTTCAGTACTATTTCTGAACAAAGAAAAAAAAGTCTTTTCTTTTGTTTAAAATAATTTGACTCTCTCTTTGTTTTCTTTACAACAATCGAGGCGCTGGATTGCGGAAACGTACGCGAAGCAACAATTATCTTATTCCATCACCGCAACCCAACGAAGAATGATCGCCGCAAGATGGATGCGTCAATACAATGCGGGCGACAACGCTACATTTGGGGGTGTACTCTTCCTTATCTTGACTTCAAATTTTGCGTTATCACATTGCATATTATTTTTCAAAGTTTTATCACCGCATCTTCCTTGATTACCGCAATCATATCACCAATAGATAACTTTAGTGGTTTACCGCATGTTGTTCTTTGCCAAATATGATTTCAATGATGAAAAATATGCTTCTATCTCTTTCGTCTATACTAGAGTCAACGTAAATTTTAGGATACTCACCTCATGAAATATTTCTCGAAATAGGGTTTTGCTAGCTTTCTTTCAAACTCTCTTTATAATGCATTTTTTTTACCATCGCATGACTTATTTTAATCTTTTGGCAATGAGGACATTGCCGCATTTTAAATTTGAGGGGTGGGATATTTGTTTTCGACCTTGCTACAAAAAAAAAAAGAGATGATTTTTTAGAATAACTACTCCACTGTCAACGCAATGGGAAACCCATGATTGATAAGAGTTAAGTTGTGAAAGGCACTTACCCATAGTTGGATGTCCGCATGATACACGTAGGGATAAGCCAAAACGAAAGTAAGTCGCCAGAATCAACGCACAAATAAATTACCGCAACTCCACTGCCAAATTGGTATGAGTTTAGTCTGAGGAAGAGTGCATTGCTCGTAGTTGGATGTCCGCATGACACTTGTGGGGGCAAGCCAAAACGAAGGCAAGGCATTCAGATCAGCGCAAGGTCAGAAAAAAATAGCAATGAAGATTTTATTTTTTTTTGTGCAGGGATAAATCATTTGACACCCCGGTGAAAAATTTTCTTTTTGAAATAAATCATCCGATGTTCCGAAATTTGTAAAGTCCTTTTGAAAGATAAGCTTGCAATCCCTAAGTCTTAGAAATATTTTAGGAAGAGATTTGAATAAGACTTAAGGAAATTCTAGCATATAGGATCTGAACGAAGTATCCTTGAGAAATCTAGGAAAGAAAACTTTGCGGTTAACTTGCTAAAGGAATATTTAACTTATACTTGAGGACAATCATTGTTTAAATTTGGGGGTGTGATAACGGGCAGAAATGCACATTACCATAGTGCTAAGTTCTTAAACAATGTTGGATTGCGTTGATAGAATATGTTAAATTGCGTCCATTAAGCATAAATTCTATAATATTGCAGTCACATGCGTCCAATGCATTAGAGCAGTTGATCTTTATATTTTTATGCAGAATAATATGTTAACGCAATGCAAAGAATGCGATCATAGGAATACATTGATCGAGCGCATCTTTACCGCAAGACTTTGCGTTGATCGTGCTCACAAACATTCACCCAAGAAGAATCACCGCAACATGGTGGACGCATCCGGACGAAAGGACAATTAAGATTGATGGGACAGAAAGCTGACGACAGTCGGATCCAAATTAAGTTGACAGCTGATAATGGTCACAAAGTACATCCAGCTTTATCGGTTACAATTATTCAGTGCGTCAGTCAGGAATTAAAGCTGACCCATCTGTACAACCAGGAGAGAGAAGCCTCTTTCACTTTTGATGCCCTATAAATACCAAGTGCATTCTTCAGAGAAGGGGTTAAGCAGTCGATTACTTCACATCACTTTACAAGTTCACACCTCTGTTCATAGTTTTCTTTTCCATTTTACGGCAGAGTTAGAGAGAAGTGGTGACGCCGAAGATCATCTAAAGCGGCTCGAGAGAGAACATTGGGGCGTAAGAGCAAAGAGCGGGTTAACTCTCGCGAAAGCAAGAATATCTTTAGAGCACGAGTAGAACAGTATAACGCCTGGTGGCAAGAAATTGCTCCAGGCTCTTTACTATATTTGCATTGTTATTATGTACTTCATCTTATATCTATTCAATGGAAGTTCTATTGCTCATTCTCTTAATACACATGAGTAGCTAAACTAGTTGAATGGGTTGAGAAAAACTAAGCTAACATAATCTAGGAAGTTCATTGCTTGCTATTGTCTTATTTTATGCTGTTCAAACATCCCTTTAGAGTTACTCGAGAGAGAATCTAAAGAAAAAACCTAATGTCTCGAGAGAGCTAGGTTAGAATCTGACTTAAAAGAGCAAGATTAGGCTTGCATAAACAAGAGATAGGGACTTAGAGATAAGCTTTGCTTGTCAACTTGCATCGCATGCATCCTAGGAATAAGAGTGATATTATGTGGTCGCATATTTGTGTGAATGTCATGTTGTCATCGCATAAATAGAGATAGAGGTTTATGTGTAAACCCTATAGACTTATCGCATATTTATCACATGCATTCAAGCCTTAGAAGCCGGGACATTCACGCCGAGAGGTGGTTTACTATTGTATGCATGTTGCATGAACGCAACCTAGGGAGTGTTAGCTGAAACTCTTCTCAACCCGTTCATCGTATATTCATCGTATTTCCCGTTTTCCAATTCTTTTCACACTCTGCCGCATTTATTATTATTTTCACCAACGCAACAACAACCAAACACTTGTTTATTTAATTGGTTACCGTAAGTTTTCATAAAAATCTCCAACGCAACTATTTTCACAAGTCCCTGTGTTCGACCCTGGACTTACCAGGAAACTCAAAGGGATTTACACTTGGATTCCGCTGGGGAAACTTGAGTGCACAACGCTATCCATCAACACATATCATCTATATTTCCCACACCTCATAAATCTAAGCATCATAACCCACCACTGCATCCTTTGCTGCTATCTTAGCCGATATGCGGGTCTTCTTATCTCAACAGCTTACCTTCTTCCGCCATGCATTAACGGAGTTACAGGAGAGCAACGTAGAGTTTCGAGACAGCAACACAATGTTACGACAAGCGATGGTCAATATTCAGCGCAACATCTTTACCATTCGCCTGAACCAAAGACAGATGGCCGAGCGCAACCATGAGTACTTCAATTTCTTAACGGCATATCTACATGGTCCCATGGTGCCTCCATATCTACATCAACCTCTACAATTTCAAGAAGCGTCACAAAGAGCTCCTCCGCAACATCCTCCTCATTAAGAGCCCCCGCCGCAACTCTAAATTTGGGGGTGTACCACCTTCTCCACAATTTTGCATTTTTTCTTTGCGGTCATTCATTTTTTTATATAGAAAGCTATACATTGTATTCTTTTGTACATGCTACAATTTTGTGTTGCGATATTTATAATTCTTTGTGTACTTAGACAAATTTTATACAACTGAGTAATCATTCTTTTCTTATGCGTTGGCCTCTTTACTTTTATCATCCTTTGTCAATTATTATGGTAATTCTTGTCTTTTCTTTTGCGTTGTTTATTTACGCTGCCATGATGAGTAGTATGCATACCCTTAGCAAAATTTCTTTATACATTGCATTTTTTGCTTAACACTTAGACAATTCATCGCAATAGCTCTACTTTACCTTCTCTATTACAAGATTCTGCTCAAACCTTCTTTTAAAAAATTTGACTAAGTGTTTTGATTTTCTGTCCAAAACAACACAATGAGGACCTTGTGCATCTCTAAATTTGGGGGTGGGGAAGGTCTGAGCAGATGCGATCAAGCGGATGCGGTAATATCAGGCAAATGCGTTCATCATCGTCAAAAAAAAAAAAAAAAAAACTCCGCTGTCAGTGCAAGGGAAAATCCCAACCTGATAAGAGTTAAGTCGTGAAAGGAACCTACTCGTAGTTGGATGTTCGCATGACACCCATAGGAGCAAGCTAAAATGAAGGTAGGTTTCCAGGATCGACGCAATATAAAAAAAAAAAAAAAAAAAAAAAAAAAAAAAAAAAAAAAAACAAGAATAAAAGAGACAACTCCTCTGACTAGCAAAAGTAAAACTTGGTTGAGGATCAAGAGTTGAACTTGAGCTTGGTACACAACCGAAGTTGGATGCTCACATGACACCAGTAGGAGCAAGCCAAAACGAAGGGTGTAACCATGATCAACGCTCTCTACAAGATGACGCAAACCAAGCCACCACATAAAAGGCACACTTCGTTGTTTTTGCAAGAAGAGATAAAACATTCTTGTCAAAACTATAAGGGAACTTTGAGCAGAGGTTTGTTTTAGATAAGAATAAAGTAGAGCATGTGAAGAAATGTCGAAAGATAGAAGGAACCTATAGGGTTGAGAAATTATGTAGAGGTGGAGCATTCGGAGTAGCCGATCGACGCAAAGTTAGGATAGGAGTTGAGCTAAATTGCTTTAGTTGAGGATATGCTTGAGGACAAGCATATATCTAAATTTGGGGGTGTGATAAATTGCCTTAGTTTTTTATACCGTTTTATTTAGATTATGCGGCAAAATGAAGGAAAAGTTGCGTCGACAGTATAGAAATTGGCTTAGAAATACGAAAATTGTAAAGTGTCGTGAGCACACCCGCTAACCCCATTAAAATGGAAAAATGGAATGTCCAAGTCATTGTTTTGCAGGAAATAGGTCACCACATACGATAATCTCTCGAGGACAAAAATGAACAAAGCATCCACATTGCATGCAACAATCGATCAAGAACGAAAAGAACAACGCAATTGCAACGCATGCGACGATCGATCATGGACTCAAGCGATCAACGCATTTTCACTGCATGTGGTAATCGATAGAAGATCAAAACAATTACACCGCATGCGGCAATCGATCGTAGATGTAAAGAGCAACACATTTGCAAGGACTTCTGACAGTGTACAGCTTTTTTGTTATACGATTCTGACAAATCAATCGTGGAGTAGAGTGGACGTTTCCACCAAGCCATGGTAGGAATTATCAGATTTTCAAAGCAGGACCACTAATACAGAAGAAGCCAAGGTCTATAAATAACTTCCTCAAATTCAATGAAAAGGAGGTTGGTCTGAAGAGACAATCCAGAGAAAATTCGGGAGAAAGACGAGACAAGTCCGAAAGGTAAGTCTCTGAGCAAGAAATTATTTCCATTCCCGAAGAAGAAGCTCTGTGCAAGAGGTCACTTCTACTTGGAAAGAAAGCCTGAGAGGAAAGATTTCCACTCCATTTCTTCCATAAGCCGGTAAGCAAATCGTCTCTGATCGAGATCTGTGTTAAGATATTGACACTCTTTTCGTGTTTGTTCTTATTTTCCATTCATCTACTGTGTCATCTATCTTTAATATTTCATTCACTATTTATAACAAACGTTGATCTCTAGATTTAATATCATTATCGTAATCATTGTTATCTCTCTGTTCTTTCCATACATTCATCATCCATTTTCTCCATCATATGTAACTAATCCCCAGGGTAAAGAGGAAGGATTAAGCGAGTGAGTTAATCCTTGTTAAGGAAATCGGTTGAGTTTAGCTAAAGCATGCTCGACGACATTTTTACCTGTGAGAGCAGAAGTGTGGATGTTATTCCGCCTATTGAAAGAAGGTTGAAAGAATGCGTTAACTAAAGTGAGAAGTATTTCCAGATATGAAAACAACCTTGCGTTCATCACGTTCATTCCTGTTTCACCATAGACATATGGGAATGCGGCCGATCACTGAATGGTGTAAGCCAAGGAAAAACAGAACCTTAGTTACGTCCTCAACAAGATTGATGAACTTGCGATGTCCTTTCCCTCAACTCATTCTCTTTCTGATTCATTCACAAGACTTGCCACTGCATTCATTAGACTCTTTTGCACAACTTCACAACCAGTCCTCAATTTGTATCATTAATTGTTTATTCATTTATTTTATCACCGCAATTTACTTATCATTGTAATTTACGTCACCGCACTTTATTTACTGTCGCATTTTATTATTTACAGCAATTTACGTTTTACCGCATTTTACGTTTCTGCAAACCAAATTCATTATTCTTTATGTTTAACCGGTCGCATATACCACATTAGTATTGCATTAATCACAACAATCCCCGTGTTCGACCTCAGGTCAATCTGAGAAACTTGCGTTGGAATTATACTTGGTTCCAGCGCATGAAAACTTGTGACACGCGCACTACACGAACGCATACTACGAAGCATTTAAGCATCATCGCATACATTTAGAATGTAGTATCGCATATTATCATAAATAATTATCGCAAAGCAACTTGAGTCATAGCGCATCATTCATTCATTTTAAATCATTACAAGTTTTTTGCGATATAATATAGATATAAATTTTGTCTATCAACCATCCTCAGACGAAAGGTCAAGCCGAGATATCCAATCGAGAGGTGAAGAGTATCCTTGAAAAGATCATCAACCCCAAAAGAAATTATTGGAGCACACGCCTCGACAATGTTCTTTGGCCATATAGGACAACTTACAAAACTCCCATTGGGACAGCACCCTTCAAGCTTGTCTATGGCAAGGTGCCACTTACCGATTATGATCAAGCACAAAGCCTACTAGGCGGTGAAACAGTGCAACATGAGCTTAGCCCAAACCAGTGAAAAAAGACTTCTTGAACTGCAAGGGTTGGAAGAGTTGAGACTTGAGGCTTATGAGAACTTTAAAACTTACAAGGAAAAAACCAAACTAATTCATGATAAGAGTCTTGTGAGGAAAGACTTCAAAGTCGGTCAAAAGGTTTTGTTTTTCAATTCACGCCTCCAACTCATGCCAAGTAAGCATAAATCCAAGTGGCTTGGTCCGTTTGAAGTTATTAACATTTTTCCCTATGGTATAGTTGAGATTAGGAGCTTGGAGACTGGAAAGGAATTCAAGGTGAATGGGCACCGTGTCAAGATTTTCAATGAAGGAGAAGTGAACCTTGCTCACTCAAGCTTGGTTTTGAATTCACCCTCATTCACTTGAGCCCATCCTCACCCAACGTCGAGCAAACAATGATAAAAATTTGTGCTTCCTGGAGGCAGTCAGGCATCAAATTTATCAACTTTCAGTTTCTTTTCTTTATTTCTTATGGTTCTTTCATTTATTTTTTACCAATAAAAAAAAAGCAATAACTGAAAGAATGTTGATAATTCTCTCTCTTTACAAGAAATATATTTTTTTTAACTTTTCATCAAGAAGCTTGCCCCAAATTCATGCTCATGTCCATATCATGGGGAATGTTTTTTTGTTCCCCTAACTCCCACTATTTGTCCTTTTGCATGAATTTTAACTTTGCAATACATTGGGGACAATGTATGTTTTTAAAGTTGAGGGTGGATGCAAAGCATGCTTCTTTTTTCTGATTTTGTGTATAACATATCTGGTATATGGTTCATTTTTTTGGGGATAGCTGAATTCTTGGTATACTTAGTATAGATGAGACACAACTATTGAATTGTTTTTTATAATTGAATTGATTCTTTTATACATGAGATCTCTGGTTAGCCTTGAGCATCTAAGCTCGACTTTTTATGATCTGAATTTTTCAATTGTTGCTGAATAAGAATCCCTGTGATGAAGATATATATGGATGTTTATGCATGATCTGTTCGCTCTGTTTTTTCGTTTCCTTTCAATGATAAGTCGATGATGCACTCACATGGTTTTATGCTTTCAAGAAAGGAAATTCTCTCGTGATTTTGAGCTTTTTCTAAAAATCTTTTCATGAAAACCTATGCATAATGAACCTAGGTTGAAAATTTCTTGTTCTTTTATATAAATCCTAAAGAGTCTTAGAATCGGGTTATCCCTCTCGGATTTTCGTTGTCACCTTAAAAGACCCACTTTTAGCTTGGGAGTAATTTTCAGTGCCTGAGTGCAAAATTAAACAATGAGGCAAAAAAAAAAAAGTGGGCTAGTGTGTTATTAAAGAAAAAAAAAAAAGAGGAGTTGCTAAAATAATGTAAGCATATTTTATTAAAAAAAAAAAAAAAAAGGCAAAAGCTAGCTTGCTTGCAAAATAAATAAATAAATAATAATAATAAGTGGTATGTGTGCATGGATAGAGGAGAAAAGAGCTATCTCTGTCGTGTCTAGTTAGGGCCCGCGAGAAAAGAGTGGTTAGGTTTTTGGTGGTCGAGTGTGAAAGCTAGCCCTCTAGGTTAAATTGATGCCTTCTAAGTTTTGTGTGTGTGAGTTTTAGGCACTCTTGTCTAAGAGTTGCTCTTTGATGGAGAATAGAATGTCATGAGCTGATAACTGAGATAAAGTAGAGGAAAGATGAGAATAGGATAAAGCTTTTCTAAGTATTCTTTGACTCATGGAAAAAAAAAAGTTTTCAAGGCTTTAATGTTCATTTTTACATGATTTTGATTGCAAAAGTATCTATTACAATGAGCTTCAAATGAGTATTTGAATTTGGTTTGTTATGTGATTAAATTGTGTACCTCGAAAGACTGTTAAGACTTGAGTTAGGGACCGTTAAATAGAGTGAATAGTACCTTATTGACTGCATGATTGTATGTTACGATTTTGCTCGGGATGATTAAGAGCTAAGTTGGAGATGTTTGTTAGCTCTAAAAAAGAGTTAATAATAGGTCCGAATAATTCTTATGCCTAAATTGTCTCATTTGAAGGTAAGTCTATCTCAAAGAGTAAATGAGTCATTTGAATGAAAACCGAGCCAAAAGAAGCAAGAATGGGTGTTGGATGCATCATATTGAAAGAAGACATCAAAATTACCAAGCTGCCCTTGAGGACAGTGTTGCAACCCTCCCTTAACCCTCACGTGATGTTAAGAGGTAGTAGGCATCAATTTTGGGACAAGCAGGCAACGTCCCAATGCCATGCTAATGCTCCAACTCGACATTATTGGATAGAAGTATGAGAAAAGGGCAGCGTTGCAATGCTACGAACTCCAACGGACAAGTAGCTTTCGCGTGTGCAATGCATCGTCACATCAATGTTGCGCCTCTCCTTCGACAAGAGCGTCGTAATGTTCTTGGCAGAGTTGCGACGTGCGATCATTTTACAAATAGAGGATCTAGGTTCCAGTTGAAAGGGTGAAGAAAATTTATGAAGGGAGAACGATTTGGGCCACGATTGGGACAGTTTTTTTTAGGAGTTTTCACCCGGATTTCATCATTCTTTCTTCTCATTCTTCCAATATTTTCCATTTATGGCTTTCAACTTCTCAATTTTTGTTATTAATTTGAGGAAAATGCAATGCTAGGTTATTTCTTTCTTGGCTTTAGTTGTTTGTTCAATTTCTTGAAGATTTCTAATTACTAATGTTGAATTCTATGAACTCTTGGGTGTGATTTGGATTATTTTTAGTGGAATTTGATAGAATTGGTCTGACAAATCACTTTTATTAGATTCTTGTTTGCAAAATCTTCATGGCGCTATGCATAATTGTTGATTACGTTGCACGAATTAGGATTGCATGTGTCGGTAAGACTGTTCTGATCTCAAGCATGTTTGCCCTAGTTTAATCTTATTCAATTAACCATGCTATAGGTATAGGCTTTCGAGTTTGTAGTATGTCACAACGCACGAACGCTAGTCGTAATGTGAATTAGTTTTTGCTTGGATTTTGCTAAGAAAGAAGAGTTTAAAATTAATTTAGAGTCAATTTGATTAATCTCGAATTTGGCTAATTGGGGAATTAGTGTCACTAATAGGTTGTAGAGTTCATGGATTTGACGTTATTTATTAGCATCTAATGATTGAAATTGGACATACAAACTATTCTCAAGACCCCTTTTATTGATTCACTTCAATCCAATTGTGTGTTTAATCTCGTTCAAACTTCGATTCTTTGCATGTTTATTTTTAATTTAGTTCTTTACAAATCAAACCAACCCCCAATTATGCATAGCGACACATGCAATCCTAATTCGTGCAACGTAATCAACAATTATGCATAGCGCCATGAAGATTTTGTAAACAAGAATCTAATAAAAGTGATTTGTCAGACCAATTCAATTAACCATGCTATAGGTATAGGCTTTCGAGTTTGTAGTATGTCACAACGCACGAACGCTAGTCGTAATGTGAATTAGTTTTTGCTTGGATTTTGCTAAGAAAGAAGAGTTTAAAATTAATTTAGAGGCAATTTGATTAATCTCGAATTTGGCTAATTGGGGAATTAGTGTCACTAATAGGTTGTAGAGTTCATGGATTTGACGTTATTTATTAGCATCTAATGATTGAAATTGGACATATAAACTATTCTCAAGACCCCTTTTATTGATTCACTTCAATCCAATTGTGTGTTTAATCTCGTTCAAACTTCGATTCTTTGCATGTTTATTTTTAATTTAGTTCTTTACAAATCAAACCAACCCCCCCCCCCCCCCCCCCCCCCCCCCCCCCCCCCCCCCCCCCCCCCCCCCGTTATATGCATTATTTAATCAACCTTAGTAGTTCATTTTTTTTCCTATGGATTCGACCCCATTCTTACTACTTTTACTATGCTTTTAGTATAAGTTTTAGGTTTGGTGAACATATTTCTTTTGTTTAGTCTGAGTTCATATGCGATAACGTATCTATTAAACCTGTTTTCTCTCCAATTAAACAAAAAGAATAAAATCTTAACAAATATATGCATTTTCTCTCTCCTACATTAAGGGTGGTTTGTAAATATGAATTTTTTTCCAACTACGCATTCTCTCTAGCCGCCCACCATACTCAAGGATATTTTAGTCCAAAAAATCCATTAAATCTTATTTACAAAAATATAAAAAAGTATTTGTGAAAATAAGTTTTGAAAAGGATTGATTCTATAATAATCCCTTAAATAAATAAAAATTTTATGGATTTGATTGGTTTATGAGTTCACTTAAAATAACCCAAACAAACCTTGAACCAACCTGAGCTTTAAAGTTTTTTTTTCTTTACTTATGATACAATTAGATATACATATATTTATTTTAGTTTTATTTAATTTCATTAGTTTTTTAATAATTTATTTTTCAACAACTCCTAAAAATTGTTTTTTAGCACTTTAGAAATAGATTTTACATTATATAAATTGAGATTGAGTTGTTAACGTTAATTCAAGAGTAAAATGTATTTTTGGTCTCTTAGATTCGAAATTGGTGTCTATTTGATCCTTGAAGTTTGAAAAAAAAAAAAAAAAAAAGACATTTTAGACCATGAGGTTTGGAAAATACTTCTAAATGGCCTCGAATTAATTTTGACTAGACTGATGGAAAAGTGATGTGAGACGATGAGGTGACAAATTTTACTCATAGTATATCATTTTTAAAAATAAAATATAATTTTTTTTTCACTTTTTTCCTTTTTTTCCTTTTTTCCTTCCCTCCACTCGTTTCTCTTTTTCCCTCCCTTCCCCTCCTCTTCTTCTTCATTCTTTCACATGTTCTCGACCGACGACCAATATCCAATCGTCGTTACGATAACAACCATTGATATTGACAACTTATTTGCTAACTAAACTCAATCTCAGTCCTCATTGCATCAAGAGAGTAAAGTTCTACTTCCATCTTAAACGAATTTGCATTTTCCCCCAGCTTTTCTCACCAAAACTAACGATATTACAGCTTCTTGAGTTTCTTTAATGAAGCTGTTCTTCAACATTTAAATTCGATATTTGCTTGAGTTTCTGTGATTTCCGTTACAGAATTTCTTTGTTGCCTCTTCATAGAGCTTCCCAAGCACCAACATGCCCAGACCATAAGTCCCAATTGAGCATGACAATTGCCCAATTTCTTGGGCAAGATTTCTTAAATGATCCCAAAAAAAAAATTATGCCGATGAAGTTAAAAATATTGACAACAGAGATGAATGAATTGATGGATTCAGTTAATTAGCTTTGGGATTGTCTGATTTGGCCGAGATTGTTAAGATTCCACTGAACAATTTCTTCTGAATGAATTAATGAATGAATTGTTGAGATTATTAAGATTCAACAGAGCTGAATGGATGGATGGATTCGTCATAACCCACGAATATGATTGCAACCATATATGGCTAAAATGTGTGTTAATCGATCGAATTGAACCATTTTCTGAATGGAAATAAATAAATATGGTGAGAAACAGAGCAAAAATTATGGTGTATAGAAACTCAACGAAAACTCTAAATTCGTTTGGATATTTTATATTGTGAAAGCAAAAGGCTAGGTTTTGGAGGAGATCTAAAGAACCTACGCATTGGACGTGAGAGCATTAAAGGTGAAAGGGCCGAGAAGTCTGTGCCAAAACAAAATTCTAGATTGTGAAATATATGAACTCCAGACATCTTATTTCAAGTCAGTATCCCAAACTCCAGACACACAATCTAGAATTTTGTTTTGGCACAGACTTCTCGGCCCTTTCACCTTTAATGCTCTCATATATATGTAGAGATCATATATCTATGGGTATAGAGTTATTTGGTTTAAGTTCATATGTCTGTTTTTAGGGTACAAGGTTGAGTTCATATGATTAGGTATCTGGTGAAGTTTTTTGAACTCTAAGATCCATTTGGTAATCATTTTATTTTTTGTTTTTGTTTTTTAAAATTAAGTCTATAAACACTACTTCCACGTCCAAATTTCTTTCTTTGTCATCTACTTTTCATCATTAGTTTAAAAAACCAAGCCAAATTTTGAGAACTAAAAAAATAGCTTTCAAAATGTTGTTTTTGTTCATAGAATTTAGCTAAGAGTTCAATCATTGTACTAAAGAAATATGCAAATCATGGTAAAAAAATGTGGATGAAATATGTTATTTTCAAAAACAAAAATAAAAAACTAAATGGTTACCAAAAGAGACCTAAATAATTTTCTTTTATGATTACTATTTTTGTTTGGATTTTTTTATTCAATAATTCTACCCATCTTTTTTTTGAATAAAATATGGATTGCAATTTTTTTTTAATTTTTAAATAACAACAATTAACCTATTACATTTCTTGCATAAATATGATTAAATAAAATGAAACAAAAATAAAAACTTTTAACTCTTTTTTTCCCATGAATTTCATTGTCATCTTTTTCTTTTTCTTCCTCTTCCTATCGTTGTTTTGTATTTTTACTTTGTCGTGATTTTTTTTAATTGAATTTCCCTCATCATCTTAGTAGCCAATAGAATGTCAACAGATTTCTTCAACAACTTCACTTTCAATTCCTCTAAATTCGAAGGATCATTAGAGAACAAATCTTCATTTTCATTAATTCTTGTTTGAAAATGTTTTAGGAAAAAAATATTTGTTTATAGGCTTTTTTTCTATATATTACATACTTTTCAACTACAAAGATACTTCTTATCTAAATATTCTTAACTCTTATTTGATATATGAATTCAATTAAATAAAAATATAGTCTACAAATTTGTGACTCTTAAGCTCTCGGGAATTATCCATAGCACCACTATTATCATAATAAAGGGTTATAGGATTTGACATGTCTGGAACTATTTTCAGATCAATTAAAAATTTTCTCAATCAAACAGCTTTCTTAGCAGCTTTACAAGTTGCTACATACTCAGCCTCTATAGTGGAGTTAGTAATGCACTCTGGCTTGGTGCTTCTCCAAACTACCGCCTCTCCGTTAAGACTGAACACTAATTGTAATGTGGATTCTTAGAATCCTTATTAGTCTAGAAATTAGAGTCTGTGTATCTTGTAAGGATCAAATCCTTAAAACCATACACCAGTTGTTGGGGTTGATGCCCTAAACTCTCGTTGGGTCCTGTAGTTTGTAAACACCTGTATTGAACAAACGCTGTGATGTAATAATATGGGATATTTTCTTCACTATTGTCTATGAAACATGAGATGTTTTATTTGCTTGACCACAAAACAATAAACTAAGATCCCTGGTTGTCGTTGTAACTTAAGCATGTATATAGAGACATACAAGTGGATCATGCCTTAAGTGATAATCAAAATGGTCTGTAGTATATGAATATAGGAAGGAAACCTTATCCTGGTGACACTATGGATGCGGCCCGCTTTGTAGATAGTTACAAATGTTGTGATGTGCTTAGATGGTTTGATCCTAATCATTCATGTGGAGACATGCAAGCACGGGTGTCCTATACAAAGAAGTTTGTATAAGACCGGACCACGAAGTGTTTAGTCTCATTAGATAATGTCGTTCATGACAGAGACTTCACTTCACTAGGATGACCATAAGTATCATGACCTTAATCCTGAGTGAGTTGGGAACTCTTGCCCTTAAGGGCGGTCCTTTGATTTGCATGGGTGCGAGTGGCCAGATCGTTGACTCAAACCTACCACTTTGAGAATTTGTCTGATTGGGGAGCTGGGAACTTAGCTACACAAGATGGAATTCACTCCTTCCCCAAAGTAGGGGTAAGTAGATAGATTACTCCCTTAAGGGCTGATTCCGAGGCTTGAATAATGTGGCATCACACACCTTTGATGGGATTGGTGTTCTAATTCTCTCGGAGTCTCATTGTTTGTAATGATACACATTGTTTTATGAATAAAATAACTGTTATTTCATTAAGGCATTTACTCAAATCCAATAAACAAAGCTTCATGGTTATCTTATGTAAACTTATGCATGTATATGTGATATATAAGTGGATCACGTAGTTGTCACACCCTGCCCCAGACTACCCTCCGAACCTAAAAAAGGGCGTGATTGCAGCAGTTATCAACCCTTTTGTTGACACTTACTGCCTAATAACTCTTGCGGAAATAACTCTTATACCAATGAATAAATTCAATAACCAACTGATTAAGTAGGCCCATTTTATATTACAACAATGTAACGTTTATACAACTCAAAGATTTAACAACAAAGTTTACAACAACAACCGTAAAACCCTCCGGAAGTGTAACTGTGACATGTGGTAGACCTTGACCTTAGCAGCACCCTGGAACTCCTCACCTTTCGCTACCTGGGAAAAGAAAAAACATTTGGAAAGCATGAGCTATAAAGCCCAGTGAGTGACCAGAAAACTGATTTTTATCAGAAGAACTACCTCACACTTGGGTACTTTTGCTCAGATACCTTCTCAAATGTGTCCTTCAGTATCGAGCTACTTGGATACCTTCTCAAATGTCCTTCGGTATCGAGTTTTAAGTAAAACTAGTCATAAAACAACTTTCTTTAATAAAACTTAGAAAACATGTCTTTATCTGAAAGATCTTTTTTTAGCACATGGTTTCTTAAAACATTGAAAATATTTTAGTCACTCACCTTGATCGTTTAGGAACCTTTTTTCTCTAGAAGTCCCTTTGTCACCTCGGGCTCCCTTTTGAACCCTAAAATCCAGATTCAACTTAAAGCTCAGATTACTCATAGTTATAGGCTTTATCTAGAGATAATTCCTTCTACAAATATTCTCTGAAATGTCTCAGGAATCTTACCCTACAATATTAGCTCATAAATTATCGTGGTTTGGCCGGAATCATCAAAACATTAAGACTGGCCCAGCTTACCCGACAGCCTGACCCTTCTGTATTTTCCTCATTCTCCAGCCCAATTCCTTGAAGCTTATTCTCCGGCTATATTTATAGGAACAAAGAGTTGTTCTGTATATTGGTTGAGATGGTCTCATTTCAGTGAAGGGGTACCTGATCACCTTATGGTAGCTTTTACCCTGTCTCACTGACACATCATTGCAAAATAGAAGCATATAGAACAGAAGTATCATCTCATCTGAGAAATTGTGTATGGAGGGGACATGATTGTCACACAGATAGCTTCGGAACACAACGTTGCTGATTCATTTACAAAGGCCCTCATGGTTGAGGTCTTTGAGGGTCACCTGTAGAGTATGGGTCTACTAGATAGGCCATATATAGTCTAGGGCAAGTAGGAGATTTTGTACTAGGCGCATTTTATGCCCTAGTTTATTGATTTGTGTACTTGTATATTATATACCCCAATAGCTTTAGGATAAGTGGGAGATTGTTGGGGTTGATGCCCTAAATCTCATAGGGTCTTATAGTTTGTAATTATATTGTACAATTTTTTTATTATTTTTTAATAAAATATGAGATGTTTTATTTGACATTTAGTAGCATTAAACCCACAAACCAATAAACTAACATCCATAATTAGCATACCAAGGAAACCAATTAGTTGTGGCCATCTTGATTGTTCGTGATTTTCTTGAGAAGGGTTCTTCAAAGGTAAGGGTATTCTTATCCCTTTTCTCTTTTATTCATAATTAGCATGCTATAATGTTTATTGTGATGCATAATGTTTCTATTTTTTTTTCTTTAAAATTCAAATTCTGTAAAAATTGGGATTTTGGACCAATTCCCATTTCCACTCTAAACCTTTATCACTTCCCTCAATTGGTCGTTAGAATTGGCCACACAAAGGTGGTCGTCGGAGTGTGGTAGCGGTAGTCACCGATGGTGGCTGATGGGTGGAACCACTTAAAATATTGGAAGGAGAGAGAATTGGGGTGAATTAGAGGGAGAGTTGGGATGGGTTGGTAAAAAAACCAACTCAACTCACCAACATTTAAGGTTAGTGGGCACAACATTGAGTTGGTAAATTTTGCCATTTCAACTTAACTCATGTTGGTAAGTCAAACACCTCCAAATAGTTGATAGTGTTGAATGCATTTGTAACTGGTTCTATATTTTGAATACTTCATATACTACAAATCAAGGGGGGAAAAGCTGATCTAAGAAGAATTAGTGGTAGGTGACAGATGTGGAGAGGAGAAGGCCACGTTGCTAGTTTGAGAACACCACATGGGAGGTAAGAAAATTTATCAAATTCAATTAGTCTCTTTTGATTTTGAATACATATGAAAATATCTCTCTCTTTCTAAACTCGATCTTTCTCTCACTCTCTCACTAGCTCACAGCTTCTATCAATAGTGAATTTCTACAAGGAACTTGAAGAACAAAACATGCACACTTAGTTAATGAAGGAGAAGAATAAGAGAAGCATAAGGAGGTATGTGGTTTGACCAAAATCAGCCTACATCTATTGGAAGAAATTGTTTGAAGATTTGCAGATAAGTTTTCTTACAACCTTTACAAAAATGATAACTCTCTTTCTCATTTATAGATCTATTATGGTATTTATAGTTTATACCAGTCAGTTACAAGTTTGTAATATTACTAAGAGAAGTTAAAAGCTAGTCGTTGGAGTCATTTATTTTCAATTCTCCACCTTGAATCCAATGCATGCAATCTTCAATTCTTCCAATTTTTGACATTTTACCCTGTTTCTAGAAGGTTGAAGTCGATCAACTCAAGCACTTGAGGAGCTTGAATTTAGGAACTGACTCCGTTAGCATATCGACAACATTCCTGGAGGTATGAACCTTAAGTGTTTCGACTTCTTCACTTTCAATTTTATCTCGCACAAAGTGATATTTAATATCAATCTGTTTAGTTTTTGTATGATATTGTGAGTTCTTTGAGAGGTGAATGGCACTTGGTTGTCACAATAGATTTTAACTACGGTTTAATCTAAACCAAAGTCCTTCATCAATCCTTTTGAGCCACAATCTCTCCTTTATAGCTTCTGTTAAAGCCATATATTCTGCCTCTATTGTAGAATGTAATCAGGATTACTGGGAATCAGACAAATATTAGAAAGCATGAGTAATCGAGGACAGAACGAAAGTGAGATCGTGAATCATGAAAATTGTGATAAAGACGATTAAGTTGAAAACTGCCGAAATGGAATGAGTTTTGGATTACAAATCGGGCCCAAAATGCTCAATCCAAACATGGATTTTTTGTTATATTACATTACAAGAGAAATTGGAGGAAATGGCAAAATCCGGGGGATTATTTTGATTTTTGTCAAAAATCAAAAATAAAATAATTTTGGCAAAACGTGTGCCGCTCACATGACGAACACTTAGATAATTCCAAAGTTACCCTTGGTATGATCGGATAACAGCATTTTCGAATACATGTAATTGTTATACTGTGTATCAATTATGAATAGAAATCTAGTGTAAATGGGAAGAGTCAGTTATGAGACTCCAATCTAATCGGTTCAAAGATAAAAAAGTGTATTTTCGCCCAATTTGAATTTTGAATGGGTTGTTTGATATCAAATTTGATTTAATATAACCACTTTTCAAAAGTATTGAGAATGAATCAATTTCTAATTTATATATCACCATTTTGATTTTATACTAGATCTTTAGATTTTATATCATCTTATTAATTTTTTATTATTTTAAATTCGAATTAATATATTTGCTTGCGATTAAGATTTTAGTCATTATTTTATACATATTATCATCTAACAGACTGTATATTTTATTCGAAATTTATAATTTTTTTGTATTTTTTTTAATTATGTTCTATTCATTATCATTTTATTATATTATTATACAATTCATCTATTTTTTTTTATAAACAAATAAGTATTCATTTTTGCAATTTTACTGTTTTTGTTAGGCCTCTACAATAAGTTAGGTTTTTTTTTTGTTGTTTTTCGTTTTATGGGTTTGTAGGTTTTATGGTGGATGGAGTTATAAATACAGGGAAACTGTTGTAACTTAAATGAAAATGGATTTATGTTGTAAATAAACGATCTCCCTTCCTAATTTTTCTCCATTATAGTTGAATTTATATTTTATTATCAAAATTGATTTTATCTAACTACTTTTCAAATTAATCACAATAAACAAAAAATTCATGATTTTACTCTCTAATTTGTATTTGAATTCATCTTTTATTATCAAATTTGATTTTATCTAATTAACTTTCGATTTATTTAGATGTTTACTTTGGTGTTTTCAAATTTTCATATAGAAGCACATAAAAATGGTTTGTCGTCGTCATCATCATCATCAAGCAATCTAAATAAAATAAGATAACAAAAAACCCTAAATCTCATCTTCTTCATATTCTTCACTTAGTCGCCTCCCAAAATCTCTCTTTCTCCTTCTTAGTCTCATGTTTGCGATCATTGGTTCAACAATCTTTTCTTGAATTCCATCGTCTTGGGTAGCTTTTGACGACCACTCTTGCCAGGTTGTAGATCTTGGTCGTTCGCACACAATTTTCCTACTTTTATTTCGAATTTGAACATCGCGTTTTTAACATTGACGTTCTAGGATTAATAGTGTTTAAAGTTGGTTTTTAAAATCAACTCCCTACAACTGGTTTGGTGTAAGCGCAATCATATTTCCAATGATCACATCGTTCTGAAGTTGCAACTTTTTTAAATATTCACTTGCCAACAACAACTTCTATATCCATCGTTGTGGACATCCATAAGTTTCTAATAACCCCAACTTGGGATGGCAATGGGACCGGGCAGGGACGGGTATGCACTCCCCATCCCCTGTGCCCGTGCAAATTTTTAATCCGTGTCCGCACCCCATTCCCCGTTTTGGGGTCGAGAATCCCCATGGAAAAAAATCTCCACTTTTTATTTTATTATTTTATTATTCTTATTATTAAAACTAACTAAATTTAGTATTTACATTGAAATTATAAATTTTAAGTAAGAAATTAGTATTATTGTTACATATATTTGTTCAAATTAACAATTAAAAATATATTTTAATGTTTTTTTATTATAAAATAATAAAAATTAAATTAATTATATTAGAAAATTTTTTAAAAAAATGAAACAGTAGCTTTTCAACTACTGTTTTAGTTGTTTATATATATATATATATATTGATATTGGGGCAGGGATCCTCGTCCCATCCCAAATCGGAGACCCGATTTAATCCTTGAGGATCCTCGCCCTGTCAAATCGGGCATTCTCTGCCCCAATCGGGTCAGGGACCTGACCTCGTGGGAAATTTCGCCATCCCTATCCGTCGCTTGGTTGTTAGCTTCCTTTGCATACATGCTTTCTATAGGCCGTTGGAAGCATTAAGGACCATATTGGGTGATTTTCAATTTTGCTTTTGGAATGTTTAGATACAGTGTATTTGTGGTGGTTCTAGAATGTTTAAGGAGAGTGGGAGTTGTTTTTAAAGAAATGTATTTTTGCATTATAGTTTGTACTTAATTTGGTTATTTTTAGGGTAGTTTTGTCATTTACTAATCAGTATTTTTTATTATATAAATTTGTTTGGTTATTTTTACAACTTTAAAATCTTTTTGCCGTTTTTCCAAATAAAACTTTAAAATTTACTATTTTTCTTAGACATTACAAACACATCCTATTATAGACCCAAATACCCCATCTTAAGTCCATGATAGAAAATTGGGCTAAATAAAATATTCGGCCAATACTGAGCCCAGTTTATGGCCCATAAATAACTAGGCCCAAGCCGTGTGAGGCCTCTAACAAAACTATATAAATAGACGAGGTCTTGGCAATGGGAAGAAGAGGAGAAACATATATTAGAGAGTGGAGACTATACCTACTAAGTTGATTGTACGCATTAAATTAAGGTATGTTTAGGAGTGATTTTGAGATGGTCTTCTCCTTAAAATCATGGTATTTGGCATGACTTAAAAATGATTTTAGAAAAATCTAAAATCGTTTCAAATTGATTTTGGAGGAATTAATTGATAGGTGATTTTTGATAAGTGATTGATAGAAAATAGATCCCGAAATGGTTATTTAATTTAGTTTTCGTTAAAATATTATTGGGCTATTTATGAAATCAATTTTTTTAATTTTAACTGGGATGAAAGATGATGGACATTGTATATCATTAAATTGTTAATAAAATAAACAATTATATATGTTTTGAATTTTCTTTCAATATCTATAATATTTACCTTACTCAAAACATCAACTATGCATATAAGAATTTGACAATAAAATAAATAGAAATAAATATTTACCATAATTATTTAGTTAAAAAAATAATTTCTTAAATAGAAAATACAACTTTGAGTAATTGAGTAACTCCAAATTCACTTTTGTAACCAAACATAATAATTCTAAATCAATTCTTAATATATGAAAATCACTTCTAAGAATTTGATACCAAACATAAATTTGATTATTTAAAAATCAATTTTACAAAGTCTAACCGTACTTAATTTTATTATTATTATTATTAAAAAAAAAAACCCACTACTCCAACTAACTTCCAAACAAACCTTTAGAAAAATTCTATTACCCACCGGCGACCAGTAGTACTTATATTTTTAGGGGAAAAAAAAAAAAGAGAGAGAGAAAAATCGCTTTTCCTTGTTTGTGTTCGCCCTCTCCCATTTTTGTTATAGAAATTCAAAATATCAATCTAGTCCTTATTTTTTTTCTTATTGATTATTACTAATTTAAATATTTCTTTTCTTTTCATTGCTTGAGAGATATTTTATAATAATTAATCCAAATACTAGAATTCAAATGATATTAGCTTGTGTTACAAAAAGTATATTATTATTATTTTGTATAGAAGCTCACTTCAATCTAAGGCCACATGAGTCTCTTTGATATCATGAGAAATATGCATATGGATATATGATTGATTGATTAGTTTTACATATCATACACATTGTACCAAATAAGAGAAACTTTGATCTATGATCCATCTGGCTGCTTCAGCTTCTCATACGATTTCCTTGGAATCTAGAAAGAAAAATAAAATATAAGTTACAAGATTAGAATCTACTTGTATTATTAGAATGTATTTTGAGTGTAGCACTTTTAGGTGAAAAGTAACAACTAAAGTATTTTATGTGATAACCACTTTTGCTAAGTATTTTCAATTAAATTAACAGATACCATGAAAACTATATATGGTTTTAAAAAATACTTTTGGTGTATAAGTTTTTATGAGAGCAATAATTTTTAGTTGATAATATTTTAATTCACGTACTTTAAATTATATTATAGTTTATTCAATGAACTTTATTATATAACAATATTTGGTATATTGATTAATAAACTAATTATGAATCAGATGTACTTAATTTTTTTTTTTTTTTTTTAAAAAAAGAACACTTTGGAGTAGATACATATAATAAAAAGAATAATGGCACTTAATTTTAATGAAAATTTTCATAATAGGGATTAAATCATTCGAAATTAAAAAGTATATAAATTAAATTATTAATTATTTGTTAAAATTTAGGAACTAAATTGTTTGAAATTTTTACAAATCGAAGTTCATAGACTAAAAAGTTCATTTCATGAAAAGCAAGATCAAAAATACATTTTATCACACATGTCATATGTAATTAGTTAAAAACACTTTTCTTCTTTCTAATATCATATCATACTCTTTTAGGGCATGTTTTGGAGAATTTTAAAATTACTAAAATCACTTTGTCATTTTCAAAATCATTTTTTAACATGATTTTAATTATTTGAAATCATTTTTCACGATTAAAAATTGTATTTAAAAGTCTAAAGTTAAATATTAAATTGATTTTGAGTGGCTAAATACATGTTTAGAGTAATTTTGAAAATAACAAAATTTTAACGATTCCAGAGTATACGTGTATGTTAGAGAGAGAAAAACCTTATGAGAAGAAGGTGAAGCACAAAGATGAGCAGAGCATGGAGTTGGAGAAGAGTGCAAGTAATTTCTAGGGGAAGAAGAGAGAGGTGGTGGAGTAAATGGGGAGTGAATATGTGGAGGAATTGCAGAATGAAGAATTGGTGAGTGATTGTATGAAGAAGAAAGTGGAGAATGATGGTATGAAGACAGTGGGGATGCCACTGGTGATATCCAGTGCAGATGGGCTGCTCCTCTTGGTGATTCTGATGTTGATCTCCTTACTTTCATATTCACTTTTAGCCTGTATTTTTATACACATAAATGCAATGTATGAGATCACGAACTTATTTAAAATGACTTTTTAAATGCTTAAAAAGTTATTTGAAGTGTGAAAATAATATATTTTTTGAGCATTTAGAAAGTCATTCCAAACAAGTTCTTCGATGTGGTTCTATTTTTAACTTGTAAAACAAAACTAAGAAAGGAAAGAATTCAGCAGTTACTTGTTGTGAACAGCAACATATTCATCAGTCTCATCCAATATCTCTTCCTTCATAAACATGAACAAAAACAAAATAACATAAGTATGGTTCTTAATTTTGTGATGTTAGGCTTCGTTCAAAAACCATTTGATTTTTTGTTTTTGAAAATTATGCTTATTTTTTTTAAACAATTATTTATTGTGGTCTTCATTCTTCTCGAGGTAATATTTGAATTCTTAGTCAATGCCAAAAACAAAAACAAGTTTTTGGAAACTTCAAAGTTGAAAACAGATCAAAGAAACTCATAGGTTGAAGTAATGTTTAGAAGCTTAATTTTCAAAAACTAAAAACCAAAACCCAAAATGGTTATCAAACGCCGCCTAAGTTGTACGGTCTAGTTAAAGTACTACAGATTTATGGTGAATTTGAGTGTCATTTGCATTGAATCAAACATCTTTGGATTGTCAAAGCAGATCACATATCGAAATTCACCATGGAATCTAATAACGTATCAAGAAGAAAAACAAAACGAACCTGTAAAAGCTCTTCCATGACATCCTCCAGTGTTATGATACCAATAACATCTTCATCAAAATCTGGCATTGATTTTCCATCATTATTGCTACTACAATTAGTGTAAATATTCCTTATCTGCAGCTTAATATGTCCTAAGTCCGTCTCAGTTGCTGGTATCACAGTTTCGAGCTCTGGTCTGTTAGAATCTGCATTTGTTGAATCTACAGAGATATGAGATCAGTTTCTCTCTTTGATGATTCTGGTTACCAAATCATGAAGACGGTAAAATATAAGCACAAAGATTAAACCTGCAGGCTCTCTGGCTTCCTTATGACTCTTTATGACAACAGCCATATGACTATGTCCTTGCTGGAACTGGTTCAAAATGTCATACAAAGGTAAGTTCTCATGTACCCTGCATCAAATTTGAAACCTTTTTTGTTGAATTGCAAAGACAACTGACGTTATCAAATAGAAATACTTGGGTGTATCCTTGGCTGCACTCTTTTTTTTGCAGCCCACCAGTCGTCCAACAATAATTTGCCACGTAGCAAACTCTTTTTTCTTCTTCTTTTTTTAATAAATATTTTTGAATTTTTCTACTCTGTAATTAGAGTGGATGCAAAAAGATGAATGCAACCCAAAATGCATCCAACATAAATTCTGCAGAAGCATCGAGCTAAAGAGTTTAAGAAGGCTATAAAGGCTAAGCATCCAACAAATTTTACCTTGGAACTTTTCTGATGGTGAGATTTCTGATGGGAGTTTCATCTTGTGGATGAAATTTGATCAGATTTTTAACCTGCAGCAAAATGAGGATCTTCAGGTAACTGTATGGTAAAGAATAGTCAGGTGCAAATAAAGTTCCACATTGATTAAAGAAGGAAATGATTATGCATATGTAAGTGTGAACAATTATCTCTATTGATATGAGACTTTTTGGGCAATTCTAATAGTAGAACTATGAGGGTTTATACCTAAAGTGGATAAGATTACACCATTGTGGAGATAGTAAAGAGATGGCATTATCCTCAAAGTAAGAGGTTATGCATCCACTTTGTACTAGTAGTTTTTACAAACTAGCAAAAGAAGTTTTTAGGATAAAATACATAGAATATAGAAGGTTAAATTACAAGTTTAGTTCTTGAATTTTGAGGTTTGTGTCTATTTGGTTCCTTAATTTAAAGGGGGGGGGGTCTTTGAACTTTCCAATTATGTGTTTAATAAATCTTTGACAATATCTAAAGTTTTTAAAATTAAGTGATCCTCTTATATATAAGTTTAAATTTCATGTCTGCCAAAATTTTCAATTTTCTGCCTTGTAGAACCATCAATTCTTTTATTAAAAGAATTGAAAGTTCAAAGACTAAATTTATTAATATCAAGAACCAAATAGATACAAACTTCAAAGTTTAAGAGAGATATGTAATTTAACCAACATTGAGTAACTGTTTCTTTAAATTTCATCTGCAAGGTTGATCTACTCATTTACAATTATAAACGAAAGGTGCATAAGATAATTAGGCCTTACAATTTAACACTTGAACATACCAAGATAATACCAATGATATTAGTTGGATGTCCCGAGTATATCGGCACTCGACTATGTCCTTTTCTTAAAATCAGCTCCATGGTTTTCCTTAGATTAACCAAGAAGTCAAAATAAACAAGTTAAAAGTTAGATTCATCAACTTCAACTAGTCAACATTAAGGTTAGAGGCATACTCATCAAGTTTGGAATTTATATCAAGTGAAAACAATTTGGATAAAGGAGTCATAGCATCTTGGGCAGTTTTGAGCGTCATGTCCAAAGCTCCAGTGATTATTGTAGTTTCTTCTTGAGTCAATTCTCCACCTTTACCTGCCTGAGACAGAAATTATCATATGGTTTTGTTTCCTCAAACACATTAAAACTTAGCTCAAACATTTGAAATACTACTGAGCTTTTAGTATTTTAACCTTTTTTCGTTTAAAATATCATTTTGATACCTATACTTGAAGGTTTGTTCAATTTTAGTCCTTGTACTTTTAATAAATCTAAAATTTAGCCTGTAGGAATTAATTTTTACCCAAATTGGTTAAATACTAATAATAATTTTCATGCAAGGAAATACAAAATGTGAATATTTTCAAAATTTATATTAAAAGAGCAATGAAACTAAATTTAAGATTTATTGAAAGTAGAGGAACTAAATTTGGTCAATTGAAAATATATGGACTAAAATTGAATAAACTTCAAAGTATAGGACCAAAATGACATTTTAACCTTTTTTTTTTCCTTTTTTTTTTCACAAAAGAAAACCATTGGAATGTAAGCATCTTCAACCAACCTTGTTCCCGTGCATATCTACAAATGTCTTGAGCTCTGCCCTTCTTAGAAGAGCAGAATGCCCCTTGCCCAGAAGCCAATCTAATAACTGTCATTCACATTTAGAAGCTCATATCAATCGTTTGTTGTCTGGGCAAAACACAACCAATAAGATTTTGTAACCTTATATCTTCTTTCGTTTCAATTTGTTTTATTTTATTTCCTCATTCATAAAACCCAATCATTATTTTTACATTAAAGAAAAACTCCATATGTCCTTTTTTTAAGAACTGAACTTTCATTGAGAAAGAAGGAAAGAATATGATACAAGACCATAAAAAAACAAGTTCATAAAATGAATAAAGAAAATAACAGGAAGACCCTCTAAAGGAAGCAACACAAAGAGAATTACTCATATATAACCACATTATCAATTAAGGCTTCTGAGATGCATAATATTGTCCATATAAAATCCAAACAAGCGCTGTGAAGAGAAGCATGTGAAATCTTTAAATGATTCATGTTGGAATATTATGACATATGAGCCAATATTCCAAAATATTTCTCATTGCTTCAAGGTTTTAAGACTGTTAAGCAATTTCATAACATGATTATTACCTTACTGATGGGGTAAGACAAAGGAAAGAGGACTAAGAGAAGCACCCGAACAACGTCCGACAGCTTTGCCCCGACACTCAGTCCATACCTTGAACATATAGCTTGAGGAATAATCTGAGGAGAAAAGAAGCATTATTCCATCAAGTACCATATATCGTGAAGAAGGAAGTTCACTTGTTTCAGAAAATCTACCTCTCCAAAAGTTAGTATGAGAGTGACTGATATCACAATTGCACCCCAAGCTGGGAGAAGTGCATCAATGAAGATAGGCAGGGCCTTATATTGGAAGGAAACGAAAAACCACAGTTAAATTCTTTTTTCTTTTTTTTTCTTAAAAAAGAGTTTGATTAATATAGAATGATGTAGTACCTCCATTGCCATAGCATTGCTTATGAGGAGTGTGCAAAGAAGCAAATGCTGGTTCTTTACTATGGGCAGAATTTTAGCTACAAACAATGTGAAATGTGAACAAGGAATGAAGTTAGAAGCGCAGAGTTGTTAAGTGAATTTATTTGATAATCATTTGATTTTCTAAAATTAAGCTTATACCACAACTTTCATCACTAGGTTCCATTGTTTTGTACTTTATAATAATATTTTCAAAAAAAAAAAAAGTAATTTTTATAAAACTTGTTCCTTTGTCTTTGGAATTCAGCTAAAGTTCAAATGTTACCTTAAAAAAGTTGAAGACCATTGTAAAGCAACGGTGAAAAAAGCACATTTTTCAAAAACTAAACCAAAAACCAAGGCCTCATATGATAACCATTTGGTTTATTTATTTACTTTTATTTTTATTATTTTGAAATAAGTTTATTCAACTGTGCTTCTTTTCTCACAATTTTTTTTTATCATGGTTTTCATTTTTTCTAAGCAAACATTTAAATTTTTAGCCAATCCAACAACAAGTTCTTAAAAACTACTTGTTTTTATTTCAGAAAACATGAAAACGTTCTGAAAAATAGATAACAAAACAAAGAAACCAATAGGTAGAAGTAGTTTGTTTGTAAACTTAATTTTAAAATACCAAATACCAAAAATCGAATGGTTATCAAACGAGGTCAAAGTCTTCAATTTAACATAGCTTCTACGTTAAATTTTGCAATATATTTGTTTCTCCAACAAATGTGAGCAAATTACAAGGTCATCGATGCAAATATCACATGAATTAATTGCTTGACAAGAGGGGAGCAGGAAGTGTCTCAAACTTACCGGCATTTTTGCGGTCGTCCGGCCTGCCAGATTTGGCAAGAACCTCAAGATCAACCAAGCTGAGTGACATAAGTCCTAGCGTAAGGCCTGACATAAGTCCAGCAAAAGCAACCAAACCTACACATATCAAAAGATACATCCAGAACCTTGGCTCACAGCATGGAACATCATTTGCAGCCATCTCTTTGTTTGTTAATACAAAGCTCTTGGGAGTTAAAAAACTTCCTTCAAATGGTCTAAAACAAAAGAGATTTGAGGTAAACAGGCAAGAGAATTGTGGCTACTAATACAATTGGCTAAGAACACAATGAAGTGATCATATAGAACAGAAATTGAGAGGGTCGCCCAACCGATACGCCTTCTAATATCAGCAGAAAAAAATTCCAAATTCCAAAATGACAAAAGAAGAGAATCTATGACATGTATAAACAAACTGCCCCCAAGAGACTTGGCCCTTTGAAATTATAAACAATAACATTGCACCAAATGACCTTCTAATAAAAAAGGAGAAAGTGGAAAAGCTAAATTATGGGAAATTTATGTGGTTACACTCTGCTGATGTGCTTGTCAATAATTCAATTGAAAATGCAATAAAAGATATGTTTGTGGGATTCACTTTATGAACTTGTTTCTTAATAGTTAGTGTATTAGTTATCTTCTGTTTCTTCCTATAAAATAATATACACTGGTGGTTGAGGTTAGGATAGCATTTTTATTTGAAAGACTTTACCAAAAGTTTTCTCATCTATACGAAAATGAGAATGAGGACAAGGGAAAAAAATGTTATTTTGACGAAATTATGGATGATTTTAACTAACATATATGTTCATTACATTTTTAATGGATTTGTTCCAATAAGAATTTGTCGTCTCTTCCTCCATTTGTTCGATGGATAACATAATGATTTGAAATGAGAATGAGGGATGCATCTAAGTCAAACATAAAATTTCTACATCCTACAAATAATGTTAAAACAGAAACGCAAAAGGCGAATACTGACAGTTTATGCATTACTGGTATTATGGAATCAACAAATAAAGAAAACAGAAAAAATGAAAAATAGTAGAGAATCGACACATAGATTTATGTGGTTCACTAACAGACCCCCGTACTTGGTCTTTCGACATGCCAAATAATAGATTCAAGGTATGCAACAACTAGCTTCACACTGAAAACAGGGAACTAAACTCTTTTAGAAATTGAACTTTTGACAAACAAAAACAGGCTGGTTTTTTGCTCTAATTTCAATTGTGAGACAATTCGAAATCAAGATTCAATGTTTCAGCAAAGGCAGAGTATGAATTGAACAATATTGCATGGATAAATATACATGACATCAAATCTTTACCTGCGATGCTGCGTTGTATACTGATAAACAAAAAGTTGAATTTAAGGAATTTAAGATAAATTTTTTATTAGGAAGCAAAAAATCTATTGATTGACCAGAACATTCTCTTATTAGTTTGTTCTCTCGACACATTATTTTTCATCCCTTTCCTTCAAAACCAAGTAAATTATTTCAGTCGTTTGATAAAAAGTAATCTTATTATGTAACAGAAAAGAAAAAATGAAGAATATGAATTAAAAATACACCATAAAAAATAATTAATCAAGACATACTCTAATACTCCCTTGCCCTGGAGATCAATTTAGTTTAGTGATATGTTTCATCAACCATATCTTCCTGGATAACAGTAATGAATCCATTAATTACTGTATTTAACTAAAAAAAGTGAATATACTAATCGAGTCAACTTGAACTTACCAATTTGGATAAACGTGGAAAAGTTTGCTAAATAATACTAATCTACAATGTGATCTTCAATAGTGTAAAAAATTTCTATAGACGGAATAGTTGTTGATGCCAGAAAAAGTGATCAATGGTAATTTGGTAGAATTGATAACCATCCCAACCTACAATACAAAAAGAACTGTGCACTGGTGTGGTGTCAAGCCTCACACCCCAACGTTCAAGTTGATCTCGGGATTGTAAATAGTTTAGATAGTATAAAGTATAAAATAATATTGCATTTGGATGTACTTTTGAATGACTTCTCCCCACTTTTATAGGAATGGTTCCATAACGTAACGAAAGACCGAGCTCGCGGACAGTCCACCTAATTCTTGGGATTCTTCCATTAGACAAGTAATGGACATGTAGCTCCAAGCCAACCCATAATGGTTGTAACGGACTCATAGTTCCCCAAGCCCGACCCCCAAGGGGGTTGGACTTGTGTGGCTAAGGAGACACCGTCGGGGTTCGGCCTTAGCTCGGTCGAGCTGACCCCAACTATTCTTTGGCTTATCTCTCCCTCTTGGGCTATTTTTCACTTGACCACCAATGTTGTTTGATACTATGGCTAATTTTCACTCATAACAATGGCTATTTACATTTTTAAAAAAAAAATTCAAACAAATTGTGGAGTGGGATTCAAACATTTGGCCTTTTGGTCGAGCGAATTTGGAGCATTTCTTACATTTACGCTTCTACATAAACATATGGCCAAAAGAACAAGAAGAAAAGAAAAGAATAAAATACGGCAATTTAACCTTGCGTTGGTTACCGGAAGCAGTTCCTCCAAAGTTATGGTGCTGAATGCTGATGACTTTCTCCTCCATATTATAAAATGAAAAGGATTCTGATTCCAACTGTTCGAAGGAAATGTGACTTTGACCGCCCCATTCCTCCCAATTCCCATACTGTGGATCGTCGCTCGAGAATGAAGCAGCAACTTCCGCTGACGTAATGGGAGTTGGGTTGGGGTTCCTTAGTCTATGAGATGGAAGCTCTGATCCTCTGTAAATTCAGCCCTTCAGTTTGTTAATTTTGTTGTGTTTCAAACTTGTTCAAAAAGGGATACTTCGAGCCATTTAACTTAATTTTTATACATATATTTGTAAATATATCATAAAAAATAACCTGTAATTATAATTTTACTTGAATTTGTGATTATTTTTTTTTAAGCCAAACATAATAACCAAAACACAACCATGTCTAAAGTCCCCTAACCAACGAGGAAAAGAACACCATCTAAAAAACCATATTTTCGGATCAAAGAGCAATTTTAGGAGGAGGCCAGAGCTAATTCATGAGTAGATTTGTTCACTTTCGAGGGATATGAAAAAATGACGATGTTTTTTTTTGAAAAAAAAGAAATACGAGAACCCCAATCTTAGTGAATTTGTGGATTTCAACAAATAAAATTTTGAAACTTGAATTTGTATTAATAGTTGTGTTGAGTTCCTATAATCTGTGATATCTAATCTCCTCTCTTAAAGTAAATTTGTCTTTAGACCTTTTTAATCGGTTTGGTTTGCCTCAAAGGCTCCGCAATGTTGAGTCTTTCAATCCTCTCATCTTCTCCTACACAATGCTTTTTTCTATTTAGTTTCCTTTTTTTTTTTAACCCAATTACTTTTAGGTAGAGGTTTTGAACTTGAACTTGTGCTAAAGTTAGCATAGACTCAAATTTAATCAAATCTATCATGGAGTGGACATTAAATGACCATAAAGAAGACACGTGTTATTTTTAATTTGTCATTTACTTGTTTCGAGGTTTAAATTCAAGGGCGCATCTCAATTAGCCCTACATTTAATAAATTGGAGTTTTGTGAGATGAGGTGCCAACTTGTGATGGAACGAAAAATCTCATTCAAACATAATAATTTTAAAAAATTTCTTACGATCATTTAAACATTATCATGTAATTCAATATGTCATCTCATGATTTTTAGCTCAATAATTATAGAGACAAAGACCAAACTTTCGATTTAAGCGAAAGAGTGCATACCATTTACTGTTAATTTGGTTCATCCTTCAGTCTATCAAAACACTGAGATTGACAATTAATATTTGCTAATAGACCACCACGCCTCTTCTTTAAAGAACTCTTGTAAACAAAAGTATACGAAGTTGAGAATGAGACATACCCTAACTCACTTGCCATGGACCTCACCTCCTCAATAAAAAACAACGAGGCTTTTGTAAGGTTAAGGTTTGAAGACTCATCATCAAGAAGGATAATAACTTTCTAGCAATCAGATTCAACCAAGATATTTTGCACATTAGTAAAAAAAATATCATCAAGTTATTACGGATAACCATAGCTTCAAGAATCTTCATTGAACAACATCTGAAAATAAACTTGAAGCCAAATCGAACACATGATCCTTTAGCACCCAAACTAAACCACCAGCTTGTCTAGTCGTGCTCCAAGTAGTATTTGTATTGAGCTTCCAACAATTCTCCACTGGAGGGAACCAACCCACGTTGTTAAGGATAATGACCCTCCAATTATCTCCACAATAATATGATATTGTTCACTTTAGGTATAATACCCCCATGGCTTTGCTTTTGGTTTCACCCAAAAGATTTCATATCAATGGAATTAATTGTCCCCCCTCCTGCCCCTTATATACCCGTGATCATCACCTTATTTAACCAATAAAGTTTGATGCGAGAGATAAATATTTGAATAGGATCCAAATATCTCATTCATATAAAATTATAGGTTAAAATTAATATGAATAAAATTTGTATTAAAATTATAGGTTGAAATTAATATGAATAAGATTCATATTGAAATTATAGGTTATGCGAGAGAATATTATTTGAATATGATTTAAATATGTGACATTTTTATTAAATATAATTTAATATAAAGTTTTAATTTAATTATATTATATTAGATTTAATGTATTTTAAATGAGGAATAACTCCCTTGAAAGTTATTGAACGTGATAATGGGGAGTTATTTTGAACGTGATAATAGGGAGTTATTTTGAATAAATCCTCCATTTGCTCTTACACATAATAACATAGAGGGGGTTTTTTAAAATAAAAAGAATTACATAACTTCTTTTTTTTTTTTTTTTTTTGTTCTCTTTGCAACATTCCCTCCTCAAAGATTTCTCTTAAAAAAAACTCTTATTCCCTAACAAAAGTAGAAGAGCCAATAACTTCTTCCGATTCTTATCTTGAGAATAATAAGGAAGATCTTCATGATAATGTTTCTATTTACTGAAGTTTGTTATAATGTTGTGTTCGTGTAGAGAGTGTATGTGACATTGAAGAGAACTTTCGTGAAGTAGTATTTCTATAAGGGTAAGTGAAATTTCTCCTTCTTCTCCTATATGTAGAATGTACGTTTATAATATTTATCAACTGTAAATTTAGACTGTTGATTTTTTTGTATTTTGTGTGTTTCAAATCGAATTTCGATTGCACAACTTTCACTCGCTTCTGTAAAGGAATTTCCTTCAATTCTAACCCCTAATTTGTCACACGATAATCACAAGTTTTTTCCAATCCCTATGCAACACTTCTTTCAATGATCCGTTTCTAAAGATTCATGTTACTTCATCTAGTCCTATCATCACAAAGAATGTCCACATTAGACGTCAGAGAAAGAGAGTAATTCTTTCGTTTTCCGACACTTCCAAAACAAATGGAAAGACGTTTTCAATATGCTTCCTGCACAAAGCACACAAAAGATCATAATGGACACGTTTCCAGCTTTAGTCTTGATAGGGATAATCTCGTGGATAATTCTTCAACAGAAAATCCTATCATTAAAATTGGCCTTAGATTTCCAAAAAGCTATTCAAATTTTCTTTGAAAATTTTCCACTAGAAGAACCAGAAACGCGCACAGAGAATGCTCCGCTTTCATCGAAATAATTTGGGTTTGGTATTGGCTATCATATCGCCTTACTTCATATAATCATCATTTTCATTGTAGTCATTTTAATTATTTTCGTTTGAGTAATCGAACAAATTTAGAAATACTTAAAAGTAAATAGCACTAATTCCATTGGTTTCTAATTTTGTTTTGAAGCAAAAACGTTTCTAATTATTCAGACACTTTTTTAGTACAATTATCTAGGCACTTTTGAAGTATCACGAATGTAAAATTTACTATAGTTTATGGGTTATAATAGTTTATAGTAGTATGTGTTTAGGGTTCATATTATTTTAGTTTTGGTATGAAATATTAAACAATAAACACGATAATAAAGAAGAAAAAATAAGATGAATAGAAAATATTAAACACTACAAAAAAGAGAAATATGAAATAGTAATTTTGTGGTTAATTGTAGGTCATAATAGTTGAAAATACCAAATATTATAATTGGAGCCCAATTATGTTGTGGGTTGTAATAGCCCACCCAAGTTGGTGACCAAACTATCCGTTATTATTTAAGGGTAGTCTCCAAGATATTTTCCTCCGAACATGCGTCATTTGCCCATGTAAAATAATTCCTAACTTGTTTATTTATGTCGGTTAGAAATGTGATATTGGTTAAATATATTTGTTTAAGATTTCTGACGTCGACTCTTTGGGCTTTTAGGAGTTGTCACTGTTTTTGTCTCTAGCGGATCTTATTTCATAGGTTCTTTTTTATGCCAAATTTGTAGAATATTTCTTTCCTTATTATATTATTCTACAAAATATTTTATTTGGAATGTTTTCCTTTTTGGTGAGTTGACGATTTTATGTGGGGATATTTTACATCATTCTACTGTGTTGTTTAAGTTCAAGAAGTTCTCGTGCTAGGGTGGTGGCACATATTATTTGAGAGATCATTGTGAGAATTCAATCGAATACATATTGCATTGCATTGATTTCAAGAAGAAGGTTTTGTGTTGTGTTCGTGGGGGAGTGTTCTTCACTTGGTTTTGCAATAAGCTTAACACAGTGACGAAGGTTGCTCGGTCTTAGGAAGAGCCTAGGCTTTGTTGATCAAGAAGGATCTCTCAAGCCTTAGGGGAGCCTAAGGTGTTATTCATCGAGAAGGAAGTTCTCAAGACTTAGGGGAGCCTAAGTTCTTATGTGAAGAGAGTTCACAAATAAAGAGAAATATATCATCAAGTGTAAGAGAGTCTCACACACTTAGGGGGAGCCTGAGTATTTCAACACTAATATTCACATACTTAGGGGGAGCCTAAGTTCGAGAGAGAGAGTCTTACATCTAGGGAGAGTCTAGGTGATTAGCTAAGTCGTGTCATTGTAAATGTTGCTATTTACAAATTGTTGGGATTGGTGTACTAAATCTCTTTGTAATCTCATAGTTTGTAAACACTGTATAAACATATTGTTGTTAATAAAATAAGTGTTATTTTATAAGTATATACTCAATCCAATAAACTAAGATCCGAGGTTATTTCATGTAATTTAAACAAGTATGTAGAGACATACAAGTGGATCTTGTTTAAATAATAACCTAAATGGTCTGTAATAGATGGATAAGGCTTGGTACCTTATTCCAGTGACACTACGGATACAACCCGCTTTATAGGTGTTATAAATGTTATGAAGTGTTACAAATGATCTAATCCTGATTATTCATGTGGAGACATGTGAGTGGAGGTATCCTATATAAAGAGTTTGTATAAGATCGAACACCGAAATGATTAGTCTCTTTATATAATGCCGTTAAAAATATAGACTTACATTTCACTAGGATGACCATAGGTGACATGACCTGAATCCTAAGTGAGTTGTAAACATCTGCTAATAATAGAGACTTATATTTGTATAGATGAGAGTGGCCAGTTTGCCAACTCAATAAGTCTATCATTTTGGGGATTCGTCTAACTAGGGAGCTGGGAACACAACTACACAAGACGGAACTCACTCATTCCCTCATGCAGGGGCAAGTAGATAAATTGTTCCCTTAAGGGCTGATTCCGGGTTTTAAACATAGTGGCCACACCCTCTCTTGGGCCAAGAGAGACGTGGTCATAATTGGACTATGACTTATTGTTCATTAGAGAAACCAGTGATACTTAAGAAGTTAGATGTAACTACAGGGGCAAAACGGTAATTTTGGTCCAACTGTATTAACAAGCAATTTGTGAAGCGTCATCGCGTTGTTGATTAGTTATATCCAATGAACACAGAAACTTATTTGTAGTGTGAAGAATGCAGCTATCGTCTTTAGTGGTAGGGGTGTTCATGAGTTGGATTGGATTGGGTTGAAAGACTTTTTAGACCCAACCCAATTGTTCATGTTGTAAATTTCTTCAACCCAAATAATCCATATTAAAAAATGAATCCAACCTAACCCAACCATGAAATATTTGGGTTGGGTTGGTCCAGGTTAATCGGGTTATTTATTTAAAATTTTGTTTTAAAAAGAAGCAAAACATAATCGTGTAAAAATCTAATTTAATTATTTTCATATATTGAATTAAGATTAACAACTCAATTTCAATTTATATAGTGAAAATTTTCTTTCTAAAGTGCAAATAAACTATTTTTAAGAGTTGTTGAAGAATAAATTATTTAAGAAATATTGGAATTAAATAAAATTAAAATTAATATATGTATAAATAATTGTGTTATAAGTAACAAAAAATATATTTTAAAGTTAATAATAAATTTGGGTTGGTTAGGGTAGGTTTGGGTTATATTTTAAAGTTAATAATAAATTTGGGTTGGGTTGGGTTGATCGATTTTTTTGGGTCATCGGGTTTTTTGAACACCTCTATTTAGTGGAATGACTGGTAGTTAACGGATGTTAGGTAATTTAATTAAAGAGTTTAATTATCCTAGTACCATTGGAGCTTCAATCTACAGGTCCATAAGATCCCGAGCTCAACAAAGATTTAATTGAGAAATATTTTTGGATTAATTTGAAGTGTTAAAATTAATTGAGGGAATTAATTATATATGATATAATTAATTAAATTAATTATATATGTGATATAATTAATATAATGTATTTGATACATTATAATATAAGGTAATATGAGAGGAATTTGAATATGATTCAAATACTAATTATATGAATGAGATTCATGTAATTAAATATAATATAAATATGATTTATATTAAATACCATAAATAAGTTGAGAGGAATTAAATATTTGAATATGATTCAAATATCAATTATATGAATAAGATCCATATAAGTGAATTTAATATAAGTGTGATTTATATTAAACGTCATGTATTGTTGAGAGAATAAAATCTATAGGTTATGTTGTATTTGATGCAATATAAAACTATAGGCTATGTGTTATATTTGATATAACATATAATGTGTGTGTGTGTATATATATATATATATAACAAAGTATATATATTTAATTAATTAATTAATTAAAATTAATTAAAGGGAAGGAGTTACAACTCCCTCTTCTCATTCTCTCAGTTAATTTATGTGGGTTGTGAAAGAATGATGTGGTTGGAGATTCATCTTCTTCCTTAATTCTCTATGAGATAATAGTCCTATTGGGAAAAAATGATGTGGTTGGAGATTCATCTTCTCCATCTCTTTCCCTCTTCCAAGGATTCAAGCAAAACCCACAACTCTTGCTCGAATCCTTTGTCCCAAGAGAATACGAAGGGTTCTCAAGTGGTGGTGTCCTTTTTTGGAGAAGAAGATCGGTTTGTGACTTATTCGAGAGATTCTTGAATAAAGTGTTCTTCAAAGGTAAGGGTTTCCGAAACCTTAAGTTTTCCTTTATTTATTACATGCTATAATTTTTGTAAATGCATATCTTGTTCTTGTTTTACTGTAAAATTTAAATTCAATGAAATATGGAAATTGGATCGATCTTGCTTCCGCTCAAGGATCTCTCCCTCAGTGAGTTTCCTTCACAAATAAGTATAATATTGTAATTTCTTGACTTATATATGTTAGTGGAATATCTTTTTCGGGTACTCTGACCCTCAGACATATGTGGTTTATCACTACATTGGGTTACCAATCTCAGTGTGTTTATTTTGATTCACTTTCTGTTATTTTACTGTTGTTTCTGAAGTTGCTAGGAAGTCATGTGAGACAAGCGTATTGAGTGTCAATAACTTATTTCCAGAATTTCATTTGGTATCCAAGCAAGTCACCTTTATCTCAGATGTTTCGATCATGGATGGTATTAAGGAAGGTGGTTCCACTACACGTCCTCCTATTCTTGATGGAACAAACTACCCTTACTGGAAAGCCAGGATGACTGCCTTCTTGAAATCAATCAATATCAAAACCTATGAGGCAGTAGTCACAAGATGGTCTCACCAAACCATGAAGAATGTTGTTGACAAAGAAATCTTGAAACCATAAATTCAACGGCCTAAAGCTAAAGATGAAGCTTCTTTGGGAAATTCACGAGCTTTAAATGTCATATTTAGTGGTGTTGATTACAATATATTCGGTTTAATTAATATGTGCACCTGAGCTAAAGAAGCTTGGATTATCCTATTAGTTGCTCGTGAGGAAACATCAAAGATCAAGTTGTCTAGATTACAACTGTTGACATCAAATTGAAAATCTTAAAATGCAAGGTGATGAATAGATTGCTAAATTTAATGTTCGATTACTAGATATTATCATTGAGTCATTTGCTCTGTGTAAGAAAATTTCTGAAGAAAAGTTGGTCAGGAAAGTACTTGGGTATTTACCTAAGAAATTTAATATGAAAGTTACAGCCATTGAGGAAGCTCATGACATCTCCACCATGAAATTTGATGAATTATTTGGCTCTCTATTAACCTTTGAGATGTCTTTGGATGGAAAACCATAAAAATGAAATAAATGGATTGTTTTGCAATCTTCAGTTGAAAAAGAGCATGATGATCTAAATAGAAAGTCTGATGAATCTCTTGTTGACTCAATATCTTGCATGTCCAAATAATTCAATCATGCTCTCTAATGAATTGAGAAGAAAACAGGAAATCAAAGTACTCGAAGTTTCAGATCTGGAGAAAATATAATTCCTAAGCAGTTTAAACTTCAAAATTTTCAAAAGAAAGCTGAGAAAGTTGGTTCTGTGAAACCCGGATTTCCATTTTTCCTACTTAAGTAGGTGATTAAGGGAATTAACTAAGTGAAAGTTAAATCCTATGTTGAAGTGAAGGAAATTTCTAAGTGTTGAATAGATTTTCCTTGAGTAGTTTTGAATTAATCCTTAAATGGTGAAATTTGGCTAAATGTAAGGTAAAAAAGGACCCATGCATTAAGTGTTAGGAGACATTAATGCATAAGATGAGAAGGCAACCATGCGTTTGTAAGGTTGGACGCATGATTGACAGAAGTATTGGCAAGAGGCATTGCCAAGAGTTGCTCATGCGTTGGGTATGTGTGAGCGAAAGCAGAGAAAGCGAGAGGCTAAACGCAAGGCACTGGGCAGACAATCGTGTTGCAAATGAGCAGTACTACACGAAGAGATAGACGATCGTTTAGTAAGTGAGCAGTGCTACATGATGAGGTAGACGATCGTGTAGGCGGGCGCTGGACGATTGTGTAGCAAAGCGGGGAGCTATACGATGAGGTAGGCAATCATATAGGTGGGCATTGGGCGATGACGCAAATGATTAGAGGATGCGTTGGACGATAAGGTATCAATGCTAAATGATGGAGGTAAACGACGCTCGCAGTAGCCAAGTGATAGGCTATGCGCGAGATCGTTTGGAGCGAGATCAGCAAGATCGTTGAGAGGAGATCATTTGCTAAACGATTGAGCTACACGATGGGTTGTTGGAGCTAAGCGATAGAAGCAGAAACTAAACGATGGGGCAGTCTTGAGGACTACGTTACGCAAGATGAATGAGCTCATCAGGACAAATGGCTTTACCAACGGAAGTCTGAAACAGAGATAGTAGGAGCTGGACGAATAAATATTCATGCAAAGTGAGTTTTGTTCATGAAGAAGACACATCAAATAGGAGGTGGATGAAGCTGGGTGTTGGCAAATTGAGAGGAAAACGCCTAGATGTGATCAAAGGAGGAGGTTTCGGGTAAAGGAGAAGGTGAGATGCCTATAAAAGAAGCAGAACACTTCACTTTAGCCCACAAAACCATTCAAGTTCATAAAGATCACTAAGAAAGGAGTAAGTAAGAGACATTCGTGTGTTGAACGAAGGAAAAAAAGTGTTGATTGGACGAAAGTCAGAATAAGAGGTGCTGAAGGAAGCTGAGTGTAAGGAAGAGTGTTAAAGGATGGATTTGAAAGAGACCATGCGTTGGGAATGAAATCATGCATCGGTCATGAAGTTCCAAGAGAAGGAGATGTTGTCGGATAGTGAAGTCTGGAAGTAGCATCAACTTGGAACAAGGATATCTCCCAGAATACTCATGCGTTTAGAGTGATTTCAAAGCCACCTGAAAGCTAAAAGCGTATAGTTTTCAGGGTAGGGCTATCAGAGAAGAAAATCCAAGGAATCGGGCAGAAAAATGAGGAAAAGGCAGAAGGGTCGAACTGTCAAGTAAACTGAGCCAGTCTTGATATTTTGAAGATTTCGGCTAATCCACAAAAAGTTCTAAGCTAATATTTTAAGGTAAGCTTTCTGAGACATTTTAGAGTATATTTGTAGAAGTAAGTAAGTCGATATTAATCCTATAACTATGAGTAATATGAGCTTTAAATTGAATATGGAATTTAGGGTTCAAAAGAGGAGCCTGGGTAGATCAAAGAACTTCTAAGAGAAAGATTCCTATCCTTACCAAGGTGAGTGGTAATTTTCTTTAAGTCTTAAAGAATATATTTTAGAGTAAATTGTATATGCTTATGTTATGAATGAGTATCTAGCATGAGAATGAGATTATGTGATCGAGATGGTCAGGGGGTCAATAGACCTAGTTCCTGAGCCCGAAAGCAAAACCTCACGGGATGGTTAGGAGACCGAGACGTCTAGTTCCTTAGCCTGTAGGAGGATCCTCGCATGGGATGGTCAGAGGGCCTACAGGCCTAGCTTCTGAGCTCATGAGCAGGGAGCTATGTGCACATAAGAGACATTGGGAACAAAAGGGAACGCAGCAGAGTAAGCATTCTTGATTAGTATTTGTTAACTATCTACCGTGTGTGTAGGTAGAGCATAGACTCATTCTAAATAGTTATCACTGTAGATAGAGGTTGAGAACAGACTCATTCAAAGCAGAGGTTGAATACTGACCTCGAATATATATGATATGCTTGTTTTATAAGTTGAAATAGACTCTAGAAGTTGCTTACCACCCACTGAGCGTTGTGAAGCTCATTCTATTATTTCATGTTTTTCTTCCCAGGTAGTGCAAGGTGAGGAGTTCCAGGGTGCTACTAAGGTCAAGGTCTGCCACAAGCCACAGTTACACTTCCGGAGGGTTTTAAGAGTGGTTGTTGTAAATTTTATAGTTAAGTCTTAGAGTGTATAAACATATTGTAATAATAAATGGGCCTACTTAACCAGTTGTTGTTTATCTCCTTGACTTAAAGTTTATTGAGTTTAGTAAAGAGGTTCAGTTGGACAATAGGTATCACAAAAGGGTGGTATCTGCGATCTCTTACACCTCTCCTCGGGCTCAGGAGTGTGGACTCAGGGCGGGGTGTGACAGGTTCCACTAGCTATCAAAACAAGGAAAAGTCCTTCAAGTGTAGAGATTGTGAAGGCTTTGGTCATTTTCAAGCTGAATGTCCGAATTTTCAGAAAAAGCAGAATAAAAATTACATCTTAACTTGGACTGATGATGAATCTGATAGCAGTTGCGGCTATAGAGCTAATGTCAAGGCACTTGTTAGTTACATCGCATCCGACACTTCATCTTATGAGAATCCTGAACTTGATTTGTTCATAGGAAATGAAGACATTATCTCATGAAAATCCTGAACTTGATGTGTTCGTGAGAAATAAAAATAGTGAGAGTAACTTTATACTTTCTAATCCCTCTTATCAGAAACTATTCAACAAGTGGCAAGATGACTTAAAGGTTTTTTTATGTTCAAAAAGAGAGGATCGAGTATTTAATGGCATACAGTCATAGACTTATGTCTACAATTGCATATCTAAAACATGAACTAAATCTAGTTAAAACAAAAAAAGATTCCATGTGTAAGTAGTTAAAATGCAGAACTCATGCACTGAAACTCTAGATAGAATTTTATCAAAAGGGAAAACAACTAATGACAGTGCAAGGCTAGGTTTCTCAAAAGGGGAAATCAGGGATAATCGACCATCCAAACTCAAAGGGAGACAAAAGATTGAGTTGTAATAGCACAACATCTCAAATCATATGGCTTGTTAGAAGCTTTGTCTAGTAGTGTAAACAGAAGACCCAATCATCCGTTTAAACAAACGTAGATATGTCACCCTGTAGAAAAAGAGGTCAGAAAAGACCTTTCCGTTTTCAACTGTATGGAACTTCGTACGGATCCCTTAGCATGACTTACATGTCTCTTCCTTAATTAATGTCAAAAAGTGCATGTTTTTACCATCTATTTTAGTACTTTTTTATGGTAAAAATACAACTTGTGTGATATTTTGACCTCGGGATGCCTTAAATTAGATAAAATGAGCAAATGTGTGCACTTGAATTGTCTAAAGTTGATTTAGAGTGATTTATATTGATTTTACAAGCTTTTATTAAGGTTTTTTGCTATTTTGCAGAAATTTGTCTTGATGCGACCATGATGGCTTAGGTGATGCGACCGCATCAGTGAGTCCTAATTTTCCTAATTCATGTCCAGTCAATTTTGATTGTTATTTCCTCGGTCAAAGATGTTATTCCATGCCTAAAATGATGGGAAAATGATCAGCCATGATTTTAGGCCATCCCTCGATCAATTTTGCCTATATAAAGGATGATAAGCTTTTCAGTTCTATTGGGGTTGATTCCCTAAATCTCGTGGGTCCTGTAGTTTGTAATTTTAATGTACAGAAAATTTATTTATCTAATAAATAAGAGGTATTTTATTTGATATTTAGTAGCATTAATCCACAAAACCAATAAATTAAGATCCAAGGTTATCTTCTGTAACTTAAACATGGATCATGTATAAGAGATAACCTAAATGATCTGTAGTAAATGGATAAGGCTAGATACTTTATCCGGTGACACTATGAATACGACCCCCTTTGTAGTTGTTACAACTGTTGTAAAGTGCTACAAATGATATGATCTTGATCATTCATGTGGAGACATGTAAGCGGAGGTGTTCTATTGATAGCTTGTAGAAATACAAGCTATTGTAGCCTTTTACTTAGAATCATGAGGGCTAATAAGCATAATATGTGTCAATAATACTAAGAATTCGTGTGAAAAAGTGAGCTTGCGTCGATCAATACTGAAAGTTCCCGTTAACCCTATATCATGTGTTATTATGCGTCAAAATGTATATTTTTGTAGCTATCACGGGAATCGATCGCATGCGTTGATCCCAGACCATCGCAAAGTTGATCACATGTGTTGATCTTCATGAAGACAAGTTCATCGCATGGAATGCTGCAACTATAGAGCAATAGCCGTGATAGAAGGTTGATCACAAAGTGGGTGGAATGTATTGATACTTCAAAAGAAACATTCACGAAACCATACCTTAGGAGTATCAAAGAGATAAGATGACGATGACATTTCACCTACCGTGTTAGTGATGGCAGTGATTCAGAGTGGGATTACCAATGTTGTCGGCGTTTGAGCTCTATAAATAGAGCCTTAGAGCCCAATTTCAAATCATCCGAGTTTCTGCCTTAAGGCGAATCCTTGTGATCACAGATGAGAGCATGAGCAGACACTCTTTGAGGATTCTTCACCTCTATAGCCCATTCCGAGTGACGATCGGAGTTTCACTGGAGATAGAGCTCAAGAGAAATTACTCCACTACCCATCCATGGTACCACCGGTAGCCTTGACGTATATCTGATGGAAGCAAAAAATTGCCTACATCTAGCCCTCAATCTTTCTTCTTATCTCTGTATTGTATTACATTTTGGCTTAAGACATTAATATATTTTGTAATCAATGCATCTTTTTCGTTCCTTCAACATCATCTTCTTCTTCTTTATCATCTTTTAATTTCATTGCATGAGTTAAGTGTAGATTGCAAGAGTTATCGCATACTCAATCATGTGGCATAGAGATATGACGCATGTAGCAAACCATCGAGAGGTGCACATTGTGTGAGTATAGTGAGTCAATCCTCTTTGCTTAATGAGAGACTATTGGAATGCTTGTTTATGAACTGAGTAGCTATAACCAACTGCCCGAGAGGGTGAATAGTGGAACTTACTAAGCAAAGTAAGCAGTGTTCCTAGAGATAGGAATAATCTTATGCTCAACGCAACCATGCATTATAGAGATATAAGCATGAGGCTGACCATCGAGAGTTGTGTGATGCGTTAGTGTGCCGAGCTGGGATTACCCTTATGACCAAGCTTAATGACGGGGTGAATTTATCCCCTCCACAATTCCATTTCTTCATGCATCTTATTATGTGTTAACAATTGTCGCATATCTACCAATTCTCATAGTCAAACTTCCATTGCTTAATCTGTTTAGTTAGGAGTAGGAGTAGCGCATAATCCATTGAATTCTGTCTTTTTACTTTTATTCATCGCCTCAAACACATTACTTCACAAACATTATTGAGTTACAAGTCCCTGTGTTCGACCTCGGATCATGAGAAACTTGCGTTCTCATTATACTTGGTGAGAAAGCAAGAAAACTTGTGATAGGAGTGCATGGTCATTGCATATGAGTTTAACGCATATTTCATATTTTCTAGTCCAACGCATGACCATTGACGCATGGAGATTAACGCGTAATAGAAGACAAGCATATTTATTCTCCTCTCCCTTTTCCAACCCAACATCTATACAAATAGTTTGTATAAGACCGAACCACGAAATAAATAGTCTCGCTATATAACATTGTTGATAGAAGAGACTTACATTTCATTAGGATGACCGTAGGTGACTTGACCTGAATCCTGAATGAGTTGTGAATTCCTGCCTATGAAGATGGTCCTTTGATTTGCATAGGTGAGAGTGACCTATATCCTGACTCAATATGTCTTTCTGTTTTGGAGATTTGTCTGATTGGGGAACTGAGAACGCAACTTTACAAGAAGGAATTCACTCCTTATCTGTAGTCAAAGTAAGTAGAGAAATTTCTCCCTTAAGGGCTAATTCGAGGGCTTGAACAATGTGGCGCCACACCGTCTCCTGGCCCGAGAAGGGTTTGGTCATAGTTGGACTATGACTTATTGTTCATTAGAGGGATCAATGGTACTAGATATAATTACAGGGGCAAAATGATAATTGTCTAGTTATACTTACGAGCAATTTATAAAGGGTCAACACACCATTGATTGGTTATATCCAATGAACATAAAAATATATCTGTAGTGCGAAGAGTGCAACTGTCAATCTTTAGTAGAGTGACCGACAGAAAATGAAAGTTGGTTAATTTAATTAAAGAGTTTAATTAACTAATGAAGTACCATTGGGAACTTCAATTAATAGGTCTATAAGGTCCCCTTAGTAATTCAACTGGGAGAATCAAATTAATTTTGGATTAATTTAAATAGTTCAAATTAATTGAGGTATTGATTATATATGATATAATTAATATAAATTAATTATATGTGATATAATTAATATAATGTCTTTGATATATCATAATATAAATTTTTATTTGAGAGGAAATAAATATTTGAATATGATTCAAATATTAATTATATGAATTTGATTCATATTAAATGCTATAGGCTAAATGAGAGAATATCAAACTATAGGTTATATTATATTTGATATTATATAAACTATAGATTATATGTTATATTAGATATAACATATAGTATAATATTGATTATATAGTAAGTTAGTTATTATATAAATATATATTGGTTAAATTTTAAAATTAGTTTTTTTAAAAAAATTAATTTTGAACAAAAGGGAGGGAGTTATGAGAAATAATTTTTCTTCCCTTATTTCTCTCAAAAGTGTGGAAGTGGGAGGTTGGATATTGGGATATTCATCTTTTTCCTTCCATTCAATGTAGAATTGTATAGTGCTCTTAGTCTAGGAAATTTTATGTGTTTTTCTTCCTCTCAAAACTCTCCCTTTCTCTCTTCCAAAATGATCACAAAGCTCATCCCTCTCGTAGATTCTCACCTAAAGGAGAATACAGAGGTTTCTTTCTAGTGGTGTCCAGCCAATTGGTTTTTGGCAGTGCTGTGCATTTTCGAGAGTTTGTGACTGGAGAGGTGATGGAACGAACACATGTGCAACAGAAGAAAAATGGATATAAAGTACTATAATTAGGTTAATCATAAAGGTTAAGCATGCAATTAAATAAAGTAGAAGGGGAAGTAGAAATACAACCTTTGTAGACTTTGAATCTTCTCCAAATTAGCTCCAATCTTCTTACGAATGGTTTGTAGACCACCACAAGAGTCTTCCCGACTATGCTCCGACCTTATAATGGGATGGTGGAATCCGGTGAGTGACTAATTTGGAGAGGAAAAGGTTAAGTTTTTTCTAGAGAAAATTATAATGAGATTATCATATAATTTCATCAATTTCCATTATGATCAAGAGTTCTAAACAATCATAAACTCTTCCTTTTAAAGACCATTACATGCAAAACATACAACTTTAAGTTTGATGAGAATTTGACACTAAAAAATTCACTAACTCAAAGTGGGATTTAGTGGGGCAAGTGTCTTCAAATGAAAACAACACTTAGCAACGCAAAAGTTGGCATTTCCCACTCACAATTTGTTGGATCTTTCCACTAACTTGGTCGATGGTCAAAGTTTGACTCTCAAAGTCCAAAGTAAAAAAATTTGATTTTTTGACTTTCAAAGTCAAAAGTCAACAATTTGACTATCATTACATTTTTTTTACCCAGTCAACAATTTGACTTTTAATGCAATTTTGACTAATTCCATTTAATTTTTAAATTAATTCTAATAATCAATTTTAAAATTAAATAATTTAATTAATTTAATTTAATATTAAATCCAACACTAATCCCAATCAATATGAATCCATATTCATAATCTTGATATTAAAATCTTATTTAAATATCTCATATTTTCTCTCTTTTTATGTTTAATTCACAATTAAATATTAGGTTAAATATATCGTATATATTTAACGTTTTGCTCCAAAAACCAAATTTGAACACTTCAAATTTGTTCGTCACATTATTCTAAGGTTTAGTTCGACATGAGCTAGTAGGGGGACCTCATGGACCTACAGATCATGGGTTCCAACGATCCGCGATTAACTGACTAAACACTTTAACCTAATTAACGACCATTCATTAACTATCGGGTCACTTCATTAAAGCCCAGTAGTTGCACTCTCCTCACTTTAGATATATTATGTCCACTCGATATAACCATAATTAGTAAGTTAACCCTTCACAAGTTCTTCGTAATAACGATTGGGTCAAAAAGTTATTTTACCCCTAAGATTACATCTTGCTCCTTAAGTCTCACTGATGCTCTAATGAACAATTGATTTGTGATTCAATCATTAAATCGAGTCCCTCTCGAGCCAGTAAGAGGGTGGAGCCCCTTGTTCAAGACCCAGACTCAACATTTAAGGGAATAATCTTTCTACTATCCTTAAAAGCGGGTAGGAGTGAATTTCGTCTTACACCCTATGTCCCCAGCTATCAACCTGGTCTTACCCTGAAATGGGAGACTTATGGAGTCAGCGTCGTTGAATCAACCCTCACCCATGAAAATCTAATGATAATCCCGAATAAATAGGAGTTCATAGTTAGCTTAAGATTAAGGTCAAGTTACCTAGGTCATCGCTTTGAAATGATCAATCTCAAACAGTAAACAACGTTATAAAGTAAGAGTGACTTATTTTTTGGTCCGATCTTATGCAAACTCATTGCATAGGACGCCCCCACTCCTCATGTCAATACATGAACGAATCAGGATCACTTCATTTGTAGCACTTTACAACTAATTGTAACAACTACAGAGTGGGTCGCATCCAATAGTGTTACCAGAATAAGGTATCCAGCTTTATTTATATATTATAAACCATTTTGGCTATTACTGAACTTGATCCACTCTTATGTCTCCACATAGAGTTCATGTATTCATATAATATCCATGAATCTTTAGTTTATTGGATTTAGACTTTACAAGTGCAATTCCCATATTCTATAACAGTTTTATTAAATAAACGTCAATAGCATCGTTATTGATAATAGAATATGTTTAACATTACAAACTGCGAGTTTTAGGACATACAACCCCACAAGAGGAATGCGTGAAGAATTTTGTGACTTTTAGGGTAAGTATTTGAAAACCCTAATTTCCTCTCTTTTCTTGTGAATAACATGTTGTAAACTAATTGCATATGAACATTTTCGGATTCTGAATTTTCTCGTTTATGTAAAATTGTAAAAAGGGGATACAACCCACTTCCGCATGAGTGTTCACACATCCTTTCAATTGGTATCAAAGCAGTCGTTTTGGGTCTCAATTTTTATTATTTTCGAAATTAATTCAGATTTACGGTGGGATTTTTGTTTGTACTGCATTTACGTTGATGAACGCGGATGAATGTGGATTTTTCATTTCTGGATGTTTCAGGATTGAACTTTGGATTTTTGCCGTATGGGCGGTGGAGGTCAAATAAAAAAGATCGAGTCGGTAGCTGACGTGAAAGATTTGCGATAGAGCCAATGAACTTCTGATGCGAGGCAGGTGACATGACAGTGCATGAAATTTAATACATAGGGTTAGCGTAATCATTAGTAAGAGACACAGAAGAATTCTTATTGATGTCTATAAATAGCCCGTAAGATTTCTATCTGGAGATACGAACATATAAGAGACTTAATTGAGAAAATGGTCAAGCTCTGCAAAAATCTCCATTCCTCGTCCATAAATACTTTCTTCTAAGCTTTCCCTTTGAGAAATATTGAATGAGAGCTCAAGATTCTATTCGTAGAAGAGGAAAAACGACATCACCACCTTTACAACCGTTGTGAAGCAGTCATCTAATAAGTCAAAGGGCGCAAGAGATTGCAATCTACAACTTGACTCTCTCTATCCTTATCTTTTTGTTTTACACTTTCCTTAATACTTGTATTGTGTAAATTTGAAAAACTTCCATTATCATTATGAATGCCATCATATTTTTTTTTATATATATATCCATCTTCTTACTATCAAGCATGAGCAACTACTTTCATAATGAGTTGAGAAAAAATGAAACTAACATGTACTAAGTAAAGTATTAACTTACGTTCAACTTGTTTAATGCGTGCTTCATAAACTATTTTGATCAAGTCGAGAGATTGCTTTAAATAGAACTAATCACTGTTTGAAAAAGCAAGGGATTTTAGATCTCATTATATAAGAAAAGAAATGCCTTTAGAAATAAAGATACGTCTTTTGCATGAAACACTCATCGCATCCATCCTAAACATAGGATATTGTGGCTAAACACACTAATTAATGTAGCTTGTGATTGTGAGTAAACTGCTTGAACGCATGGCTTATGCATTGCTTAGGAAGTGTTAGTTGATATTTTTCTCATCCCAACTTTATTCACTAAAATCTTACATTTCTCTTTGCAGGCTGTTTCATTCTAAGTTGTGATAATCATCGTATCCTCATTCACTTATTTTAGCATTAGCGCCAGAGTAGATAAACCAATCTATCACATATTTGGTAACAAATTGTGTCAAAATCAAAACATCTCATAGCATCATTAGGAAGCAATTCATGAGTTTAACTTTGGACTCACTAGGACTCTAGTTAAACTTGCACTCAGGTTTAATTAGATAAAACAATGTGCTTATAAGTTTAAGAAGGCATAACATAGGATTATTTTTAACGCATCCATAGTAATGCATCAACCACTTTAGGTTAAAAATAAAAGTTATAGTTTTTTCTCAAATTATGTCATTTATATGCAACCTTAGGTTTTAACTTGTTTCATTTTACTTCATAATAGTTACAAGTTTAATGAAATTAGAAATTAAAATCTATAATAAAAGTTGCATGCTAACATAGGTATCAATTCATTTTTCAAATAGTTTAAAATTTGATTCACATTAGACCTATGATCATAAAATTTCTAATCAGATTAGAAATATGTTTAATCTTTTATTCAGTTTAATAGGATTAGATTGGTTAATAATAAAATATTAATTTTGTAACAAATGTATCTATAAGGGACCTTTGTCTAAGGATGGTTTTGTCTAGGCTGGGGTATTTAAGTTGACGGAAACGGAATATCCCTACCTAGGAACAAACCTAAAAGGTGATTGAAATTTGTTAAATCATTTAATGAACAAGAATCAATATTGTTTAACTATCCAAAGTAAATGTTACATTAGGCAAAGTTAACAAACGCGTAGTAAAAATAATTAGTCATATTTTTCTAAGTCAACTAACCCTAGGTAAAACGCTTAATGGGAGGAAAATGGGGTGTATGATACTTCATTTTTTCTATCATGTTTCTCCCTACAAGTTCACACCGTGAGATTTATACTCGACCTAAAGGTACCTTTGCTTGTGTCCCCCTATGAGAGGTGTTTGTATAGGTCAATATCAAAGTGAATGAAGAGAGTATTTATAGTAAGTGGAAGTAGGACGTATGTCAACACATCTCACGGTCTCACTTATTAGTTTAGAGTAAACTTTCATGCTTGGCCTCAAGATACCTTTGCTTGTATCCTCCACAAACCTCCTGTAATAACCTGCTATACCAACGAATCTACGTACCTCTGCGACCGAGGTTGGTCGTTCTCACCTGACTACAACCTCAATCTTCTAAGGATCAACACTGACTCCTGCTGCAGACACCATGTGTTCTAGAAATAGCACCTGGTCTAACTAGAATTCACATTTGCTGACTTTAACATATAACTGTTTTTCACGTAGTATTTGCAATACTATCCTCAAATGCTCTGCATGTTCTTCTTTGTTATTTGAATACACCATGATATCATCTATGAAAATAATCACAAACTAATCTAAGTAAGGATGAGATATCTTGTTCATCAAATCCATAAACACCGCTGGAGCATAAGTTAAACCAAATGGCATAACCAAAAAATCATAATGCCTACATCTGGTTCGAAATGTTGCCTTAGGGATATTTGACTCCCTAACCTTTAACTGGTGGTAACCTGATCTTAGATATCAATCTTTGAAAATACTTATGCTCCCTTCAGCTGATCAAACAAGTCATCAATATGAGGTAAACGGATACTTATTCCATATAGTTACCTCGTTCAATTGTCTGTATTTAATACATAATCTGAGTGTGCCATCCTTCTTCTTCACAAATAAAATTGGTGCTCTCCAAGGTGACACACTGCTTGATATAACTCTTATTTACTAATTCCTGCAATTGAGCCTTCAATTCCTTCAGCTAGCTGTAGCCATCCTGTACGGTGCCTGTGAGATAGGTGTTATTCCTGGTATCAAATCTATGGTAAACTCCACCTCTCCATCAGGTGGTAACCTCGATAGCTCTTCAGGGAATACATCAAGGAACTCTTGCGCCATAGGAACATCTTCTGGTCTTATTTTCTTTGGTGAAGAAACTGTTACATGGGCCAAGTATGTTGTACAACCTTTACTTAACAATTTTCTGGCCTTAATTGCTGAAATCAGATAAGTAGGGAACATCTTCTTTTCCCCTACAAACACCACTTTTGCCTGATCTAGTAATTTGAATATTACCTATTTCTTATGAAATTTCACAGATGCGTGATATTTAGACAAGAAATCCATCCCCATAATAACATCAAACTCTAACAGTTCTATGGGAATTAAATCAATCACCATGTTCTGTCCTTCTATGTGAATTATACAGATTCTATAATTAATTATTGACTACCAACATATCACCTGCAAAGGTAGAAATAACTAACTCTATAGGCGTAGTTTCTAGCACCCTATCAATATTCAATGCAGACATGCTATAAATAAATGAATGAGTCGCTCTTGGATTAAAAAAAAAAAAAAAAACATGTGCATGTCTATCATGAATAAAAACTGTACCAGTAACGAATTTAGTGCATCCTCAACCTCATGCTGGGTCATGGCGTAAACCTTGCCCTGTTGACGTAACCGTCCGACTGCACCCTTCTGTTTGGCACCATTAGTGCTCTTTTCACCTATTGTCCCTACCTTAGGCTACACCACTGTTTGGGATGCTGCTTTATGCTCAGTCTGTGCCCCTAAATTTAACTGAGGACATTCCCTCCTATAATGTCTAGGTTGTCCACACTGATAGCAAACATTCTGTCCCCCATAACACTGGCCTGCATGAAATTTACCACATCTGGTACACTGGGGCTTCCTACCTGTACTGGCCACTGATTCCCTAGAATGTTATGATCTAGATTCCCTAACTGTCTGACCGAATCTCTATCTGCCTCTCCTCTGCTGACTACGAGCTGTACTACCCTGAGAGGTCGCTGGCCCACAAAATAAGGCCTAAAATCTCTTCTGCTAGACTCTCCTAGCGTAAATTTCTGCTTTTCCCCTTTGGAGACTTCCTTGTCCTGCCTATCCTCTATCAAACTCTTCTCTACTCGCATGGCAGTCTCAACTGACTGAGAAAAATCGTCCAGTTAGTTGTAGTAGTAATGAAAGTCTGTATCTCCTTCCTTAAACCACTCTTAAAATGTATGCATCTGTCTTTCTCTTCGACTATGATCGTAGAAGCATACCTGAATAACTCAGTATACTTCTATTTGTACTCAACAACTGTCATACTACCTTAAACGAGCTTCGGAAACTCATTCCTCTTTGCCTCACGGTATGAAACTTGATAATATTCATCTTCAAAATTCTTTTAAACTTCTCCCATGACATCTCTTCTAATTTGTTTCTTCAAAAGTCTATCACTCTCCACCATTGCTCTGCCCGTTTCTGTAACAAAAATACTGACAATTTGACCTTACGATCCTCTGTGCATCTAGTTACTTGGAAACACTTTTCTAAAATGAATCAACCACGCCTCAACATCCGTGGGGTTAGTAGTGCCTTTGAAAGAAGTGGCACCTTGTAACATCCCGTGTATTCGTAATTTTTTTAGTTCAGTATTTACTGAAGAAAAATTTGGATTTAATGTCACATGAATTTAATTTGGAGTTATTGTCAAAATTAAATTCAATTTGGAGGGGATGTAGTTAATTTTGAATTGGAATTAAGAGATTGATGGTTATAGATGGATTTGGAGTTATATGAATTTAATTTGATGTTATTGTCAAAATTAAATTCACTTTGGAGGGAAAGTAGTTAATTTTGAATTGAAATGAAGAGATGGATGGTTATAGATGGTTTTGAAGTTATATGAATTTAATTTGAAGTTATTGTCAAAATTAAATTCAACTTGGAGATGAAGTAGTTAATTTTGAATTGGAATTAAGAGATTGATGGTTATAGATGGAGTCAAAATTAAATTCAAAATTATGCAGTCTAATTATCGGGTCGTTATAGATGGGAATAATGTAACATCCCGTGTATTCGTAATTTTAAATTAAATTCACATGAATTTATATCTTCCCTCCCTCACGCGCGACATCCCCCCCCCCCCAAAAAAAAAAAAAATCTCTCTCTCTTAGGACTTACGAAGCACCCCCAGCCTCTGAGATTTTTTTCCTCCCCGTCGTTCATCCCTTCTCCTAGCAGCCGCCCTACTGCTCGCCTCCAGCCAGTGCCTCGCCGCAGATAGAGTAGTCGCTCACCTCTAGCCAACCACCACTCTGTCTGCCAGATTTGAGCGTGTCGTTCGTCCGCCATTGATCTGCCGCACAAATTTTCTTTCCTTTGTCGTTGTTCTTGTTGGATCTTGGCTTCGGGATGGAAGTTGGTGTGGAATTTATTTGTTGTTTAGCGAGTTGATTTTGTTGGCATTTTCGACAAAATTTGGGAACGTTAATTTGAGTGGTGGTGTTTGATTACTTGAGCTAGTCTTGGAATTTCGACTCGAGGCAAGTAATCTTACTACTGAACTATCCACGTGCCAGACAACAAAATTTAAGCCATCATTAAAGATTTTAAGGTTGTTTGCATAAATATGTATGAGGAAATAGTTGCTCTTATTATATATGAACGACGTGTGATTGTTTGCATGAACTTCAATATATGTGATATATGAACTCCTATGGATGTATAAGTATGAGGTGATGTATGTATATGTTGTGAGCCTATGCTATGATGTACGATATATTTATGAGATTGTGTATGTACCGTTAGATAAATACCCACTAGAGGTTGTCCTTCGGGATTCACTAGAAGTTGTGTTTCCTTTGGGATTTACCAGGGATTGTCTCTTTTGGGATTCACCAGAGGTTGTGTCTCTTTTGGGATTCACCAGAGGTGGTGTCTCCTTCGGGATTTGCCAGAGGTTGTGTCTCCTTTGGGATTCACTAAAGGTTGTGTATCCTTCTAGATTCAGCAGAGGTTGTGTCTCTTTTGGGATTCACTAGAGGTTGTGTCTCATTTGGGATTCACTAGAGGTTGTGTTTCCTTTGAGATTCATTAGAGGTAGTGGCTACTCCTAACTATGGTAGGATGATTTTAGATGTTCATTTATATATGTTCCATGAATATAAAGGCATATGTTCGTCCCATCAGAGGTCAACATATAAAGGATGTGGATGTCTAGTCTGACCCTGATAGTGGGGTTACTTACTAAATGTTTTATATTCATCCTTTCTCATTTTTATGTTTCAAATAAAAGTAGGGATACATCAGTAAATGGCAAGCGGAATCTGTGATCGAGCCACTGGGACTAGTCTTATGCTTCCGTGCATGTTTTCGAGTTTTCTTTTCATGCTTTCAATTTTAGTCTTAATGTCTAGAACTCTTTGTTTCGGTATTCATTTTTAGACTTGCAGTTTTGTAGATTCATTTTCATGATTATGGGTACCCTGTCACTTGGATTTTTATCATCTAGTTTTATTGAAATCTTTTAATTGACTTTATTTGTTTGGCATTTATTTCATTATGAAAAGGTGTCGTTTTAAATTCCATGCATGCATGTGTATAGTAACGACCTAGCTTGAGTCTTAGGGAGTCTGGTCATTACACACCCAGTGCCTTCATTCTCTCAATACCATACTTTTTCTCAGAATCTGGTGGTACAGATCCTACACTAACTGCTAATCTCTGAGCAATTTTATCAAAGACTCTATCCTCCATCTGAGGATCGGCTCTAACATGAGAGGTACTAGACTCTCCCTCTAATGTAGCTTCTTGCACTATCGGTCCTCTGACTAACTATGGGTCCCTTTGAGCTACAAGATCTCTGGTAGGGTCACGATCCCTTTCAACTATCTGCCAAGTCAGTCTGTCACATATACATTATTAGGCTCATAACATTATTCATATGCTCCTATTCTAATGCATGTCTCTACTCCCCAAAATCTTATGCTCTAATACCAACTTGTCACACCCCTCCTCATATTACCCTCTTAATCCAAAGAGAGATGTGAAGACAAAAATTGTCAATCCTCTTATGACAATTGCTGCCAACATACCCACGAAAACTTGTCTCCTTAGCACGTGTTAAACCTTATTAGTAATTTATAATTCTCCATAATTCAACACATAATTCTAGAAACCACTTTAAACATATAGTTTACTGCTAACCAGAAATATCAACATAAACATACATAAAAAATTTAGAAACCAAACTTATATAAATACAAACTCCATTATATGCTCCCTCTAACATGGATATAAAACTTAAACAGAACGTTATGAGCCATCTAAACTGTAATATTCTTGAGGGTCTAAGGAGTGATTGACTAGCAGAATCGCTAGGCCTCGGGACGTCGACTGCTACCTGAGGAGGAAGATATTTTTAAACAGTAAACTAGAAAGCCCAATAAGTGATTATCTTAAGTAAAACATACTTTAAATGATAATTAACATAAACATTCTTATCAAAGGAAACATTTATAAAATCATAACAAGGATTTTGAAAAATGGAATTGAAATCATAAGAATACATCATGTAAAAACCCCGAAATAACTCTTTAGCATCTTTCTGAAGATTCCACTACTCCGCTGCCTGAATATGTGGGAGAGCCCTTTTGCTCAATTCCTAATAACCTTAGTTGAGAGAGAATTATTTTGCCCGATCTTATCAATATCGATAACATAGTCGTACGTGCACGTATAGTTAAATTGAGTCTTGACCATCTTACTATACCTTCGGTGTCAAGGATCCTTAACATCATTGAAATCTTGGTACCTTATCATACCTTTGGTACCAACACTAGAGTAGGTTTGTACAAGGCACAAACATTTAAACATTTAAGAACATATACATAATATTCATATTTGAAATAATCATACCTTATGCTTTTATTTCAACGCATAGTGCCTTGTAAAACATGGAGTGTACTTGATCAATTTCATCATGCGATAAAACATGGTATAGGCTATTGGAAAATGCATGCTAAATTCTTAAATAATTTTAGCATTTAAAAATATAGATCATACGGTCAACATTCATTTTAAGGCATGTGTTGAAGAAAATCGTAATATAATAACTTCATATGAAATGCTTATGCATTGGAAATTATTCTTAAGACTTGCGTTAGAAAACATTCATTAAAACTTATCACTCACTATCTTAAGCTACTTATCAAAGGAGTTGTACATCTCTCCTATTTTGCATTTGTCCTAAAAAGGAAAGATCCATTGGTCAGTATATTTAACTCCCTTTTGAGCTTAATGCATGGCTTAAATTTATCGCATACAAATGGTTATTGTATCATAGCTAAGTTCGATTATCAAAAACCATCCTTAATGCATCGATTATTCCTTAGCCATCTTACCTTATAACTTAAATGACATCGGGTAAGCATTGAAACACTTCTTAGCTTATGCGACATACATCCACTATACGATGTACTAGGATTGCTTTCGTTGTGGATTTGCTACGCTGTATGCGTTAACGTGTAACCTTACTGAATCAGCCGCTTTCTTATTCTTTGTATACAACTGCCTACTTATTCATCCACAACATCATCTCAAAATCAAACTTCTAGATTTCATAACTTTAATTCCAACATTCCTTTAACTAAACTTTCTTCAAAGAAATGCTCATAAACATCTTAATTTATTGTTTACCTTATAATCTAAGCAATCATTTCTTCCAAAACCAATAAGAAATTCCTCAAATTTTCCTTTAGCTAGCCAAAAGTTCTTCAAATTTCAAATTCTTCAGATGGCAGCAACTCTCCCTTACTTCGGCGTTAAGAAAATTCTGGCAAAACAATCCCTTTCTTGGTTAAGCCTAATTATACTTGGGCTTGCATGAAGAGTTAGCTTAATTAATTGCCACCTGTCAAACTTATCCTTTTTATTGACGTCTGCAAGGCTGTTGGCTTACTTGTTCATTAATTAAGTTGAATCCCTCAGCTTAAACTTGATCGCATAGCCTTGCGTCTATCAAAGACTTCTCCCTTCAACGCATGATTGTCTGTCGCTTCACTCATCAGCTCAGCCTTCATTAATGGCATATAAAGTTGGTCATATAAATCCTTCATACCATTTGTTGTACTTAGCCATAATGTTCTCCTTCTTGGACCTTTGACCGCAGCATTCAACTAGGCTGGCGTGCCTCATGGTTCCAATGCATGGAACTTTCTCCTCTCTAGGTGTTAACTCGTTCCCACTTCACCTAAGAACCCAACGTTCCATACTTAACATATTTTCTTGCCCTTTTTCGGCTTACTATTAATAGGTTTCTTCAACTTTCTATGCGTCAACTATGTTACAACCTGAACGCATATAGTCATAACATTTAAAAAAATTTCCCCATTTTCTTACACTTTAGACACATTATTCATTATACATTCTTAACTACTTTTTTCTATTGACATTACTACACAACTTAACTCATAATTAAGAGGAATTGGACTTAATTAACTAGTAAAACAAGTTCAGGGGTTTACGATATATTTTAGCAAGCTTATCTGAAATCTTGGCAAAGAAGCATGAGCCCATACTCACTACCTGTGAGATTTTGGCGCCCCCTAGGGGAATGTTTGGACAACCATCCACTTAGCTCAGGCATGACACTTTCAAATACATCTTCAATGCCCGTACGAAAGAAGGGGCCTCTAATTGAGAACATGTTCTGAACATGATAGTCCAGTTCAACGTGATTGAGATAAATGAGTCTGTCATTGATGAAGCCAGTCAGGTTAGCTTCATCTTAGAAACTTTATCTGAATGTTTCCTATAATTCTGTAGCAATGTTGTTATGAACATAATTGACTACAACATGACCGCCCTGTTCAATGAGCTACAGACTTATCAATCCTTGATGGAAGTCGAGGAATATAGAAGGGTGAGGCAAATGTTCCCTCACCCTTCAAGATGTTCTACAGAGGTTCGAACTTTGGAACCAAGTCTATACCTTCTTTTTTCGACATAAAAAAATGGAAGAAGAAGAAGAAGGGATGCCCGGGAAGGCCAACCCAGTTGCTACCTAAAAAGGCAAGAAGGCTAAAGCTGCAAAGGGAATTTAGTTCCATTGCAACTAAGAGGGACATTGGAGGATAAATTGTCCCAAATACTTGGCAGAGAAGAAGGTCAAACAAGGTAAATATGATTTACTTGTGTTATAAACTTGATCGGGCTTCTGATCGAAAGCGTGAACTTACTACGTTGATGACTTTAAGGAGGCAAATTGGGGAGGATCCTGATCGTGCTAGGCTCTTTTCATTGATATTTTCTTTAAGCCAGAGAGGGAGTTGGTTGTCAATTTGAATTTATTATTGCTTAGATTGATGGTTGGATGATGGCAACTGCAAACGTTTAGTTTGGTGTTTGAGCAGTTGTTGTTTTTGTTTCGATATCTTTTGTTGATGGGCTAAGACTTGTTAATCACATACTTACTTTTGCATGGACCTTTATTACTACTATAGATTAACAGTTCTATTATTTTATGTTTACCCTTGTTAATTGTTGGTATGGGATTTTTTTTTTAAATAATATTATTTTAATAAACAATGACAGAAGTAGGGAGAAAATATTTGACAAAAATAGATGGTAAAATCGTGGACCTAATATACAATTTCTATAAATCATGGATCAAGTCCACACCTACACTTGACGGTTTTAGGGTAAACGTGGACCAAGTCCACGATTTTCACCCCATGGCACCACGTTAGCTGCAGTTTACTGCTGTACCAGCCACATTGCAGATGATGGAAATCGTAGCTCACACTTTCCTTCCGTCTCGCAATCTTCTTTGATATGTAGGTTTCTTCCATTCACGAACGCCAATTTATTCTCTTTCATTTCATTTATTGTTGTTACTTTGACTTTTCAGACATGGAATTGACGATCAAGCTTCATCATTTTCACCTCTGCTCGAGATTTCTCACCGGCTCGCCTCTGTTGGATTATCAGAATACTGTATTTGGGTCTTGTCAGCACCAGGTTTCGAATCAAATAGTTGCACAGTCTATTGGAGGTAATTTCAAGAGTATTAGAGTTAATGGTTTACCCAATCCTAGAAGAGCGAATTCTAGAATTGAATAGTGGTTGTAGAAGTGTCGGTTGCATAAACTTTCAACGATTTTGTGGGTGAATTGGTACGTGTATATTAAAAAGGCAAAGACAAATATGGAAAATTGCATTTTTGAGCAAATAATTTGAGGTTTGGTTGAGCAGGACAATGAGGGAGGAGGTTTCAAGTGCATTCAAAGAGGAAATGGAGATAGCAACAAGGTAGAATAAGGTTCAAAAGGCATTGGAAAGCGCATGGAGGATTTACAGTTGATGACCCATACTCCTGTGGTCTTCTTTGCATGATTTACAATAACAAAGCCCTTTTAATTAACAAAAAGAGAAACTTAATTTAAATTTAAATTTACACTAGACATACTCGTGGAGAGGGTCCACGAGTTCTACCTTACTCGTGGACGCACTATGTGGAAGATGACATGGACGAAGAGTCTGATCAAATTTAACTTGAAAGAAGTCGTGAACAGTGTCCACGATTTTCCCATATATTTTTGTCTATACTTTCAATTTGATCTTGAGACGAGACATGTTTTTTTATTACCATATTATTTTAGAAAAAGTTTCTACACAACCACATTTTTGTCATTTTTTAAAAATTATATCATTTGTGAAATTAACCTGTATGGGTTGGATGTGTTTATTGTGTCTCGTCTTAAAAAAATATATCTTAGTCAAAGGGGGATTTGTTAGAAATGTGATATTGTCTAAATATATTTGTTTAAGATTTTTGGCGTCGACTCCTTGGGCTTTTAGGAGTTGACTTTGTTTCTGTCTTTGGTGGATCTTGTCTTAAAGGATGTTCTTTAAGATGCCAAATATGCATAATATTTATTTCCTTATTTAACTTTTTATGTGTGATATTTTATTTGAGATGTTTTCCTTTTTGGTGAGCTGAGGATTTTATGTGAGGATATTTTCCATCATTCCGCTGTGCTATTTTAAGTTCGAGAAGTTCTCATGCTAAGGTTGTCACACGTATTATTTGAGAGATCATTGTGAGAATTCTATAAAATACATGTTGCATTGCATTGATTTCAAGAAGAAGGTTTTGTATTGTGTTTGTAGTGGCGTGTCTTCACTTGCTTTCATATTAAGCATAACACAGCAACAAAGTTGTTTGGTCTTAAGGGAGCCTAAGACTTTGTTAATTGAAAAGGGTTTCTCAAGTCTTAGGGGGAGCCTAAGGTGTTATTTATCGAGAAGGAAGTTCTCAAGACTTAGGGGGAGTCTAAGTTCTCATGTGAAGGGAGTTCACAAGTAGAAGAAAAGATATCATCGAGTGTGAGAAAGTCTCACACACTTGGGGGAGACTAGGTGTTTCAACACTAATATTCACATACTTAGGGGAGCCTAAGTTAGAGAGAGGGGGAGTCTCACATCTAGAGAGACCCTAGTTGATCAGCTAAGTTGAGTTGTATGGGTGTCCTTGTAATTATTGTTATTTACAGATAAATGCAATGTTGTAATTATTTGATTTATATATATTAGTGAAATATATTTCTCGGACACTCTACCCTCCAGACGCAAGTGGTTTATCACACAACTAGGTTACCAATCTTGATGTTTTTATTTGATTCACTCTCTATTGCTTTACCGTTGTTTCTGAAATTGCTAGGATGTTGTATGAGACACGCATATTGAGTGCGAGTAACCACTTTCTAAAATTTCAATATCTATTCTCCTTCAATCCATCGTCAATTTCTCTTCTTTCTCCCTTTAATTCATTGTCAACTTGAAATAAAGATTGATTGATGCTTGATAGCCCTTTGTTATACTTTAAATTTTAAAATTGTCTCTGGTAATAGCTTTATGGCCTTTTGATATACTCAAAATTTTAATATGTTTGTTGATTGATGCATGATAGCTTTTGTTTTATATGAAATCTTAATATGTTTGCTAATTGATGTATGATAGTTTGATGATATATTTGAAATATTAGTTTTGCTCGCTGATAGATGTCATGTAGTCTACCGATGTACTAAAAAAATTAATATATTTGCTATGTACTCATATTTTAACATGCTTGTTAGATTGTGCTTGGTAGCTTAGTTTGTTAACGAACTCGAGATTTAATATGGTTTCCTAATTGATATTCAATAGACTATATTATTTATATTTGAAAATTTAATATGGTTGATACACTTAGAATGTTGGTTGATGTTAGATATATTGTTGATACATTCATGTCTAACTTCATGTATTTGCTAATTAATGTATGAGACAATCAATCTTATATTTGATATACTTCAAGATAAGTTATTGATTAAATGTTGATTGTTGTTAGATATACTTCTATACACTTGAAATGTCGAACATTGGTATATGGTAGATATATATGTTGTTGATACTTATGTTTTACTTCAAGTATTTATTGATTGATGTATGATGCACCCGTGTCTTACTACACTCGAACTATCATGCTTATGAAATGAAACACATATGATTTACTTTAAAACAAGTCATTAAATGAAAGTTGATTGTTGTTAGATATACTGCTGATATTTATGTCTTACTTCAAATATTTATTGATTGATGTTTGATACACTAATGTCTTAAATCTAATTTGGCGTCGATATACTTGAAATATCCTACTCACGAAATAAAACACACAGGTTTTACGTTTAAATAAGTACTAATTGGATGTGTCTTGCTTCAAATGTTTATTGATTGATGTCTGATACATTAGTGTCTTAAATCTGATTTACTATTGATACACTTGGAATTTCATATTTATAAAATGGAACACACATGTTTTACTCTGAAATAAATTACTGATTAAATGTTGATTGATGTTAGATATACTGCTAATACACTTGGAAAGTTGATTATTGCTATATATATTGATGATATAACAAATTTAAAGTGAGACACACGTGCTTTACTTTAACATAAGTTACTGAATGCACGTTAATTATTGTTAGGTGTACTACTGAATTTGATAAAATGAACCATAAAAGATGAAGATTTATTAACTGTCAAGCATCATTTATATACCAAATACATTATTATTATTATATTATTCTTTGGTTTCAGCTATACATGTAAAACTTATAATTATTTTTTTCATTTCATTTTAAAACTCTCATTATGAAGAAGAGATGATGATAAAAAAAAAAAAGAGAATAAATTACAATAAATTTAAAGAAAAAAAGGGCACGTTGAATAAACAATCACGTCAAGTTGAGAAAAGAATAACACACGATTCACTAAGGATTTAGAGGAGAAAAGATTACAAATTATTGTAGGAGAGACCTTATAACCACATTTAGAAAATGAAGAAGATATCTCACATAAGAGAAATAAAAATTTACGTCGATAAAAAGAAATAAGGAAGAACACACAAGAATATTGTAAAAAATAGAAAAAAAAAAGAAAAGAAAAACATGCAGGAGATTACAATGAAATAAAAACCATGCATGATTTTTGCAACATATGCAAAGTGTAAAAAGTGAAGTTGCGGTTACAAATATATAATTATCTTTAGCTATCCAATATAATTTCCCTATTATTTATCCGTTCACTCCGGAACAGTTATATGGGTTTACAAATTGAACCAATCAAATTGAAAATTTTAGTTAAAGATTAATACTTTTTGGAAGATTATAATTTCTAATGATTAAAACCGAACAAAAAGAACATAGATCAAACGACATATTATTATCTTCGAGGTTAATTCAAATTTTGTAACGCACATGTTAAAAAAATACACATCTAAAACCATTTAAAAATGTGCGAGACAGAGAGTGGAAACATTTTGATGCTATATGAGCTATACTAACTTTGGCGCGGAGTGTGAAAACTTGTGGCTAACTAGTAATTACGAGGACTGCTTCAAATGTTTTACCATTTACGGAAGGTAGGAGCCAGGAGGGAAAGATCGTTTCGGCGGGAAGAAAAGCACACAAAAAAAATTCCAATTCGTTTCATTTAGAACCGCCTCTCACTCCCAAAATATATCACAGTTATTTTTTCAAAACAAGAGAGAAGGAAAAGGCGAGAGACGAAAGCGATCCACATTCACTTCCGAGCAAGAAAAAATGGCATCGACCGTGGAGGACGACGTCGATCGATTGTTTGAATGCTTCAAGTGCGGCTTTTCTCCTCCCCGTAAGTACTATTTCTCTTCTTTCAATTCGACTCCCTCCAATCATGGCAGCCTAGCGTATTCCGTGAAGCAATGTACTGCAAATCTCATTTCTAGACACAACCGAATTCCAATTGCGAAGCAATGATAATCATTGCACTAAAATTAGTAGGTTTCGTAAATTGGAATTACGACAGAGGATCAATGTTTGTTATAGGTCAAATTTCTGTAGTGGCATGGTGACCAGCATGAATGTTCTTCGTTTTGTATGTTTTGCTTCTAACTATGTGCGGTTATCCATCATCTTTCTATTCAGAATCTGCTGTGAGACGAAAAAAGAAAAGAAAAAGTAAATTGAAGCCCGAGTGTTCAGTAAATTCTGAGACTCCAGCTTCTGGATCAGTTAAAGAAAGGCAGGAAACTGCATCGAGCGTCCAAGATACTGTGGAGAAAGTAAGTCGTTGTTTTCTGAGGGCCAAGTTTGTCTGATTGTTATTTTTAATATGCTTATCCAAATATTTCAATTATCTAATGAAGTTCAGTATTCATTGGGCGAATGGTGAGGCTGAAATAGGCGGATATATACATATATATTTGTTTGGCGTTGCTTAACAAAGCTATGTTTAACGCTATTCAGATTGGTTTGACAAGTAAAGAAACAGGTTCTAGTTCCAAGAAGTTCTCTCCAGTCGTATTTTATTGTTCGCCTAGAGGTGTCCCTCCAAAGAGGCCATCTAGTTTGTGGAGATTATTGCATGAAATCCGTGTCGATCTCTCTGAGCAAAGCAGATTCAAGTTAAGGTATATTTAGGATCCTTCCAACCTCTCCTATTTTTCCTGTCTGCTTCACCATTATTCCACTTCTTTATGGTACTATTTGATATTTCTGGGATCTTGTCTGAATAGCAAGCAAGTATGGTCCACATTTCCCAGACAAGAAGAAGCAATTAATTTTGCGAGAGCACACACTGATGTTCATATTTTTAGTTATCAAGATCACTTTAATGGACAAAGGAGATTTCTAGTTTCATCTTACAGTGAGTTCTGGCATAGGTACCATCAAATTTTAATCATGAGCAGGAAAATTACTTCGCATACAGAATTGTCAACTTAGCTAACACTTATGATCTTGTTTTAACTACGTTTCTTAATTAATTTCAGGTACAACAGCATGGATTCAAAATGTCGCCACCATTATGAAGTGATCCAAGAGGTGAGCTGAACAAGTTTGAGTCAATGCGTTGATCATGTGGTTTAATCCATGGGACTCATGTGCTCTTTACTTTTTCTTCTGCTGTACTTCTCACTTTTCTATTCATGTGTTCAGGGCGCTCCTTGTCACCTTTACTTTGATTTAGAATACAGTAAGAGGATCAATATGGGAAAAAATGGAGACGTAATGGTTGATTCCTTGATATCAGTTGTTCTAGAAGCCTTGAATGAAAAGTATTCAATTCAAGGAAGCTTTGACTGGGTACTAGAGCTAGATTCCTCAAACGAAGGTATATTTAGCATCAGTTTGATCTAGGCTTCATCTCCCGTGTTAATTCGTCTGTTATGTCTTAGTTCATCTTAAAATGGTTAAACTGAGGCCTTTTAATTTGTGTCTTTGTTGGACATGATAATTGAAATTTTCCTGGTATAAGTATATATAATAATCTTTTACCATTTTTATTGATTACAAGTTCAAAATAGTCAACAAGATTATTTTTCGTAATTCTACGGGAATATGACTACTTCAAAATTTTAAAACCATAAAAAATTAAAAAGAAGAGCCGAAGGTTTATTATTGGCTGATCTAATACCGTTGGCGACATTTATGCGAAAAATTATTTTGAGTTCAATTTTCCAGAGCTATTTGTTCAATTTGCAATTGAATGACATTGTAGAATTCACGGATAAGCTTTACTTTACCCTAAAATCAAACCATTAATTAATTTTTTAATTAAAAATATTAAGGGAGGAATAGCTAGTCACTGTTTTTGTCTAATAAGTCATTCAGCTGTATGTTTTGGAGATTTCCTTTTGGGAAGCTAGCCTTGGATTTTTTATTTCCATGCAATGCAACTTTCTTTCGGAGATTGATAATGATAAGGGCTTTCGCCTATAGCCTAGATCTAACATCTAGCATTTTATTTTATTTTATTTCTTTTGTAGATGCCTCGATGTTTACATTGCAAATGATTTCATTAGTGACGTTTATGATTTTGTTGATAATTCTTCCAATTTGATTTTTATGTCTAGAGAAGTTCTCTCGCCACCTGATAATCCGCATACCAAAAGTCGCTTTTAAGGATAACTCGCATGTAGGAGCATTTGTTGGTGAGGTACTCCATTGAAGAAACATAGGACCAAAAGATTTACCTACAGTGATAAACACTTGAACTCTTACTTTATTCTATCGAATGGAGATCGTATTGGTTTGCTATTACTGTCATCAATTTCCTAATCCTACCCCCTAAACTCACGCATGGATGGTACCCACCCCAGTGGTTATTATAAAGATGCATCTGTTAAACTTCTGAGAATGCAAAATGCTCATATGTTTACATCACGATTTCTAATTGCTTCTTACTTCTTAGATATTAGGCTATCAGCTAAGTAGGTCATTCATCCGAGGCATGTCCAATATATTTTAGTTCTGAATCTTCATTATTTAACAGAATTTTAATTGAATAGCTACAATCATACTGTCTATTTATACAAGACTCCGTACTGTTTTAATTGGTGATGGTATATTATCAGATATGTTCACGGATTTGTAATGCAAAAGTGGAAGGGAGATACGAAGAACTGTTTGTCAGAAAAGATTCAAGCTCCACTGAATTTCCCAGCCATCTGTTTGTGGACAATGCAGTTTATTCTAGAAATCGTTGCTTTCGTTTAGCTTTGTCATCGAAGGCAGGGAAGATTTCTATGCTTCTACCTACGGGGAGGCATGGTCGTACAAAAATGGTATGGTACTTTTACTATCAAATATTAAGTTCCTCAAATTTGTATTATTTTCTCGGCAATATTAAATCATAAGACGAATGCATAGCCAGTCAATCCCAAATGTCATTTTTAACATGAAGTTCTTTTTTAGATACCCATCCTTTTCCTTTTGGAATTTTCATGATCTCCTTATTATCAACTTTTGGTTTTGACATGGAATTCAGATAAAAGAAAGATATTGTGAAGTTTTTGGTGTACCAATTTGTTATGAAGCCTTAAGAAATTGCAAATAAGAAATCTCATCTAAGGAGATAGGAGAACACCTAAACTCCTAAATCAATTTAGAATTCTTGAAAATGTTGTATTTGCCCTAAGGGCAGTTTAGTCTTTTTACTTGTCTCTACTATTTTTGGGTTTGCCCGGGTCTACTTATACATTGTATTTGTGGTGTTTTAGTGTGTGGAAAATAATAAAAATTCTTCTATCGTGGTGTTTTCTCTCTGACCTAGGGTTTTCCATGTAAACTTGTCTTCCTTTTTCTACCCTTCTTTATTTCAATAAGAATCAATTCCAGGGAAAGGATTAGTGGGTGGTACCTTGATTGTCAAAGACCATGAGGTAAAACGAATTGGTTTCCTACTCAAGGTTGAACATTCCACAAGAAGGTTGATGAAACTTACTTGTATGCAACCTTAGTAAAATTTTAAAATGAATCTAATGCATACTACACATAAGTCAAGCACGATTGCTTAACAAGATAACTAACAAACCAAATGACTTAGTAACAAACAATAAGAGCAGAGTCAGAGAGATGTAAAGATTGGTAACTTAGTTCGGTGCAATGTCACCTACTAGGGGATGCATGCCTTGGAGAAAGAAACTTCATTGGATAAAGAGTTAAACGATTACATGAAGAAAAAGAAATTAAACGATAGACTCCCTCTTCAATATCTTACGTAAAGCCTCCTATTCAATTTTAACTTAGGCTCCCCTAAGTTTGAGCTCCCTTCACTTTCACATGCATGCTTCTCTCGAGCGTTGAATGAGATCCCCTCAAAACAACAACAACTACTCATCTCGAGTTCTCAACCGTTAAATGAGATCCCCTCAATAATCTATTTAAAAGGTGGCTATCCCAATTGTTTATCGTTCAGTTGGAAGGCAAAGAGGCACCAAGGGATTAAAGTGCTAAACCATTGAGGGGGATATAGGGTATTGGTTTTTTGGTATAGCACTGCCTTGTAGAAGAAACATGCTCTTGGGAAGTTTGAGAGTGATCTTCCTCAGAGAGGTTGAATTAGGTTCTTTTGATTCATTGAGTTTGGCTCCGATTGCCATTTTCAGTTGTTGGGAGGTCATGCATGGGTTGCTAGGTAATTGTACTTGTATTTGAAAATTACTTTTGCGAGACAAATTTAGACAAAAAAAAAGGGGAAAAAAGAAAAGTGACTCTGGTTTCCTATAGGAAAGAGGAAGCTCAAGGCTCCTCGTTGTCATCATTATTTATAAAACTTTGCCCAAAATTTTCCAATATTAAAGAAATTGTTTTGTTACTTGACTTCTTAAAGAAGTACTTGCAGAAGATACATTATTTTGAGAAGGATCCTATTATTTACCTTTTACATATTTAACCATAGTGTAAGAAAGACATGTTCATGGCATCCTTGATTTGCAACGTTGGTGCTGACTGTGAGAAGCTTCTAGTTTGCAAAATGGATTTAGACTGCGTAAAGACATTGCAATTTGAGATGGAGGTAAGCTCAAGCTGAGTTTCAGTTTAACTGTAAAGCTGCTGTGAACATTTCATGACATGTGTATTATACCTTACAAATTGAATTATCCTGTAAATCCAAATGTTTCGTACCTTTATGTTTGATTTTAATTATTCAACATCTGTTTACCTTTGAGGTTCTCTTGCTGCAGGAGAAATGTAATTTTGGACGGCATTTCAGTTTCGCTAAAGAAGTACCGTTGACTGGTTGCATGAGAGATGTTTCGGCAACTTCTTGCATGGGAAGATCTCCATTCCCAGCTGTGGATAAGTTTGTTGAATCAGTTGCCTCCACTGGATGTTTAGCAGGTAACTTGCTTGTATTTCCCATGCGATAGGCAAGTTTTGGACTTCGTGCTTAAAAACCTAATGTATTTGAGAAATTGTAATTCTTTGCAGTAGAGTTTCTCCACTTTTTTTTTTTTTTTTTCAGGGAGATGATTTTTTTTTTCCCCTTGCATTTAGCGTATTTGCTCTTGTCTAAATTTCACGTCTGCTGATATCTATCGCTTTCTCTTCTATCATTTAATTGCTAGCCATTAACGTAGCTGCTACCTTCTCAGGAAAAATACGCTGCTGGTATTGGTTCTCAGAATATGGACTAATAGTCTACAGCATGTCCCGAAATAGATACTGTGAACGTATTGGTCGTGAACACAAAAGCAACCATGGTACCTTTGAATCGATGAATGCTTTTCTCCTAAACTTGTGTTTTCAAAAATAGACTGAAGTACTCGTATATATTATATTTGAGCATGTGTAGCTTCCCTAGTTTTCTCAGTTATCATCTAATTCTTTAAACCTAATGAATCAACTTTCTCTGGATTTTCTTTTTCTTTAAATCAACTGAGAGTTTTCCCATTTCTTCTTTGATGCAAAGCATTGATTATCCTTGTTTTCATCGTTCAGTGATGTATGTTGTCGACCTTAGGAGGGCTGCATATTATCAGAAGTGTCATGATCCAGATTGTAGAGGTGCTCGAATAAAACCTAATTCTCTCACTTTTTGTGAAAACTATTGATTTGCAGTCATTGTTTAATTGAACTTACCATCTTACAGGTTATCGATCTCCTCTGCGTCCAATCCCAATTGATACCATGCCTAGTCCATGGGTTTCCATGGATTCAGAACAGATATCAAATGACATAGTGTCAACCGATGATTGCATCCAGTATCAATCTCTAAGCAACGATGAAAATTGTCTTTTGCTTTTCAGTGATAAGAACATTACAGATAGCAGTGCCAAGGATTCCTGGTGGTTTGAAGTGATGAGAGTGGCCGACGATGTTGAAAACAAACGGAACATGGTTGATCCCCAAACATGCTATTTAATTCACCTACTTGTGCACTTTTTTCTACATTGGTTCTACATGATCTCTCTTTTCCATGTGAAAGATTAGTTATAAATAAGAGCTTACCATTCAAGAGATAATTTCTCTTTCTTATTGCCCATCTTGATCTAAATCAAATACTAGCTGTCTTTTATGGTAGATCATAATTAATTACTTGATTTTACAGTTTGAAGGTCCTATTCTTTGATAGACCGGAAGGAACCTAGATTGCTATGTGCTATTTGACTTGCCTCACAAAATCACAAATAACTAAGATCTCTAAGGATAAAAAGATCTTATACTATTGACTGGAATGCATCATTCATTTTATTGACTCGATGACCATTTTTCTGCCAGGTCCTTGGAAAATTAGAGTTTGAAGACGATGACTGGTGGATGGCTGTGGAAAACTCAGTAAAAGATTTGTCTACTTGAAAAGTCAGGACTGGATGGCAAATGTATTCTCTTGGTACCATAAAGAAATTATTATGCATTTGGAAGCATCCAATAACGAACCTGTTGGATATTTGGCTACAATTTAGGCGTGGTTCCTTAGAATGTTAGCTCTGCAAATTCTACTAGGAAAATTGCATTCAGTTCTGTCAGATGAATGAGAGGCCTATACGTAACTAATTGTGGAGTTCAGGATGTGATTTTACTTATAGTCATAGATGAAACGTATGGTATGATGAGAGTTAAATGTAGTGTTGAAGTTTTTCTGCTCTAAAAGCAAAGAATAAATCAGGAGTGCAAGAGCGAGTAACTTTTGAGAGTTAAATGTAGTGTTGGAAGTTTTTCTCCAGATTTTTCTTTCCTTGGCACTTTAAGTTGTAAATTATCCAGGCTTTATTTATTTAGCATTCAATTTTATTTTTGAGAATACGTTAAAAAAAAAAAAAAAAAATTGATGGTGGACAATCCTTGATTTCCTCTTTCTAGCATTTTCATTCTCCGAACTGGTTCTTAGTGTCAATCAATGAAGATTTACCATCAAGAGTATTTCATGCATTACATTTATTATACCTATGAAATTAGGTCAAATTTCATAACAAATTCTCTGGGCGAGTCAGAGTAAAGTATTGGAGACAACCACGATTCTTCTGTCTATCAATAATGATATGTACTGCACTGTTTTTCTAATTTGTCGGTCCTCAATTATAAGTCCTCGGCCACTCATTAAAAAAAAAAAACTTCCTCTCTGTCAAGGAGCAACAAGGTCGATCTCATTCGATATGGAACTTAGACTTTATTCCTCTTCTCCTGAACCCTTGGGTTGATCAAAGGTTTGACTTGCTTCTCCCAACCCATTTAGCATTTTGGCCCTCGAGGAATCGAAAAGTTTGAAGTGGGATGTGGAATGTGATTGGCGATGGAAACTGTCGAAAACTCGAACGGGTTCTTAGAGCGTATTGATTTGATCCCATAAGCGGAATCGCCACCCCATAGCATGTTGCCACTAGAAATAGAACCCCAACAATTTCTTTGATAGATCCTAAAACGAAAACTTGCTCCTTTTGATTAACTCGTCGTTACTTTTGACTCATCGCAATCAAAATAAAACAAGGAGAAAGAGAAGATCAAGAGAAAGGGGGTTCTATAAGTAGAGGGTCTCACCAATCGTGTTTGAAAATATCTTCATGCAATGTGCTTGGATCAACCTCAAACATGAATAACTGTTTTCCTATCACTTTGATATCTCATTAAATTTTAGAGTAAATTGTTCCGTTCCCCACATAAGTCTCCACTCCATTAGAGAATCGGTTATAAATATGAAATTTGAGTAGTTATTGAAAAGCTATCAAATTTTGTTATTTTTTGAAAACTTGTTGTGTTAGCAAATCAGTGCTTCCCACCCCTTGAAAATGAGAACTGTATATTCAACTCGTAATTCAATCAATAGCAGGATTTTTAAAAAGAGGTATTTTGCATAGTTGGAGTCTCTTCTTGTAGAGAGAAATCTTTTCTTTTGTGGACTGATTCGTTACTTGTATTCTTTCATTTTTTTCACTATGAAAATGAAAAAAAAAAAGAAAAAAAAAAAGAAAAAGAAAAAGGAAGTCTTGTAATTCAACCATTATTAAATAAGACAAATCGATAAAATTGAGCTCATGCAATTTCCCTTTTTTTCCTAGGAAAAGAAACAGAAACAAAGTTCAATTTCTCCACTAGATTGAAGACTCCTTTTATTTTCTCCCCATGTTCCATTTTTCCACCGCTGATCATCGTCTTCTCCAATTCATCAAAAAACCATAAAAGACCTTCGAATCATGGCTTCCACATCCAGCAACCCAAAAGACGAAACCGAAACGAATCTCGCAAAGAAGATTACAGCCAGATCTCCCATGTTTATCACCAAAGAAGCTTTGGACTCCATTCTTACACACCAACGTCTAAGCGAACACTTCCAATCATCTCTCCCGATCGTCTTCCACACAATTTTCAGCCCAATGCGTCAAAGCCATGCCGTTCAGCCCCATTCCTCTCTCCTCCTCATGCCCTCTTGGTCTTCTTCTCCATCACTTCCATACATAGGCGTCAAACTTGTAATCCATTTCCCCCAAAATTCCGCCATAAACTTGCCAGCAATTCATGCAAGTTACTCGCTCTTTAGCTCCACCACTGGCCAAACTCTGGCCTCCATGGACGGCACTACCTTGACTCTTTACAGAACCTCTTGTATCTCTGGTTTGGCTGCGAAGTATTTGGCCAGACCTGATAGCAGGGTCATGGTTATGGTGGGTGCGGGTGCCTTGGGACCCCATTTGATCAAAGCTCATTTGGCAGCAAGACCTAGCGTTAATAAAGTGATTATTTGGAACAGAACAGAGGAAAGGGCACAAAAACTAGCTGATGAGATGCGGAAAAATGCAGGGCTGGATGGTGTCTGCTTCGAGAGTAGTGCAAATCTGGATGATGCGATCCCGGAGGCGGATATTGTGAGCTGTGCAACAAACTCGGAGGTTCCTCTGGTCAAAGGTAATTTCAATGACACACATACATTTGGGTTCGATATGTGGTGGGAGTGTGGCTATTTTACTGGTTATATTTTGTTGGGTACATGCATCCTTTAACTTCATTACCTGTGGACATGAATGTCATAAGAGTTGGCATAATTAATACTGCACGAGTATGAATTAAGGTTTTATTTGTCTAGATTATATATATATTCCAGCTTATGTGCACCTCGAAACCCATCTAATCCTATAACATTTGAGTGTCAAATTCAAAGGTCATTAAACTCATTTCTTCTTAGCCCTTTATCAAATCCATGTCTAACTATGTTATATTGCCACCAAATGAAAGAGTAAGTTGTGGTAAATTTTCCAGGAACACACGGGTAGACTAGAGGATGAATCTATGGGTTACAATAGTCTCTATTTGAGTGTGAACTATTTTAGTCTAAGTTACAGATAAGGAGAGAGGATGGTTACAAAATAGTAAATGATTGTCAAATAATTTTATTGTAGCTAACTATAGGTTATAATAATTGAGAACTTCAGCAGACTCAAACATTGAATGAGCTATAATAGCCAATTCCACTCAAGATAAGTTGGGACCAATTTAATTTGATTGATAAAGTCCCACCCTTAAAAGGAAAATAACATGCATGGATTTGAGTTTGGGACCTTGTTTGATATCATGCATATCACCATTAAATTATGAAATGTGAAGTGATATTGATGGTTAGAGCATATGTGTGTGTGTGTGTATATTGAACAGGTGATAAGTTGAAAGCCGGGGCGTACTTAAATTTGGTGGGGTCATTCAAGCATTCAATGAGGGAGTGTGACGATATGGCGATAAAGAGAGGGAGGGTTTTTGTGGACGGTGAAGAAGCTTTGGAAGAGGCAGGGGAGTTGGTGGGAGCTCTGGAGAGAGGGGTTATTGAGAAGAGGGATATTTTGGGGAATTTGGTGGATTTGATCAAAGGGGAGGTTGTGGGAAGGAGAAATGGGGATGAAATAACCGTGTTCAAATCTGTTGGATCTGCTGTGTTCGACCTCGTTGCAGCCCAGTTCGCGTACGAGACAACCATCTGAGTTCTTCAAACTTCTTTGTTAACAGCTACAGGTGCTTCCTCTTTACTACTACTGTTTTCTCCATCGGGATTTTCCTGTTTTATTTGATTAAGGTTGAAATCCAATCCTTTCTTTCAGTTCCCTCTTTCGGCTGCTTGCTTTCCAAATATATATATGGTGAAAGTCGAAAGAAAGCAGTGGCGGAAACAGGGGATTGTTTCTGGACTTAGAAATGGGGATGAGAGAGGAAGAATGTTGGAGAAGCCAATGGAGATTACTGCAAATAAGATCTTAATTATAAATCAGTAGCATTCTAATTAGGATATTAATTTATGTGTCGTTGTGTGGAGTCTCCCTAATTAGGTCCTTGCCGATTTACTGACATTGATGCATTTGTATCATTTCTGATAATGGCTTCTCTGTCTAAGAATCTACAAAATTTCAAAATTTTCATGGCTTTAACCAACCTATTGAATTTCAAAGGTTGGGTTGTTTTTAAAATAAAGATCATTAAAAAGTATCATGCTTGGAATTTCAAATGGGATTGTAGCTTCTTTGTCACGAATCTCATATAGTTCATTAACATTCTTTGGAAGTGGATGTTTCCTGTTTCGGGTTGAGGCTACAAAGGCCTATGCTTGAGAAGGATAAAACAACCATACGTTTCATAGAGAGAGAGAGACAGAGGAGAGAATGAGAGAGACAAGCATTTATAAATATTTTTATATTAAATTAAAAAGTTTGTTCCTTTTAGGGAGGATTTTTCAAACATATTCTTCAAAACTCAATGATAAAAATGATTAATTTGAAACTTTAGGACTAAATGCACTTATTCTTCAAAATTCAAGGTACCAAAAAGTTATTTTTCTCATTTATTTATTATTATGTTTTATTTATTTATTATTATTTTTTATGTATAGTTACAACATCAAAGACATCTTTCAAAATTTTAAAATAAAAAGAAATGTATATTGAACAATCCAAATTTCTTTTAATAAAAATATCAACAAGAAAATGAACTTATATGATGCCTCACTGAACATTTTAAGTTATGTAAATGTAATATTTTATTTTTATGACACAAGTGTTGAGCAAATCATATAATATATATAATTTGATTTCTATCATTTAGTTTAAAATTCAACTACAAATTGATTTGTATTATAGATTCTTGCGAGTAGGGGTTCACATCGGTCCGTTGTCGTCGATTTAAACTCAAACAGTTGTCCACCAACAACAGGTTTGTTTTATGAAGAATGATTTTTGTTGATTTTGAAGGGCTAGGTATGCAAATCAATTGACCACTTTGGTGCAATAGCTTTGTAGGCACGTGATAATGCTTTCTTAAAAAAAGAAATGAACATGTTGGTAAGATTGGTCGATTTGAGTTCTTATTGGACACACCAACCGAATGAAGTTTTGTAACTGACTCTAATCGAAAATATCCGTAAATCGATTGATCAAAATCTGTTTGGTTTGATTTTTTTATCTCTAATGCTCATCCTATGTGAAGTTTGAAATTAGACACTAGATAATTTAACTAGTATATAATATTAAATATTAAATAATAAATTGAAATTTTAAACCTAACACTGTTAATTTAGTTCATCTCTGACAAGTGGAAATTATATTCCTATACTTTGATATTTATTAAAATTTACAATTGTACTAGACAAAAAATTGAAACTTATTCTATTAAACATAATTCCAGTTTATATCTAAAACACAATTAATTTTTTAACCTAGGAGAAATATTAAAAGTTAGGTTATATTAGGATCAAATTGACAAAATCATCAAAATTTAAACTTGTAATTTAACCTAGGAGCAAAATTCTTTAGTTAACAGCAGTTTATTACTTCAACTGATATCCTTTATGCTTAATCACTTGAATAAGTGTCAACTTGTGTCTACTGTCTTATCTTAACTAGATAAAATGTCATTTACTTGGGTGAAAGAGTCAAATCTTTCCACTCCATTTGTTGAACCCAAAAAAAAAAGAAAAAAAGAAAAAAAAAACACACTAGAAGCAAGCAAACACTTGATGTCAGATTAATGGCAGTGCAGCAAGAGAAAGCTGTTGGAAGAGGCCAATTGATAAGAATTGAAGAATGACTGCAGATTTGCAATCACCGGATAACCGGATCCATAATCTAAAGAATCGACAATTTAAAATAAATTTACCTATTTCCATTCTGCTTTCAAACATCAAAGATCAGAACCTGAGAAGGCCAAACACACCCATCATTAGATTGTAATGTACTGAGAAGGCTTACAATGTTTTAACATTCATTTTGATGTGTTTGTTTCATTTTCTGAGGTTTCGAATGCATTCTCGGGAAAAGCAACTCGTTCAGCTGTTTTTCCGCACTGAATTCTGAGGTTGCCTGCACAGAAATTAATTGGTTAAGCTCCCTAATAAGCATTTTCCTGCCAAGAGCACTGCCATTTGAAATATAAACTTTAACACCTACGTAGGACAGCACCAAGAGAGGGTGGTAACTGGTAAGTTCTATGATATATATATATATATAATTTTTAAAAAGGTTAAAAATGTGGAGGTTTTCAAGTTTTCTTCAATTGAAAGATTAAGATCCTGTTTGTTAACCCTATCATTTTTGGTCTTTTGTTATTGAAAATTAAGCCTATAAGCACCATTTTTATTATATTGGTTTCTATGTTTTGTAGCCTATTTTAGGAATGTTTTTAAAACCAATGCCACATTTTTTAAATCTAAAAAAAAAGTAGTTTTCATACACTTGATTTTATTTTTGGAAATTAACTAAGAATTTAAATGTTTAGTTGCAAAATATGAAAATCATGAGTAAAAAACTATGAGAAAACAAGAACAATTTTCAAAAACGAAAATCTAAAAATCAAAATAGTTATCAAAACGATATCTGATTTATGCCAAAAATTGGTAAATTTTGGTGTACAAATTTACGGCTCTACTCTGCAAGGCAGCACCAATAAGGATGAAAGAAACTGGACTGAAAAAAAGCTAAATGGATCCAATCCATGATGCAGTCAAATGCTTTACCACTTAGCTATGGACCCAATCCATGATGAAAATTGAAACATTCTTTATGTTCAAGAAATAAGGTATAATGACTGAACCAAATCAGGTAGATGGAGCTTCAGAAATATGCAACTGTACGCTATGTGCCAAGAGGTAAAATCATACTTGAATAAAATTCGGCTTAATCAAGTTCCATGAGAGCATATTTAAAATGACTTTTCAAGTGATTTAAAAAATATTTTAAAGTAATAAAGAAAAAAATGTTTTCAAGTACTTGAAAGTTATTACAAATAGTTCCTAAATTATTTTCATAAACATGACAATTATGATAAACTATTTCACATCTTAAAAAACGGAGAAAAGCACCATAGAAAGTTCATCAAACCACATCATATATGCTTACGTTCAAAATATTGCACCTGCCAATTATGTCACAAATTATGTATGAACATTCTTTTGCTTCTTTAGTAATCATATCTAGTTATTAATCAAGAGGAAAAAAACAGTAACTTGAGACTAACGTGATAGTTGACTTACTCGTGTATCAAACGCAAACCGCAATGTTTGGACCTGAGTTCCGGAGCAAACCCTCACATCAAATCCAAGTGAATCGATACCATTGATTACTGCCTCCTGCAATCATTCAGTGAAAACCAATGATCCAAAACATCAAGACCATCATGATAATCTGTGTACCTATTATTGAACTATAATGGAAAATGAAGAAACTAAAACAAGAAAGGATAGGTCTTTCGAGAAACTTCATAACTAGGATTTTTGAAGTTAAAAGATTTCTCCTGCCATAAAACAACTCGATGTTTTTGTAATCCGCCATTGGTGATAAACACATTCATCAATTTTCTATTTCTTTCTAAAAATTAAATTATATATTATCGAGCACTCCTATGAATTCCATTATAGCCAATGTTCATTTCATGTTTAGCTATTCAACTAAGTACTAATTTTTAGAAAATACTTCAGTTCATGATAGCACCAATCAAGTAACACCACTAGAAAAGTACATCACCTAGTAGATTTATCTCTATGTTACAGCCAATGAAACAAGGCATCCTCTTGCAACATCGTAGGCTACTTTCCTTTCATGTGCCTCTACTAATTTGGTTACTGTTTAGTTTAGAAGCGGACTGTTTTCAAAACCAACCATAAAATTAAGAAGTCCACTATGAAGTACGTAATGAATCTACTGACTAATTAAAATTTGTGAGAATAACTCAATGGTAATTGACATATACTACTTTATCTTGAAGATTTAAATTCTCATGCTCAAACTTTTTTTTTTGGGAAGATCATACCCAAACTAAAAATACTATAATAAGTCAGTATAACTAATTAACATACAAAATGCATAATGAGATTTAAATAAAAACAACAAACTGAACAGCCTTGTCCTTTGGGAAAATGAAAAGTAATGATTCTGAGATTAAAACAAATATTTTAACAAAGAATTGAAATAGTTTCTGATTTTGTGTAGGTTTATATATTACCTCGACCTGAATGCCCTTGCATCTCCAACAGAGAGACTTGAGCGCTTGTGCGGTCTTTTCTCCACCTGCTCTTAAACGAGAAATAATTTTTTCGGCTGAGTGCGCAATTGCATCAGGTTGAGCTTTCATGAGATCTTCTATTTCAACGTTGCTCTAGGAAAGATCAACGAATTTTTGTCAGCAACAACCAGAAGCAGGCCCACAAGAAAAAAAGACATTTTTAGGCTAGAACAGCATGACCCATCCAGAAATGTGGCGACTGCATATTGTAGCCATTAAACATTTATAATCCATAAACTATCTACAATCTGTCCACCAAAGTCGCCCAAGTTCCAGGAAGTGCCGGTTCTCTTTGTTAGATAGCCTTAATATATCATGCTCAAATAAAAATTAATACAAATAATATACGACATGAAGGCAAAGTGGTTTGTATCAGTTAAATCTCTGTTGTATGTTTATAGTTTCATTGGCTGAAGCTGACAGCAGTCACGAGCAAATATATCTTACTTTAGTTTTGAGGCTGCAACTTTTTCACCCACCGCCAGAGAAAGATGCAGCACATTGTTACTTTTATAATCAGTAATTAATAACATTAATAGCTTTTTCTAAAAAATATTATGCATAGCAAGCAAATATAAAGTCCAAGATACGTATTATAGAGGAAACGCACGAGGCACAAGGTTTCCAGCGCAAGGAAGCGAGGAAATCAGAAAAACTCAGACAGGCCACTGCAATTGTAGACTAAGAGACTCATTCTTACAAGTGAACAAGGTGTGTGGTGTATGATGCTGTTTCAAGAAAACATGCTTCAATGTGAAAAAGAAACCAATGACAAACTGCGAAATGAAACAGAGATTAAACATACTGGATGTGCATGTCCTGTAAATAGCTGAACTTTTATCATCTCCAGCCGGTAAAATGAAGCATCGCTCACTGGAATATTTTCATCCAATGCATCCGTCAAGTTTGAACCATCTTTGGATGAGCTTGATTCATGACCATGATGATTGATCCTACCATGATTTTCAAGGTTATCTTCAACTTCAAGTTTCTGAGCCTCGTTTATGTCACCAGTAATTGAATGGCGACTGGATAGATGCTTCTGGATAACAGTATTCTCTTCACTGAATGCAGGTCTTAGAACACCTTGAATCACTAAAGTTGCAGGAGGCTGTTCCATCCAATCAATAGGATCATCTGATGCAGCCTAAAAGCATAACAGGCATATGGATATCAATGTAATTAGAAATCAGTTGCTTCATTTAACATATATGGAGAGAACATGTCTTGTTAGTGGTTGTCTTTGGAAAAAAAGATGAACTTTTAATCCATCATAAATTATTACCTCTGAAAGCTTGTTGGCAAAATGCATTGGATGTGATGAACGCATTGTCTCTAGTTTTGCCCAATCTCCTAGGGTCTCATCAGAGTGATTTTGATCATCTTCATCGTCTATAACAGAAACCCAGTCCTGCAGAATGGAGAAACTTTAGGATCAAACTAAAATAGTTGAATCAAACAGTAATACTTTTTCTTTTATATGGAGAGACCCTATTGTATTCATCATCTGCATCATCCTCATCCTCATCCTCATCTTCATCTTCATCTTCATCATCACGATCATCATCATCTCCATCATTTGTAGCCTCATCATCAAGCTCTTCAAATCCAAAATCAATTTCTGATGGACCAAACAACTCCATCTCATCGATCATTTCCATGGTATCAAGGCCAATAAGAACTTGCTGCATCAAAGCCATCAATGTGAATCATATTAAGGAAAGAAGATAGGGAGATAGTCGTTCAAATGCATCATCCATTCAAACAATTTTTTGTCCATCAGAAATAAATTCATACAACTGATATTACTGAATGAAAGTATGTTAGATTAAAGAATCTCATGACTCATGAGATGCTAGATGGGAAAGACGTAAAGAAAACGCCTGATGTAGAGAAAGGTGTATAAAAATTCACAACGGTTTGACCATAATGAACATTCTTAAGCTAAGCACTACTCTGTATATGCTGTGATAGCAATGACAAGTTCAAAGAGCTTGTGAAATTAATCATGAATGTCAAATTTAACTCCCGCAAAATCTTTAATGGTTTCAACCAAATTTTGATTGTGATATATAATTAAAACATTGAATTCATGTAGAATGAATCTTCCATTATACAAATTAAAACCAATTATATGACTCCCACATTTGTTTTAACAAACTGTACTCCGAAAATTAAAATCGAGAAATCTCATAAATGAATTCAAATAAAGGAATTGAGACTCCAAAGTAAATTTAAAGAATTATTATATCATTCTTTCGGAGGAAAAATACTGAATTAACTGCATCATTTGTCAAAAATTTAATAGTAGGCCAAACAAAAGTAAGGGAGAAACCTTTGACAACTCCATAACCGTGAGAGGGCAATGAAATCCCAAAAAAACAAAAGGAGGAGGACAAGGAGGAAAAGCAAGGGCCCTAGACTGTAATTTCATATCATCGGTGGTATAGAATATAGATGGGGTAAAGGTGAGCGGAAGATTTCTTCCCATCCAATAATCTTCCCAAAAATAGGTACTTGAGCCATCCTCAATTGAGCATTTAAAGAACTAGGAGAATAAGGGAAAACTAAATAGGAGGTTTAGAGGAACACAAACTTACTTCTCCAGGGAGAGATAATAGAAGAGTCTTGCACTCATCTTTTGATTTCTTCATCAATCGCTTCTAAGCATCTTCAACCCTTTAGATTCTAACAAGTTCTTTTTGTCTCTCTCCCTGGATATGATGTTCAATTTATTAAAGAGGTATCCCCCCCCTTCTCTCTAAAGAAGTTTTATGCTATTTCGAAGAAGATGAGAAATCATTGGTAAGTGTGAGTGGTGAAGTAGAAGTTCTTATGGAGGAACTAGTGCAATAGGAGTTGCTATCAGAGTATATGTTTGCAGAAGCCTATAATCATATTTTTGCGAGTGAAGATATTGGGTCACTTAAATCAGAGTCTTTTGCTGTAACTTCTCCAATGTCTCCTTTGATTCCTGACAAATTCGCTTCTTTGGTTAAGGTACGCTGTCTTCCGTTGCGGGCAATTCCTTCTAGTTCTCCAAGAGCTAAAGTTTAAGGGTATTCTTATTTGTTTAGAGCACTTTGCATTTTCATAGATTGCTTGAGCAAGTTGAAGTTTTTTAATGTCCTATTTGCCTTAGTGTCTCGTTTCCCTCGCATAAGGGTCAGTTTGATGTTTCTCTATGTTTGGCCCAGTTTGTCTTGGTTTGATTTTTCTCTTAGTTTCTTATGGGACTCTCTCTAAGTTTCTTGTGCTTTTTAGTCGAAGGTTTTCTTCTTCTTGGCCTGTGTTCTTCATAAGTTGTGTTTGTCTCCTATATTTATCAAATACTTGGAGATCTTGTATTTTGTAGTAAACTCTTTTCATTATATCAATGTAATTTTTGTTTCTGTTTCAAGAAAACAAAACTTACTTCTCGAGACCCAATCAAAGGGAGGAGGGATAACTCCAATGACCTTGAAACTATCTCCCAATTAACAAGATGAAATCCTCCACTCGTCAACCCACAAGAAATTCCTCATAAACTTCTCTAGGCTCTTATCGAGCGAAGCAGGAATTCTAAAAAGGAGAGATAGTAGGATCACAGATAAGACAGCTTGGATGAGACTTGAGAGTAAATGTTCCTCACTTGGAAAAGATTATTTTTTCAATAAAGGTGCTTGTGGACCTTTCAAAACACCACAAACCTCCATTTTCTTTAAAATATATATATATATATATATATATATATATATCACGAAGCAAGGTGCTAGTGGACCTTTCCAGTAACCATAAACCAAAACGGGATGCCCCTCAAATTGTGACCACAAGGGAGCCCCAAACAGAAAGAAGCCAACACACTCACCTCACAACCCACAATAGCTGCCAACGAATTATTTCTATTCTCTCTTTACTTTACAATAGAAATGAAATAAAAAAGTATTTGAGTTTAATCTGAAGGTTTTGGTACCTAATGAAAAACCATTATAAATTTTTCTTGTGAATTACAAAGGTATAGCAGAACCATTTCTTGTTACAAAAGCATGTCAGTCCTTTAATACAATCTTCATTCCCAAAATTATAGTGAAAAGAAATGCATTAAAATATCCTAAATATATCTATATCTATATATATATTTCTTTTTTTAATAGAAAGAACTACTTTCATTGAGAAAAAAAAAATGAAAGAATACAAGGGCAAACTAAAATCAAATCCACAAAATCCCCATTAAAAAAAAGAGGTCCAACTAAGTAAAATGTTGCCAAAAGAATAGTTATAAAAGTCTTTGACATCGAAGCTCAAAGGGAGACATGAAACTTAACTAAGGACCAAACATTACTAGGGCCCCTCTCCATCCCTCTAAACACTCCGTTATTTCTCTCTCCCCATATATCCTATAACAAAGTGCACACCCCAACATCTCAAAGAATGCGGGTCTTTTCTCTAAAAGACGGATGAAGGAGGTAATTAAACCACTGACACTCCTCTAAGGAGCCAACATAAAACCAAACTCCTGAAAAATTGATTCCACGTCAACCTCGCAAATTCACATCCCAAAAAAGAAGATTCAAGTCTTCCTCCACCTTCCGACAAAGAATACGACTCGGTCCATCAAGTTTACATGATTGAATAAAACTTGCCAAGCAAAGAACTTAACTTTCTTTCGAATCTTAATCCTCCACGAGGCATCAAAGACAGACTTACTAATCTAGCAAATATCGAAAGAATGACTTGCAAGAGAACCATCTAGCGAGACAAGACTCCAAACATAAACGTCCTTTCTCCCAAGCCTAAAACCAAACTCTCCAATAGAAGAGAAAAGAGTGACAACCTCGATCATTTCTTTATCATTCATTAGTCAACGATCGACGAAAGTCAAACTAGAAAGAAATAGAGCTCCCTGACCAAACTAGGAAGTTAGATATAAAACGATGCTTATGGGAAGACAGATGATAAAGATGAGGAAACACAGAGCAAAGGGGTCTATCCCCCACCCATTGAACCTCCCAAAATACGTTTTCTTACCATACCCCGCTACACAATGAACAAGATGGAAGAAAGTGGAGAGCTCCAAAGAAATGTCATTCTAGAAAGTGCCTTAACCCCACTCCAAAACTAATCAAAGAGATAAGGGCCAAATTTGCATTACCTATCACAAGGGAACCTTCACATGCCGAGTTAAATCTTGTAATAATGAAAAATGAACAACTGAATGCATCTATTGGTTTGAGACGAGATGTGAGAGGTGTGAAGACATATATTTAATATGTAAGTCAAAATCCATACCACAAAGTTATTTTCTGACGTTAGGTTTTGCATGGCCTCTTCAGTATTCTTCATTTGAAAATAGATATCTGCAATGGAGCAACATAACACAATCAATAAGATAATAGGGAAAATAGTCAAGGCTGGCCTTGAGTATGAGAATGTTGTACTCTTATGTTGGACATACTTCCATGTTCGTCAGTAACATATGGTAGTTCTGGCCAGATAATATTTTCCTGAACTTCATTGTTAATCAAACCCGCGAACATTAATGTTGCTTTGCTATTTACCTGAACATGGAATGCTATTGAAAATATTAATCATCAAAATCTTGTATGAAATATCAACCTATATATAATACAGAATTACAAAAGCAACTCCTTTTAATATAGCTCCCACCTACTTTCGCTTTAGAGTAGGAGGTTCAAATCTTCATTCCTATATTTGTTGTACTAAGGGAAAAATAAAGTTTTAATATCCTACCCCCATTAAAACATAGGTGATAACAGAAAAAGAGAATCATCCAACATTTGTAAGACTTGGACCAAAGGGAAGCAATATGCTGCAGTAGCTGTACGTTCTCCCACATTTCACAACCAGGTCCGATAAAATAGCTACATACAGGAAAGAACATGTTCACAGAAAATTTACATCTATAAAAACTAAGCAGTAGTGTCTTTGTGGTTGAGCGTTGAGGTGGACAGGTTTCGACCTTTGCTTTTCTTATCTTTCTTAGACTTATTGGTCAGTTATGAAATCAAAGTGACTGTTGTTTTAAGAAAGTCGCTAAAATTATCATTTAATCCAAGCCCATATATTCTATCTTCAGGGCCAGAAGTAAGGTATTTATCTTTTATATTATTTTAATTATAATGAAAACCCCTAGAGTTATCTTTCTTGCTATGCCTTGGTGCAAACTTACATTTTTCTTTAGCTCATATAGTCTTTCCACTCTTTTGGCCAATTGGAGAGGTCTAGTGTAGCTTCTTTAGTTTTGGCTTATTCCTTTTTGTAAATTTCATACATTAATGAAATTTGTCTCTTATCAAAAAAGAAAAAAGAAACAGAAAAAGAACACCTAGTGCGAGGAGTTTATTTTTAGGACTTCCCAGGATGAGTAGTAATTCATCATTTTCCAAGTCATTAGGCATTGAGCTGGCAGAAAGATTGTAACATGTTCCAAGAACTTGGAGACATGGCATCTACGGTATTTACGTGAATGAATCCCATTGTTTGTGTACAAAAGAGAGAGGAAAAAGTTGAGTTTATCATTACTATAAAAGGTAAAAAGGTAGTGAAAATTTGGGTCCATTGTTTTTGTTTCTAAGATAAATAGATAATCTTCCAAACTTCAAGATTAGCCATCTTACATCGGTTCACAAAATTATTTTATATAAATCTCATTGCATGCACGATGTAGATTAGTGTAGCTGGGTGAATTTTCAGTCTTTGACCTCCACTTTGGTCCTCGAGAACGTGATGGAAAAGGAATATATAATTCAAACAAATGAATGCCTTCCAGCGGTAACATTTGTTGCTGCATAAAGCAGTAATGCAAACAACCTTCCTGCTAGTGATGCATCACATCTATTAAACATCGTGATTAAGTATGACATTAAGAACAGCATTAGTCTAAATTGATACCTCAATGATTGTTCTCGTAGTTTCTGCAGAGGTAGGTCTAACATCCTCAGCAATCTCTGTTATTGATTTCACAAGCTCCTCAGATGGATGATACTGCAATCCCCTATTTTGTTTAATTGGATCTGATGCAGAGCCCAAATGCTCTGCTGATGCTTGGATTCCATTCTTTTTGAGATTGTTCCTTCCCAAGAGAGACTTACTATTAAGTCTTTGGCATCTTTTCCTGCAATTTAGTTATCAGGTTTTAGTATTCTAATCGTTCTTTTCTAGTATCTGAAATTGTGGTGTTCGTGCAGTTCTCCTATTGCCTTTTACATACATATACCTGATCAAATTTGATGTTCATAAACAGAAACAGTACCATTTGGTCAAGTTTCTCTGTACACAATAATTATAAAATATATACATAAGTGGCATATCAAAGCACCACTGAGATCTAGTAACCATCAGATACACAATCTTTCCAGAAAGATCTCAAACAACACAGTTGCCAATAACATTAATCCTTTTGATGCTTGCCAATTGCGATTCCATAAAGACCACATCTTATAAGAATAAAAAAAACATTGTCTGAATTATGAGTTCTTTCTCATTGCATTAGGCTTGGACCGTATAGTATGTACAAGTATTTTCTAATCATAAATTTGTATTCAACTCGGACTTTTATTCAATTTATTGCAAATTTTCAGTAAGTGGAAGCAGGATAAGGACTAAAAATCCCGCACACGTATGTTACCAAGAAACTCGTCGACAAAATTATTTAATAAAAAATAAAATAAAAAAAAGGAAAAGAAAGTAGCAAGCTCAAGCTAAGTACCAATGCACGTCGGAAGTGCAAGAATGCAAAAGCCGGCAAAAGCTGCTAGCATGGACTATACTAGATACATCCTCCGAAGTCCAAGCTGGACGGTGATCTGTACAAGCACACGAGCAAAAACAAGGAAGATAATTAGTCTAAGCCATGCACCAAAGAAAATACCGGAAAAACTTCAGAAAGAAACGCTGTGGAATCGTATGCTTCATTGCTTTTATCAGATATCAATTAAAGCAACCAAAAAGATTGCTTCCTATTCCACATACGCTTAATTCAAAACAGGATTAAAGAACACTAGTCTCAGCTTGGCAGCCAAGAAAATGCAGGGGAAAACACCAAAAAGAAAGGCAGCGGAATCTCGAGCTCCATTGTTTCAAACAGAAATCACATTGAGCAATCAGAACAACTGTTTCCTCTTCCTCTTTCGCTTAATTCCAAAAACATAGAAGAAAAGTAGTCTCCGCTCGGCAGCAGAGAAAAATGCGGGAGAAAACGCCAAAGAAAGAAAGAAAAAAAAAGCTGTTGAATTTTAAGCTCCAAAGCTTTCAATAAAATTCAAGTTAAGCAATAATAAAAATTGTTTCCTCTTCCTCATTCGTTTAATTCGAAAAAAAACATTGAAGAAAAATAGTCAGCTTGGCATCCATTAAAAATGAGGGAAACAGAACGCCAAAAAGAAAATCCGTGGAGTCCTGAGCTCCATTGCTTTCAACATAGAGCAAGTTAAGCAATCAAAACAATCGTTTCCTCTCCTTCTTTCGTATAATTCGACCAAAAGAATGGAGAACAGAGAGTATAGCTCATCTTCTGAAGTAAGTAATGGCGGCGGAGAAGAAAGAGAGAGAGAGAATTACAGGACAAGGCAGAGGAGTAGCAGAAGTTTGCGCCGGCGGGAAATCGAACGGCCAGAGCAGTTTCGATCATTCTTTCACCTTTTTTCTTGGTAATGCGCTATTGAAGTAGGAGATCCACAGGCATTTTCGAAGAGAAATTGTGTATTAGGATGAGGTACCTGCTCTTCTTATTGGCTTCACGTGGAAAATATCCTTTGCGGCAATGAATATGCCATTGCCGTTCGAGCGAACGTCTACGGCATTCCGGTCAAGCCCAATGGCAGCAATCTATTGGGCTCTCACGTTATGTGCAGCCCATTACCTTTGATTTTCTTTTACTTTTGTGTTTGAGAAATTATACATAAGGCTACTTTAGAGATGTTAAAAAAAATCCGATGATCCGAAAAAATTAGATTAAATATACTCTAAATTTCAATTAATTTAGTTTACATAGTCTTAGAAATTATAATTTCTATCATTATATAATTGGATAAAATTACTTAAATAGTCTAAACTATTTATGAGACTTTTATCAAATCATGTTAGACTAAAAAAATAACAAATGTTTGAATATAGCTCAATTAATATATAAGTGTGTTAGTAATCACAAAATTTGTGGTTTGATTCTTCTACTCAAATTATAATAACAATGAAATAAAAGGATAAAAAGATTGTAGATCTCTTTTGGTAATAATTTTATTTGTTGTTTTTAAAAATTTATTCTAGGAAGACTACATCCACCTCAAAATTTTTTATTTATTATCTAAAACTCTCCCTTTTTCTCATTCTATCTCTCTCAACGTTTGTGTTTGATTACTGAGAAGATTTCAGAACGAAAACGAAAAATTTGTTCTTAGATACGAAGAATGCTTTGTGCTAGATGATGAAATTCACTCTTCTTCCCTTCAATAGTGATTTCGCGCTTCTGCTTCGTTCTTCCTCCTAAGCTCTTAGAGTTAAAAATTTGGATTTCAATTTATCAAAATCTATTGATATTTGTTTTCATTTGCTGGCTCAGGATGCTTACTTTGATTTACACTTTTCCATCATATCCAAAAGGATAGAATCTGTTACATTTTCCTGGCGTGCGAGCAGTTCAGTTGTAAGCCTTCTGGTCAATTGCTTTGTTGCTAGCCATAATGAAACTTAATCAGACTTATACCTTATACGTCGTTTGTTCATTTCGATTGTGAAGAAGCAATGTCTGATAAATGGAAATTGGATTTATGTATCGTAATTTTTAGACAGATCCTGACCTTTTCTTTCACTTCTTACCCAAGAATTTCGACTTATTTTTAGGTATGCGCTGCAAAGGGTCCACGGCCGAGATATCCTCGGGTCTGGAAAACCAAAAAGAGAATTGGGATCAAATCCATGGCAGCATGCTTGTTGATTGTGTAAGCTCTCTTGTTCTTGTCTCACTAATCCAATACCCTCCATCCACAAAAAGAAGGATGCCATTATGCCTATTGAAATTGAATTTTCATTGCAGAAAATCTTTTCTGTCATCTTGATACAGGGTATATTTGGGATGCATTTTAAGACTTTTGAAAGAAGCATTTTAAGTGCTTTTAGGATTCAAGATTTTAATTACTCTTGACAGCATAACCAAACATCAAGCGATTTTTAAATAATGCTTTTAATTTTCCAAAAAAAAAAAAAAAAAAAAAACACACAAAGAGAATGGAAGAGGATAATTCAGGTACATTTCCTATGTAGGACCTTCTTGCATGTTTATTTTGTGTCCTTTCTTGCTCTGCCGTTTCTCTTGACGATGTTTCCGACCAAATGAGTTAAGAAAAATGGGTGTACTATTGTAGTTGACGAAATGGATGTTAAGTAAAGGCCAAGGAAGAACAATGGGAAGCTATTTCACGTTATTAAATGCCTTAGCTGAAGATGGAAGACTTGATGAAGCTGAAGAGTTTTGGAACAAATTGTTTTCTCAGCATCTGGAGAGCATGCCTCCTATATTCTTTTATAAAGTGATATCCCTCTACTACGATCGGGCAATCACAAGTTATTTGAGGTATTCAGTTTTATTGCTACAGAAGTAGTTTCAACTGAATACAAAGCTTTACCCATTCCTTCCTTGCCTTGAATACTTTAGAAGTGAAAGTTGTCCCCATAAACCAACACGGGTCCTTTCAGCATGCTTTGTCCTCGCTCACATGAGTCCTAGGAAATTTCCCAGGAAGTTACCCAACATAGGATTACTCCAAGCTAGAGTTCTTATGATTGAGCCACCGAAAAGGAAGGTGCACGTTGTTGGTATAGGTAGTAACTTTCAATTTTTTTAAACCTTTCTTAACCATACTTTCATGTCTTCAGGATCCCTCTCGTTCGGATGTGATACCGGTTCATTCATGTACCCCTCCTGAACTCGGGTCGTACTGTACAAAATAGTAATTTCAGTAATGGTTTTAGTGAGCTTGACAAAATGGAACATAGTTCAACAGAGCCTAAGGATTCTAGTCTTGAAGATGATGAAGAAATGAGTGAAGATCCAGATGAAATTTTGGAAGATGAATGTATGTCAAAAGAATCCAGTTTTGAGCATGATTTCATGGGGTTTGTATTGGGTTTTATGTCTTAAAACTCGCAGTTTGTAAAATTAAATATATTTTATTATCAATAAAAGATGTTATTCGACATTTCTTCAATAAAGATATTGAATCTATTAATTGCATTCATAGAGTCTAAATCCAATAATCTAAGATTTATGGCTATTACATGAATACTTAACTTTATGTAGAGACATAAAGATTGATCAAGTTCGAGTAAATAGCCAAAACAGTCTAGTACATGATTAAGGTTGGGTACCTTATTCTGGTAAAATTATTGGATGCGGCCTACTCTATAGTAGTTACAAGTTGTTGTAAAGATACTAAAAACGAAGTGATCCAGATTCGTTCATGTATTCACATGAGGAGTGGGAGCGTCCTATGCAATGAGTTTGCATAAGATCAAACAAGAAATAAGTCACTCTTACTTTTTAACGTTGTTTACTATTTAAGACTAACTATTTTGCTTAGATGGCCTAGGTAACTCAATCTTAACTATGAACTCTTGTCTATTCGAGATTAACTTTAGATTTGCATAGGTGAGGGTTGACTCAACAACGCCGGCTCAATAAGCCTCCCATTTAAGGGGTAAGACCTGGTAGATAGTTGGGAACATAGGGTGCAAGACAGAATTCACGCCTACCCGATTTAGGGATATGAGAAAGGTTGTTCTCTTAAGTACTGAATCCAAATCTTGAACAATGGGTCCCACCCTCTCACTGGCTCGAGAGGGATCCATTTAGTGATTGGATCCATTTAGTTATTGGATCATAAACCAATTGTTCATTGGAGGATTAGTTGGAAGTTAAAGAACAAGACATAATATTGAGGTTAAAACAGCACATTGACCTAGACGATATCACGAACAACCTGTGAAGGGTCGACTTACTAGTTATGGTTATATCGTGTGGACACAAATATATCTACAGTGAGGAGAGTGCAACTATCGAGCTATAGTGGTGTGATCCGATAGTTAACGAATACTGATTAATTTGGTCTAAAGAGTTTACCCAATTAATCTTAATCATTGGAGCTTATGATCTGTAAGTCCATAAAGTTTCTCTACTAGCTCGTAAAACATGAACACCTTGAATTATTAAATTGAGTGAATTTGGTATGATATCAATTTGGAGTGTTCAAATTGAATTTCAAAGAAATGTTTAAATTGAAATTAGGGTTTTGAGTTTGAATAAATTCAAAATCAAATTAGGGTTTGTTTAATTATATTCGATATAATTAACGTTTAATTTGTTGAAATTAAACGAAATTGGAGAGTTTATAATATTTAAATATTGATTTAAATATTAATTACATGAATAAGATTCATGTTTAAAATTAGGTGTGTGATCAATTTAATATTTGATATTAAAATTTAATTAATTAGAAATCATTTTCCAATTTAAATTCAATTTAGGAAATTGAATGATTTAGATTTAATTAATTATGAATGAATTAAATTAAAGTATTAATTGATTATGAATTAATTAAATTGAATTTAAATTTAAAAAGAAAAAATTGGAAATTGAAACCCAAAAGTGGGTTGATCTTAGTAGGAGGTGTTCCTCCATGAGATACACACAAATCCCATCATCTAAATTTCAAGCAGCTGCTGGCCAAGCTCAATTTCTGAAGTGGTTGCATGTAAAGGCTGGTTAAAACTCTCCAATTGAGCTGATGAAGGAAGATATAGTTGCTGAAATCTGGTTTCAGCTGACTTCTTCTTCTTTCTCTTGAAACCCACATAACTCTTTCAACAAATTCACTCAAATCTGAGTTCCACCACTCAATTTTAAGGTTAAGAATAGTAGAGAAGATCTCTTGGTGGTTCACGGTTGATTTGGTACTGAATTGGAATGAAAAACAGCTTGAAATTTGAAGAATTCATTAAGAGATATGTAACATAAAACCCATTTGTGATTTTCTGAAAATGCATGCTTTAAAACTCAAAATAAGATTATGTTTCCTCTAGCATAATCTGTTTTAAAGTCAATCTTGTTGCCGTAAAACTTCTAAATTGGTATATAGAGACAAAAAAAAAAAAGAAAGAAGAAAAAAAAGTTCTAATGCACTATCACTGTGTGGAAGAGTCCATTTACTCACGGGAGGGGTCGGTTGTCTCACTAATAATAGAACGGTTTTTCATTCATCATCAGAATCAGAGCCTTCTGAACTTAGACTCTGCTTATATGCTTTTCCATTGGCAATAGGGCTATTCTTTTTCACATCTTGTTCATCAGCTTCGTCTCCGGTTGTACACAGCTCTCGTAATCATCATTTTCCTCTTCCTCTTCAATTCCATCTTCCATGGTTGGTCCTTCTTTTTCCATAAGGCCTCCATGGGTACCCGCACGGGTACGTTTCAAGATTTTCACTTTCAGGTTTGTTTCGTTATCGCAACCGATCCAAGAATCACACAGGCAGTAACAAGTTAAATTGTAGTTTCCCTCAGCTGGGGCGTGGAACTTGCCTAGAACCAGTCTTGATCCTGCTTTTACCTTCTCCACTGCTTCCCTAACTGCAGCACTGGTTTCCTTCACACTTGCTCCAGATCCCTCCATTTGTTACTCAATCGCCTTGGAAGCAGCAATTATGGTTGTAGCCTCATCCATGAAACTGACCTTCTGGTAAAACCACACATTATTTGAATTCGGATCTGCAAGTAAGAACCACAAGTTCACTTCTTTGTGAAATGGGCAGTGGAGGGGCATGCAGTGTTGGAATAAACAATATATTTTTTAATCAATTATCCCACTCTGGTGTGAATCTAATAGAATACTAATTAACTAGCAATAACAATAATAATCAAGTAAGGACACAAACAATTTTAATGTGGAAAAACCCCTCAATGTGAGGAGTAAAAAAAACTACGTACCGAAGTCAAAATCTCCACTATAATCAATAACGGGTTATAATGAGTTCTCCCTAGTCACAACTAGAGGCATACACAGTAAATATCTCAAAATTAACAATCTTGGCAACAAACAACAACAAATTGAGGAGAATAAAATTAGAAACGTCTCACTTGAATTGGCAACCAATTACCTATGGTATTATACTGTAAGTAGCTCCAAACGAAATCTCCAACGTTCAGATTGAAGACCCTCGTGTCAAAAACATGTCATCAAAATTTCAGCTTGATCGGATCACAAATTAATCTCCAATGGCTGAAAAACATTGTTGGTCGGATTGCCAAAAAGTCTAATTTTTCTGCCGTTTTAATCTCTCGTATTTCATGCTACATCTCATGACCGACGACTACAAAGTTATTTAAAAAAAAAAAAAGTGATTTAACCCTAATGGGCCTTAGGCCTTCACAAAGTAAATAACCCAACAAATCTCTCCCTATTTCACTTTGTGGAGGAACTTGTCATTCCCACGGTGGAACGACAAAACTCAAGCTTCTCTCTTGGTAGATTCTTCATCAACATATTGGATCCATTATGATTAGTATGTATCTTCTCAAGATCAAACAATTCATCATTCAAAGCATCTCTCATCCAGTGATACCTCACATCTATATGCTTTGTTCTAGAATGAAATGTAGCATTCTTACCAAGATTAATAACACTATGATTATCGCAGTATATCACATATCTTTGTTGCTTGAAGCCAAGCTCTTGTATAAAGCGCTTCATCCACAGCATCTTTTTACAAGCCTCTGCTGCAGCAATATACTCCGCTTCAATTGTAGAAAGTGCAACACACACTTCTACAACCATAACTGCCAAGATACTTAATAACGGGCAGAAATGCACGTTATCATAGTGCTAAGTTCTTAAACAATGTTAGATTTCATTGATGAAATATGATTAATTGCGTCCATTAAGCATAAATTCTATAATATTGTGGTCGCATGCGTTCATCGCATCAGAACTATTGATTTTTGTATTTTTTTTGCAGAATATGCGTTCACGCAATGCAAAGATTGCGATCATAGGAATTCATTGGTCGAGCGCAACTTCATCGCAAGGTTTTGCGTTGATCGTGCTCGCACACATTCACCCAAGAAGGATCGCCGCAACTTGGTCAGCACAACATGGTGGACGCATCCGAGTGAAAGGATAATTAAGAGCGATGAGACAGAAAGCTGAGGACAGTCGGATCTAAATTAAGTTGACAGCCGATAACGGTCACGAAGTACATTCAGCTTTATCAGTGACAATTATCCGACGCATCAGTTAGGAATTAAAGCTGTCCTATCTGTACAACTAGGAGGGAGAAGCCGCCTTTCCCATGGAAACTCTATAAATACCAAGTGCATTCTTCAGAAGGGGGTTCACGACTTTTACAATCTTTTGTTCCACAAGTTCACGCCTCAGTCCATAGTTTTCTTTCATTTTAAGGCGGACGCGAGGAAGAAAGTTGTGTCGGTAGATCGTTCCGGTAAGGTTGGGAAAGTGCCGGAAGCTCCAAAATAAAGAGAGGGTCGACGCCTGCGGAAGCAGGAATATCTTTAGATCAGAATAGAGAATCAGTGTAAAAAGCCTCGGTCAGCAAGGAATTGCTACCGGGCTCTCTTCCTTTACTTTCCATTGACATTTTGTACTCAACTCATTTATAAGAATGAAATTTCCTTCTCTATATTTGTTCACTCTCTGTTGTTCACGCATGAGTAGCTAAATTAGTTGAATGGGTTGAGAAGCATTTAGCTAGTATAACTAGGGAATCTTCATTCTTTACGATTATCTTGTTTATGTATGCTTCATTCGTCCATTAGAGATACTCGGGAGGGTAGTCTAAGGACAGAATCTAGCCTTGGGAAGGTCAGGTTAGAATCTAAGTTTGGAAGAACCAGATTAGAACGCATAAACGAGAGATAGGTGCTTAGGAATGAGCACTATTTGTTATTAATGCATTGCATGCATCTTAGCGATAAGATATGATTGTATGCAGTCACCTTGCTTTCATGCATTTTGCATCAACGCATAGGACAAGAGTAGAGACTTAGGGATAAGCTCAATGGACAATTTGCATTCAACATATGCGTCCTAGACTTAGGAGCATCACATTTACATTAGAAAATGACTTGCTGTGCATGGTTGTAACATGATCACATAGTCTGACGCATTCCCGAGTAATGCTAGCTAAAGATCTTCTCAACCCATTCATCGCATACTTATTGCATCTATCAATGCAATTGTCTTTCTCAAATCCGCCGCCTTTATTTATTTCTTTTTCATCAACACAAATAACAAACCCAAATTAGCAAAAGCAATGTCTCCTTGCATAATATGGATTCCAAACATTCATGATCTGGATGTGAATGAGTCGAATTACTTATCCCTTGGTCTATTAGTGAACTATCTCTCCAGGGATTGTGAAAGATGTTCCACTAGAAATATTCTTGTTATTGCTTCAACCCATATTCCCCAAAAAGTGGATCCCGCTCTAATAGCTCCGAATAAATTAAATACATGCATTAAAATACGAAGGTTTCTTATTCCACAACAACGAAAGCACTTTTTCACTCTTTCATATACTAGGGGATTTCACTTGGAAAAGAAAATGTTCCATACTAATGGATTCGGTTTCATAACCATGGGTTCCAATCTACGAGATCTTGTAGCACTTACCAATGAGGCCCTATCGATTAGTATTACGCAGAAGAAATCAATTATAGACACTAATATAATTAGATCTGCTCTTCATAGACAAACTTGGGATTTGCGATCCCAGGTAAGATCGGTTCAGGATCATGGGATCCTTTTCTATCAGATAGGAAGGGCTGTTGCACAAAATGTACTTCTAAGTAATTGCTCCATAGATCCTATATCTATCTATATGAAGAAGAAATCATGTAACGAAGGGGGTTCTTATTTGTACAAATGGTACTTCGAACTTGAAACGAGCATGAAGAAATTAACGATACTTCTTTATCTTTTGAGTTGTTTTGCCGGATCGGTCGTTCAAGACCTTTGGTCTCTACCCGGACCCGATGAAAATAATGGGATCACTTCTTATAGGCTTGTTGAGAATGATTCTGATCTAGTTCATGGCCTATTAGAAGTAGAAGGCGCTCTGTTGGGATCCTCACGGACAGAAAAAGATTGCAGTCGATTTGATAATGATCGAGTGACATTGCTTCTTCGGCCCGAACCCAGGAATCCCTTAGATATGATACAAAATGGATCTTGTTCTATCGTTGATCAGAGATTTCTCTATGAACAATACGAATCGGAGTTTGAAGAAGGGGAAGGAGAAGGAGTCCTCGACCCGCAACAGATAGAGGAGGATTTATTCAATCACATAGTTTGGGCTCCTAGAATATGGCGCCCTTGGGGCTTTCTATTTGATTGTATCGAAAGGCCCAATGAATTGGGATTTCCCTATTGGGCTAGGTCATTTCGGGGCAAGCGGATCATTTATGATGAAGAGGATGAGCTTCAAGAGAATGATTCGGAGTTCTTGCAGAGTGGAACCGTACAGTACCAGACACGAGATAGATCTTCCAAAGAACAAGGCTTTTTTCGAATAAGCCAATTCATTTGGGATCCTGCAGATCCTTCACAAGTCCTTGTGTTCGACCCTGGACTTACCAAGAAACTCAGAGGAATTTATACTTGAATTCCACTGGGAAAACTTGAGTGCACAACGCAATTCCATCGACGCATTGCATCCATATTTCTACCACATAATTCCGAGCATCAACACTGCACCACCTGCAAATGTTATCAAGTAACTAGTAGTAGACTTTTTGTTATCTAGATCTCCTGCCATATCTGAATTAGTGTACCCAACAAGAAATAGCTTTCCACCTCCAAATGTGAGCTTCAAACTGGAAGTATCTCTCAAATATCTCTTGATGCACTTGACTGCCTCCCAATATTGTTTTCCTGGATTGGATATAAAACGACTAACAACACCAACAGTGTGAGCAATATCAGGTCTAGTGTATACCATGACATACATCAAACTCCCAACTGCTGAAGCATAAGGGATTTTGCTCATATTTTCCTTCTCTTTATCTGTAGAATGACTCTATTTGCTACTCAGTTTGAAGTGACTAGATAAAGAAGAACTGACCGGTTTCACTTTACTCATGTTGAAACGCTCAAGCACCTTCTCCAAGTATTGCTCTTGTGACATATACAATCTCTTGGAAGCTTTGTCTCGAACTATTCGAATTCCAATAATTTTCTTTGCTAGCCTCAAGTCCTTCATGGCAAAGGATTTGCTCAATTGTTTCTTCAACCTATAAATTCTTGAAACACTCATGTCAACAATCAAAATGTCATCAATATAAAGCAATAATATAATAAAATCATCATCAAAAAATTTCTGGACAAAAACACAATGATCAGAAGTAGTCTTTTAGTAGCCTTACTCTCCCATAACTGACTCAAACTTCTTATACTACTGCCTCTGTGCCTGTTTCAACCCATAAAGACTTTTCTTCAATTTACACACCATATGCTTTTTGCATTTCTGTTCAAAACTCTCTGGTTGTTCCATGTAGATTTCTTTATCTAAGTCCCCATGAAGAAATGTAGTCTTAACATCCATTTGCTCAAATTCTAAGTCAAAACTAGTTGCCAAACCCAGAACTACACGTATAGAAGACATCTTGACAACTGGATCAAAAATTTCATCAAAGTCAACACCTTTCTTCTGACTGAACCCTTTGACAACCAATCTCGCTTTGTAACGTGGATTTGAGGTATGTTCTTCCTGTTTCACTCTATAAACCCACTTATTTTTCAGTGTAGTTTTTCCTTTAGGTAATTTCACAAGCTCAAAAATGTGATTTTCATGTAAATACATCATCTCATCTTTCATGGCATCAATCCACTATCTTTTGTGCTCATCTTCTATGACCTCTTCATAACTTTTAGCACTCTCCCATCAGTCAATAACAAATATTCATTAGCTGAATATCTTATTGACATACGTCGATCTCTGATAGATTACCTGAGTGAAACATCTATAGGAACTTCTGTTTCTGACAACTATTCTTGAACACTATCATCTGCCTCAACCTATTCAAAACCCTCAAAACCCTCAAAACCCTCATTTTCTATTTGTGTAGAAGGTTGTGTCAAAGAAACTGAACTCAAATCAATTAGATCATCATTGTGCTCAGACTTTGTTTTATTTGTCTTCTCAATGTCTAGTATCGTTTGGTCTTCAACAAACACAACATCTCGACTTCTTATGAGCTTCTTCTATACGGGATCATATAATTTATAACCAAACTCATCTTGGCCATGGCCAAGAAATACACATAGTCTAGTCTTTGCATCAAGCTTCAATCTCTCATCTTTAGGAACATGAACAAAAGCTTTACAACCAAAGATATGCAAGTGATCATAAGATATATCCTTATTTGACCATATTCTATTCGGAACTTCTGATCCCAAAGGAACATATGGTGTGGGATTCAAAACATGTACAATTATATTCAATGCTTCATTACAGAACGATTGTGATAACTGTGATTTTGAAAGCAAGCATATCATTCTCTCAACTAGTGTTTTGTTCATTTTCTCAACTATGCCATTTAACTGAGGAGTCTTAGGAGGTGTCTTTTGAGGTCAAATACCATGAATTTTACACTACTCATCAAAAGGTTCACAATACTTACCTTCATTATCAATCTTAATACACTTCAACTTTTTATCAGTTTCTCTCTCAACAAGGGCATGAAACTGTTTAAACACCTGTAATACCTGATCTTTAGTCTTCAAGGTATAGACCTATATTTTCTTTGAATGATCATCAATAAACATCACAAAATATGATGCACCTCTAAGTATTTTTATTTTCATAGGATCACACACATCAGAATATACCAAATCTAGTACATTTGGTTTCCTTGAATACTGAGATGACTTAAAAGTAACTCTAGCCTGTTTTCCTGCCAATGGGGACACCTTTTTAGGGTGCACTCTTTATATCAAGAAGATGATTTTTCTTGGCTAAAATCTTCAAACCCTTCTCACTCATGTAATTGAGTCTTTTATGCCAAAGCTCAACATTCGCTTCGTCGTTCACTGTATTTATATCACAATCAGTGATCTTAGCCTCCATATAATACAGTGAGGAATATTTCTCTCCCTTAGCTATCACCATAGAGCCTTTAATAAGTTTCCATTTACCATCATAGAAGGTATCACAGAAACCTTCATCGTCAAGCTTACCTGTAGACATAAAATTCATGCGAATATCAGGAATGTGCTTCACATTCTTCAAAATCAGCTTAGAACCATTCTTGTTCTCCAAATGTACATCTCCGATGCCAACTGCTTTTGCTAATCCATCATTACCCATCCTAACATTGCCGAAATCACCAGGTGTATAGGATGCAAAGAAATCCCTCTTTGATGTAGAATAAACTAAGGCACCACTGTCAATCACCCAACTGCTCTGTTGTGTAGCAAGATTTATAACATCACTATTAAATAAGATGTAAAAATCTTCGGTAGCTATAGTAATTATGTCTGCATCACTGTCATCGTGTTAGTGTCAGAGAATGCGCAGCGGAAGTGAAACGCATCAATAAGCATTCTAATTCATTAATTTTGGTTATAAATTAAGCATGCTCATAAACTAATAAGCGGATTTCATAACATACCTTTGTAGAACCATTTGAATCTCGAATTCAGCTACAAATCTCGTCCAAATCAGCTTGTGAACTACCTTAAGGCCTTTCCTACTATTCTCTTGGAGCCTTAGATTGAGTTGTGAGACTCAAAATAAGCTTGAATAAAGGGAATTTGGAGAATAAGCTCACTGTTACACCATGAAAGAACACCTTCTTCAACCACAAAGTTTTTCAACAAAAACTCATATGTTGCATCAGTTTGCCTACTCGATTCTCAACCAAATCTTCTCTATTTATTGCAAGGCAATCATGCAAAGTAGATTGTTGCATGAAGAGCACCTCATGTTTGGAAGATTGAATCAAGAATTTGGTGGGAAATGAGTGAGCTACTAAGACTGAAAGTGGAGAATTATCACTTTTGGGATTTTCCATTTTCATCTTTTTCCAATTTTGATTTTTTAAATTGATTTCCAAAATCAATTTTTGTTTTCAAAATTGAAATTTTTATTAATTTTACAAAATTAATTCATTAATTAATTTTTTTAATAAAATTAATAATAAATAAATAATTAAACAATTTAATTTATTCTAATTAATTTAATACCAAATATTAAGTTAATTTTACACAAATTCTTCCATCATGAATCCCTCCCTATTCATGAATTTAATATTTAAATCATATGTAAATATTAATTGATTCTTCAATTCCGTTTAATTCTAAGATTAAACGCGTAATTATATTACATATAATTACTAATTCCCTTATTTCTAATTTGAACGTTTCAAATTAACTTATGGCACTACTCTAAGGCTAGTCCATTTACGAGCTAATAGAAGAACCTCGTGGACTATAGATCATGGGCTCCAACGATCCGAGATTAATCGGCTAAACTCTTTACACCGAATTAACCCTCATTCGTTAACTGCTGGGTCACTTCACTAAAGCCCAGAGTTGTACTCCCCTTACTGTAGATATATTATATCTACTCGATATAACCATGATTAGTACGTTAACCCTTCACAGGCTGTTCGTAATAACGGTTGGGTCAAATGGTTGTTTTACCCCCAAGATTACCTCTTGTTCCTTAAGTCCCACTGATCCTCTAATGAACAATTGGTTTATGATCTGATCAACAAATCGAGTCCCTTTTGGGCCAGTGAGAGGGTGGGGTCCCTTGTTCAAGACCCAGAGTCAGCACTTAAGGGAACAACCTATCTACTATCCCTAAATGCAGGTAGGAGCGAATTCCATCTTGCACCCTATGTCCCCAACTATCTACCCGTTCTTACCCTTGAAATGGAGGTTTATTGAGCCGATGTTGTTGGGCCAACCCTCACCTATACAGATCTAAGAATAATCCCAAATAAATAGGAGTTCATAGTTAGCTCAGGATTAAGGTTAAGTTACTTAGGTTATCACTTTGAAATAGACAGTCTTAAATAATAAACAACGTTATAAAGTAAGAGTGACTGATTTCGTGGTCCGATCTTCTACAAACCCATTGCACAGGACGCCCCCACTCCTCATGTCATAATTTGCACGAATTGGGTCACGTCGTCTGTAGCACTTTCAACTCCTTGTAACAACTATAGTGTGGATCGCATCTGATAGTGTTATCAGAATAAGGCACTCAACCTTATTCATATACTATAGACCATTTTGGCTATTTACTCGAACCTGATCTACTTTTATGTCTCCACACAAAGTTCAAGTACTCATGTAATAGTCATGGATCTTTTAGTTTATTGGATTTATTTCTAAAACGAAATAAGCAATTTATATATATTCAATAACAACTTATTGAATTTTTAGAATAAGGTTTATTGTTTACAAATCACGAGTTTTAGGATATAAATCCCAACACATCGTCATTCTTCTTTTCCTTGCCTTTATCATTTTTATTGTCCCTTTTAAATTTCCGACAATGCTTCTTTATATGCCCTTTCACATGACAATAATGGCTCAACATTTGCAAACCGACCATCTTTACTTTTGCTTTTGTCTTTCTCCGTTAGACCTTTACTCCTACTCCTCCCCCTTCTTTTAATAACAAGAACATCTGATTATGAAGAAGAGCCTTATGACTTTCTTCTCATCTCCTCGTTCAATATGCTACTTTTTACTAAGTCCATACTTAGTACACTATTTGGGGTTGAGTTCGATAAGGAAGTTCTAAATGTCTCCCACGAGTCCGAAAATGTACCAAGGAACCATAACCCATGTATCTCATCCTCACACTTGATATTCATCCTAGATAACTAATTAATAATACCTTGGAATGTATTCAAATGATTTAACATGGGTGTTTCATCTTGATTCTTCAATGTCATCATTTGTTTGATCAGGAACATTTGATTATTACCAGTTTTAGGGGCACATAGCGACTCAAGCTTGTTCATATAGTTCGTACATGAGTTTCTTCACCAATATGGTTTAGAAAGTTATTTTCTACCCATAGTCTCATAATCCCAAACACTTTTCTATAACATAATTCCCATTCTTTATCAGTTTTATCATCATGCTTCTCTTCAGAAAAAACTAGAAGATGCAAATCATTTACATATGAAATATCTTCCATCTTTCTTTTCCAAACTTGATAATTTGACTAAGGGTAACCATCTCAGTAGAACTAGTATCCATATTCAACACAAGGTAAAGCCAATTAACTTAACCAAGGCTCTGATACCACTTTGTTGGGATAAACAATATATTTTTGAATCAATTATCCCACTCTTGTGTGAATCTAATAGAATACTAATCAACTAGTAATAACAATCATAATTAAGTAAGGACACAAGCAATTTTGACGTGGAAAACCCCCTTAATACGAGGAGTAAAAAAACCACGGACCGAAGTCAAAATCTCCACTATAATCAATAATGGGTTGCAACAAGTTCTTTTTAGTCACAACTAGAGGCATACAAAGTAAATATCTCAAGATTAACGATCTTGGCAACAAATGGCAACAAATTGAGGAGAATAAAATTAGAAACATCTCGCTTAAATTGGTAACCAATTACCCACGGTAGCTGACTGTAGGTAGCTCCAAACGAAATCTCCACCATTCAGATTGAAGACCCTCGTGTCAAGAACATGGTGTCAAATTTCAGCTCGATCGGACCACGGATCGATCCCCAAATGGTTGGAAAACATTGCTGGTGAGATTTCTAAAAAGTCTAACTTTTATGTTGTTTTAATCTCTCAGTTTGCATGCTACATCTCATTGACAGGCGACTGCAAGGTTATTTAAAAAAAAAAAGTGATTTAGCCCTAATGGGCCTTGGGCCTTCACAAAGTAAATAACCCAACATGCAGGAGAGAGCAGCTACCAACCCGTTTCGACGTTTATATCTAAGACATTTGCTAAAACCATTATGAATGAGACTGAAATAATGGTTTGAAACAAAGAACTACCATCTAACTTTAAGACATTTGCTACCCAAAAGCTACAGAAATAATTTATAAGGCATATTGTTACCACTAGGTTGTCAACCGTCTTTTAACAATATTCTAAAACCATTATGAATGAGACTGAGCACATTCTTCCTAGAATGAATCATTCCATTATCTTCACAAATTTGCCTTTCACAAATTTTCATCAAAAGCGGAGAGTACTGTTGAATGGTCAACATACATGACATCATGATATACAATATAATACTCAACACTAAATGCAACTTGGAAAGTTCAAAGATGTTAAGATACCTTTAACTTTGGACTAGAATTCATTAATTCTTCAAGAAGGCTAGGAGCAAGTTCCAGTACGTATTTAAGCGTTCAAAGGTGGAGGCAAGTTGGCAAATTCATGAGTTAATTGAGCCTTGGATCAACAATGAGATTTTTGTATGGATGACATAAAAATTGGGTAAAAAATATCAAATGACCCATATTAAAAATAAATAAAAAAAAAAGATGTCGAATGACCCTTTGCTGATGTCAAATTTGGTTGAAATTACCAAAATATACTTGCGCGCATGTGGAAAAGTATCTTGCTTTTACTCTCTCTTGGTCTCGCTCTATCTCCCTCTCTCTTGTTTCCTCTCCCTCTCTCTCTATTTCTCTCACACACGCTCTCTCTATATCTCTCTCCCTCTCTCTATATCTCTCGCTCTCTCTTAGTCTCGGTCTCTCTCACTTTCTTAAATTCTATTAACTTTGGTTTTGTTGAAGTTGGTCAGAGAAGAAGTTGCGAGCATCATTGGTGAAGAAGAAGAACAGTCGATACCACCAAGAGGAAGGAAAGAGAACAAGATGGAATGTCTAGCAGTTAACAGATGATGGATCTCATCATTAAAGAGTTTAATCGGCTATTCACATATCGTTGGAGCTTTGAGCCATAGGTCAATAAGGTCCCCTTAGTAGCTCAATGGATTCAAGTTGAAAATAAGTTTTTGGATCAGTTTGAAGTGTTCAAATTGACAAAAGGGATTTCAATTATATATGATATGATTGAATGAGTCAATTATATATGATATGGTTGACATAATGTATTAAATACATTAATTGAAGGAAATAGATATAAATATGATTTATATCTAGCAGAGGAGAAAAGACTATGGTTCATATGTTGCATTCGATGTGATATTAAACCATAGGTTAATGAATATAATATGATTATATTTATTATTTAATTTGACAAATATAGGATAATTGTTGCCCAGCTTTTTCTCCGTAACTGAATGAGATAGTAGGAGGTTGCTTTCAGTTTTCGTAACTAAAGGATAAAATGAAAATTGTTTTCATTTTGTAAAGGATCAGACATTCGCTCACCGGATAGTGTATACTGCTTATTGCATAGCAAACCGAGAGCATACACGATAGCTCAAAGTTTCTAAACGATCGTATACACATGCAAATTCTTCTAAGCGATCGCATAGGATTTACTAAACGATCGTGTACCTCTACCTAAACGATTAAGCATCGTTTATATGATAGACACATGATATTCTCCCACTTGTTTGGTCGTGGTATACGATTATCTCTTCCTCCTTCCCTCTACCAAATCCAACAGAGTCCACACCTCCTAGATTCTCACGCCAAGAATATCGAGGGTTCCAAGTGGTGGTGTCTTCCTTGCTCCGAGTTTGTGAGGATTCCGTTTATGGGTACACGATTTGGTGGATGATAGCTTGGACGTTCTGAGCGAGAGCGAGAGGAGTAGTCCTTAGACGAGAACGTGTTTTCTGTGAAAAAGGGTTCTTCAACTGGTATGTTTCTAGTTCTTTTGTTGTTGTTAGAGTTCAAAGCATGCCTGTAATTTGTTGTTAAATGCATATCTAGTCTGTTAGATTATGAATGCGGTAATTCTGTCACAATGAGTTTGGAATGATCTTACTTCCGCCCAGATGTACTCTTGATAAGAGTTCCTTCATCAACAACATATATGTTCAAGTTATATGAAATAATCTTGGATCTTAGTTTATTGAATTTGCCCTATGTGGACTAAATGTCAAATAAAATAAAATTTTATTTTATTAAATAAATAATTTGTGTATAAATAATTCACAAATTATGAAACCCACGAGATTTAGGGCATTAACCCCAACAAGGACATAAATCCTAACAAAAACTATTTTGTTTGCTTTCAAACAAACCATTTACATGATGCGTTATTTTCTGAATCTACGGTAGTAAATGCAATGGGGGAAGATTTGATTATTACCATCTACTATTAAGGTTGTTAATAAAGTGTCAACAAACATCCTATTACATTTTTAGCCTAAAGGATAACTAGTGATTGCATCTTTAGTCAAAGTCAAATACCAACAAACATCCTTGTCTTGTTTAATTGGTCTTGTCTTCAGTTTCAGTCAAATCGCAAGCTACCATATGAGAAAAGTAAAGAAAATTCTTCAGCTCTTCTTCTCGAAGTAAGTCTTATAATTTTCTTTTCTATTGTTTTCTTAACATTATCAATAAATTTTGCTATACACAGCAAAGTAATGGATGTCTTCATAAAGGTAGCGAGTATGTGGAAATGCTAGTTCATAGAGCTGATAATGAACCTTTTCAAAAGATATTTGGACTCGTTAGAAGTGAGTTGAATCTTGACCTTAAGAAAATTATTAAACAAGAGAAGGCGAAGTTTTGGAAACAACATCCAGCCCTTGTTAAAGTAATTTCTATTCAGCGCAACTTTGTTTAGTGACTTAAATTTGTTCCTACCTTTGACATTTTGAATGTGCATACACTTACAATTTTCATCTTTGCCCTTTTATATTCAAACACAATTGTTGATGGAATATTTTTATAGATGACCCAAAAATTGAATCCGAAATGATAAACGACCTAAATTTTTTTAAAAAATGTCGAACGATCTTGCTGATGGCATAGATGACTAAAGTTACGGATTTGTCCTTTAGATTTACTTTTCCCTTTTCCTAAAGACCACAACTGCACTCTTTTCACCACAAATATATTTTTGTGTCCATCGGATATAACCAATCAATAATACGATAACCCTTCATAGATGCTCATAAGTATAGCTGGGCCAATTTACCGTTTTTCCCCAGTAGTTACATCAAACTTCTTAAGTACCACTGATCCCTCTAATGAACAATACAACATAGTCCTATTATGTGTGGACACCTCTCGGACTATGAGAAGGTGTGTGGCGCCATATCATTTAAGTCCTAAAATCAGCCCTTAAGAGAGCAATCTATCTACTTACCCCTACTTCGGGGAAGGTGTGAGTTCCATCTTGTGTAGCTGAGTTCCCAGCTCCTAAATCAGACGAATCCCCAAAGTGGTAGGTTTGAGTCAGCAATCTGGTCACTTGCACCCGTGCAAATCAAAGGACCGCCCTCAAAGGCAGGAGTTCCCAACTCACTCAGGATTGAGGTCATGTTACCTATGGTCATCCTAGTGAAGTGAAGTCTCTATCATGAACAACGTTATATAACGATACTATAACACTTCATGGCCCGGTTTTATACAAAATCCTTTGTATAGAACGCCCCGCTCGCATGTCTCCATATGAATAATCAAGATCAGACCATCTGTAGCAAGTCACAATACTTGTAACTATTCTACAAAGCGGGTCGCATCCATAGCATTACCAGGATAAGGTTTTCCTTCTATATCCATATACTACAGACCATTTTGGTTATCACTTAAGGCATGATCCACCTGTATGTCTCTACATACATGCTTAAGTTACAAATGACAACCAGAGATCTTAGTTTATTGGTTTGTGGTAAAGCAATTAAAACATCCAATGTTCATAGACAAAAGTGAAGAAAATATCATATATTATTACATCATAAGCTTTTGTTCAAACTTGTGTTTATAAACTACAAGACCCAATGAGATTTTAGGGCACCATCCTCAACAGTTGATATACGAGTGGATCATGTTTAAGTAATAACCGGATAAGAATAGGTACCTTATCTGGCGATATTACTGATACAATCCACTATATAATTGTTATAATAGTTGTAAATGGTTTCAAATGATTTGATCCTGATCGTTCATGTGGAGACATGGAGTGAGGGTATCCAATACAAAGAGTTTGTCTAAGATTGGACCGTTAAATGATTAGTTTCTCTTTATAATATCGTTACTTGAAGAGACTTATATTTCACTAGGACGACCATAGGTGACTTGACCTTAATCCTGAGTGAGTTGTGAACTTCTACTAGATTCACTGACTCAATATGCCTACTATTTTGAAGATTTGCCCAAGTGGAGAGTTGGGAACACAGCTACACAAGATGAAATTTACTTTTTCCCCGTCATGGGGTAAGTAGATGAATTGTTCCCTTAAGAACTGATTCCGGATTTTGAACAATAAGACACTTCACCCTCTCACTGGCCAGAGATGGGTCTAATTTATAGTTAAACTCTAACTGATTGTTCATTAGAGGGATCAGTGGTACTTAAGAAGTTAGATATAACTACATGGGTAAAACGATAATTTGATCTAACTATAGTTACGAGCAATTTGTGATGGTCAACTTACTGTTGATTGATTATATCCATGGACACAAAAATATATCTACAGTGTGAAGAGTGCAGCTGCAGGTCTTTAGTGGAGTGACCGAAAGTTAATGAATATTGATTAATTTAATTAAAGAGTTTAATTATTAATCTTGTATCATTGGAGCTTTTATTATGTAGACTCATAAGGTTCCCTTGCTGGTTCACTAAGGATAAAACAAGGGATAATTACTTTTGGAATAATTTGAAGTATTCAAATTATTTAAGGGAATTAAAAGTGTTATTTATATTAATGTGATTAATATAATGAATAATGTATATTGATACATTGTAGTATATAGCTAATTATAGGAAAATTGCATCAGGTAGCTTTTTTAACATATATCTTAGCATCTATTTCATCATTCTTTAAAAAATTGCAACTACGGTAAACATATATATTAAAAAAATATACCAAAAATATTTAAATTTTATTTGTTGTAGAATTTTTTTTCTTTATTCTAAAATTACCTTCGCAAGGTATATTTTATATTTCTAAAATGTTCAATTTGTGAATTGTCTCCTCCCGTGTTTTTCCTTCTCCTTAAACATCCAAGTTTCTGCAACCAGTCGTAAGAATCGCAGTCAATTCCTCAGTCGGTTTCAATTTTGCATTCAACTTTCTCTCGTGTTTTCGAGTTTCTCAGGTTTTGATTTCTACTTTCTCAATCGACTTGTGGATTTTTTTCTTTGAAATCAAAACTGAAAATCCGAATTTATGGATGGTTGTTACGACAACCAGCCTTAAAAATCACGCTCAATTGGTTCTGATTATATTTTGCTTTCGAATTTATCAGGTTTGTTTTCGAATTTCTCAGGTTATAATTACATTCTAATTTTCAATTTATTAGGTTTTGATTTCTAATTTCTCAGTCGATTTGTGGAGTTTCCTACCCCCTCCCCCCGGAAAACAAACCTGTGTTTTCAATTTTATAGATAGTTTGTTTTTGAAAACAAACATGATATTATTAGAATTTATGGAGGGTTTGTTTTCGAATTTCTCATTTTCGATCTCTACTCTCTTATTCTCAGTATCACATCTCTCAGTAAATCTGAAATAGAGAGGAATTTCTCAGTTTGTGAAGGGTTCGTTTTCGAATTTCTCAGTTTATACCTTCTTTGTTTGTGGATTTTTTTTCAAAAATAGAGAAGAATAATAATGTATCTTATTCTAAAATTGCTATCTGATTTCTATTTGATAACACTTAGTTTTTATGTTTTATCTGATTGGCATCTGATTTCTATTTAGTACTTAGTAGTTAGTGATTTCTATTTGATTGTCATGTAATGACTATCTTTTGTATTATTTACTAATATATCAATGCAAGTTATATCATTGTGTTCGTTATCTGATTTCTATTTGATTTTCATGTGATTAATTTTTTTTATGGAAATCAGATTACAATATTGAGTTATATATTATTTTATTTTTTTCATATTTTTGCAGCATTTTGTAATTATGGTTAAACTTCCAATAGTCATTTTTCATAATGGTCAATGGGATGATCGACAATTCTATGTAGGACACAAAACCATTGATGTTTTGGTTAAGGAAGCGATGCTTTTTTAGTCTTTTGTTAACTTTATACAGAAGGAACTTCGGCTTCATTCATCTATTGAACTTTCAGTTTTATTGAACTTATGTAGTACTGGGGTTCAAGATGTTGTTAAGATTCTTGAAGATAAAGATGTATATTTGTTCTAACTATGGTTAAAGATGAATTTATGAAATATCCTTTAGTTGCTCATATTGTGAATACGCTTTTAGAGGTTTTAGTTACTTCTCATTTTTCTATAATTGAGGCTGATTTTGAAGGTGAATTAGAAGTTTTTAGAGATTTTCATATCAACGATATGTCTTCTGCATTGTCTTTGAAGAAGAAGGACTTGTTTGCTAGTAAGGAAATTTTGTTGAAGTCGTTTTAATTCATAGCTGTAAAGAATAATTTTGAGTTTAGAACTTTAAAATCAAATTCAAAATCTGTTGAGTTGGAATGTACTAAAGATGGTTGCCAATGGTTTGTTTGAGCATCACGTTACAAAAGTAGTGAATTGTAGATGATTTGAAAGTATATTAGTGAACATAATTGCTCTTTGATGGTTCGTGTTTCTCATAAGCAGGCATTTTCACAGTTTATTAGTCATTGTATGGTTGAAAATTTTAGATATAACTATGATCATTCAATACCAAAGGATATAATACATCATATGCGAATGAATTATGGGGTTGTTGTTAGTTATTATAAAGCTTGGAGGGCAAAAGAATCCCTTGGGAAGATGTTGAGAGGAGATGTTGGTGATTCTTATGACTTGATTCCCAAGTTCTTTTTGAAGTTAAAAGAAATTAATCTAGGTTTATTTTTTTTCAAATACATTGGTTGTTTCAGTGTGCAAAATCATATACAATAGATGATTTTGAGTTGTATATGAGATGGATGGAGTCAATATACCTATTTATTAGAGAATATCTTAGGAATATTGGGTTTAAGAGATGGGCATGTGTCTACTTTAAGCAACGAAGATACCAAATGATGACAACTAATAGTTCCGAGAGTTTGAATTTAGTGTTGAAAAATGATGGAAATTTACATGTCACTTCACTACTTGATGCAATTCGAGAGTTACTTCAACAATGGTTTTATGATAGAAGTAAATCGACATCCTCTTTGAAGAGTATTTTGACTAGTTGGGCTAAATGAGTGATGAGAAATCTAGCTGATGAATCACAGAGTTTCACTATATGTAATTGCTATTTGATTTCTGTTTGATTACTGCATCGTTATCTTATACTAATTGTTGTCAGATTGTTATCTAATTGCCATATTATATTGATTGTATTAAACTTTATGAATTGGTTTAGGAGTTACTTTCTTGTACATGCCATACTTATATTACTTATTTTGATTTTATATTTTTTTAGGTTAATCCTATTGGTGATTATGAATATCAAATACTTGATGGAGGTAAAACCTTTTTGGTAAAGTTGAATTATAATAGTTGTACTTGTCGTGTTTGGGATTTGGAAGAAATACCATGCAATCATGCTCTTGTTGTTATTCGTACTCTTGGTTTAAATTCTTATTCTTTTGCAAAGTATTATTTTGCTAGCATATTTGCATCAACTTATAATGGTAATGTTTGCCTTGTTAGTAACCATAATGAATGGAGTATTGTAGCAGTAAATGACCGATTGTTAAACGTTCAGTAGAAAGACCCTGGAAGCAAAGGATCCCTTCAATTGGTGAATTGAGAAAGAGCAAGAAGTGTATCCATTGTAAGCGTAATGGTCCTAATAAAAGAACATGTAAAAATCAACCTATTTGAATGATCATATTGTAGCCATCAAAGATAGCTTTATTATTTGTTTTCATTTGAGTTTATTTTTCTCATTTGAGTAAGAACAGTTTGTTGTTTTAATAGGTTAAGTACAACATTATATTGTTTTAGTGGTTTTTTAGTATATTAGTGGATTTATTTTGCATCTTTTTTTAGTATATGAATGATGTTGCTATTATCCTTTGAGTGAAACTCAAATTCTCTGCACCATATTAAAGTTATATGTATGCAAGTCAGGTAATCTTGAATACATCCATATTAAAAGGTAATCAGATGACAATATGATAAAGAACTATTATAATTTGGAATAGAATTAACAAAAATAAAATGCAATTAGAATACAATCAAATAACTATTAGAATACAATCAGAACACAATCATATGACAATCAAAAGATTTTGCCTTTTCTTTATAGCAAGTTCTCTTTCACAGAAATCTCCATCCCTAAACCTGTTTTCCAAGCTTTAAATTCATAATCCACATTGTTATATTGCTCTTGAATATATTTCTATTAGAAGTTAATCAGAAAGTAATAAAAAAACAATCAATAGCAATATTACTATATGACAATAAATAATAATGCTATATATTTAATACACACAGTTTAGGTAATTAAGAACTTTTCATTTCTGAATAACAAGTACATTTGTTTCACTATCGACATATGTGCTAATATCAAAGTCATTATCAACAAAATATTCTAACTGTCTAACATTATATGACAAAATATTGTTGAAGAAATTATCAACAAAAAACTAGCATAAAACTAGTCTAGGAATTCCACATCAACACCAAAGTCTACAAAAGTTATCAAAAGAAATTTGTTTTCATTTTGGTTGTGAAATGTTCAAATCAAAAGAAGGTGGTTCAATAACAGTACTTGTATTTCGTATCTTCTTTGGAGATTTGTGTTTTTTTCGCCATTTCCAAATCAACAGCCTTGGGTATGGGTTTTAATTTTCTTCTTGGTCGTGCATATTCCACTTCAAGCTTATCTTGTGAAGATTTTCTTGTTTGCATTCTATTCTGAACAACCTAAAACCAATAGATAATGAATTAGAAACAAGTATAGAATAGTAATAAGAAGGTAATTGAAAAGCAATTACATGGAAATCAAAGAGCAATCAGATAACAATCACATGATAATCAGAAAATAATTGTAGTGAAGAAAATAATGTGACTGGTTTCTTTTCTTTGTCATGTTTTTTCTTTGTCCTTTTATCTTCATTTTCTTCTTTTGATTTATGTTCTTCAACCTGTTATCAAATCATACATTTCGAAGTATATTAATCAAAGTGTATCATATGACTTAGTATTAAGAGAATGTTGTTATCTATTTTTTCCCTTTATCATTCTTTTTCTTTGTCCTTATCTCTCTCTTTTTCTTCTCTTAGTTTTTGTTCTTCTCCGTTTTTCTTCTTCTTCAATATCTTTGACAAGCTATTATAAACAAAATTAGAAATTTGAGATTGCTTATTATTAACAATCATACAGATTTCCAAAAAGTAATCAGATGGAAATCAGATATAAAAAATTGCTAACTATCTACCAAAAAATAGGGATGTAATCAAACGAAAATTAAAATGCAATAAGATGAAAATCATATATCAATTAGATGAAAACTAAAAACTAATTAATGCAATCACCTGATTGATGTTGATTATTTCATCAATTGATACCAAAAGATTTTCCAACTCTTCCTGTTTTTGTTGTTCTTTTCCATCATTTTTTTTTGCACTTCTTGTCATTGCTCTTTATCCTTTTCTCGTTCCACTTCTTTTCCTTCATCTTCTTTATCTTCTTGGTCTTTTTGTATCTCTTCACTTTCATCTTCTTCCTCTTGTCCTTCATTTTCTCCATCCTTTTCTTCTTCCTGTTCAGTAAGCAAAGAAAAGTAATCATTATCAGTAAGTTAATGTACATCAAATTGTATTAGTAAGCAAATATAATAAACATTTCACCTCTTTGTCTTCCAATCGTTGGATATTCATCTCATCTTCAATTCTTTAAAGACTTGCTGTTGGAGGTCTTTAGGATGGAAGGAATCTTGAGATTGTTTCTCCATGTTTTTTGCATCTAATTTTTCATTCATGGAGTTGAACAATTCAAACAATGTAGTTGTATTTTTCGAAATCTTAACAGTTTCCTCCTTAAAAAATTTCAAGTCCTCTTTTATTTTTCTGATGTCCCCTAATCGAACCATCTACACCTAGGCTTTGAACCTCTTGTTCATTCCAAAATTCTTCTTCATCATCCAAGCAGATTGACCTCTTATATTTCCATATTTTTTCAATTACTTCCAATGGCTCGTTTGTAAAATATTGGAAATAGTTTGAATGTAATTAATTTTCAGATGGATTCAAAGGGACAACTTTAAACTGTATAAAATGAAAATAAATGACTGAGACAAAGAGTAAATTAAAGAAGATAAAAATGAGATCACAATGGTTGATAAACTTACATCGCTCGCTTTGAAAATACGCTCTTGGAGATAATTCCAATCAGGCTTCTTTGTCGGTCTCCATCTTAGCATTCTCTAGCATTCTTCATTCACTTGTATTACAATCCCAACATCTTGCTAAAAAATTTTTGGGATTATTTAATAGGCCCAACATAATAAGACTTGAGGAAATCCTTGTAAGGTGCAATTTGTACTTTTGGTTGAGCAGCCCTTCTAAAGAATCCTATTGTCAAAGTAAAAACTAACCTACTCCAAGGAAAGGTGTTTAAAGTACCATCATCCTTAATCATCTCTACATTATTCCATTGCATCTTATTATGCTTTCGCTTGCAGTTATGAAAATATTTTAAGATATACAAGTTGGCAAGCTTAAGCATCGAGTCATTGTCATATTTACATATTGCTAAAGAAGCAACTATGTTAATCCTATCAATGGCATCTAAGTTGTTGAAGACATTATCTCTCAACAAATGTGTTCAATCCTCTCGATTACTTAATTCTATGGACTTTGGGAATGGATGACATCTATGACTAGTTATCAAAGAAAAGTCTTTCAAGGAGAATCAAACTTTATATCCTTTTAAATGAAAGATCAGTTGTCCATCGTTACTATCTTTTTTAGATAGTCTTCCTAATAGATGAACAAGAAATTGACCTTGAAACTTATTT